>NC_137685.1:9325181-9337681 GCF_963989245.1 Nansenia antarctica | reverse complement strand
CGCGTCACCACGCGCGCAGGATTGTCAACCTCGTCACCGTACAGGTATCCATGGTGATGTGGCAGTATGCAGCCCGCGTAATCAGCCCCACATCAATAGCACACTTGTTCAACAGCCCCCCCACCACCCCTCCTCTCCTCCTTCTCTTCCTTGTCAGAAGCTTTCCCTCTGTCGGACCCGAGCGTCTCTGAACCCGTACAGTCCGGTTCCGGAGGTTCAGGGTTTTCTTCCTGTTCCCTTCCGGCAATCGTGGCAATTTTCTGCGAAACTGACGGGGTGCACTAAAGAGAGTTCTAGACTCCAGATCTGTCGGGTCTCGAGGGGGAAGGTTTCAGGCCGGAGGTCGCAGGTCTTCTCTAGGTGAGGGGTTCTGTTGCTATGGTAATCTAGAGATTGAAGCCGTGCTAAAAAGGACAGCTCTGTCCTTTTTGTTTGTTTGTTTGTTTATTGGTTTTGTGTGTTTGGTTGTTTGTTGGTAGATATGCACTCATGGCAGCGGTTGTCATGTCAACAAGACTGTTCCTTTTCTGTCTATACACACAGCTCTCTCAATTTCTCTCAATCTCTCTCTCTCTCTCTTTCTCTCTCTCTCTCTCTCTCTGTCTCTCTCTCTCTCTCCCTCTCTCTCTCTCTCTCTCCCAATGTATCTCTCTGTTCTCTCCCTTGAATGGCGTTGCCCCCTCTCTGTCCAAATCTGATAGACAGTGATTGACTGCAGGTCTCATCGCAGCCCAGCCCAACCCCAGTCTGGCCCAGCCCAGCCCTGCCCAGCCCAATCCCATTCTGGCCCAGCCCAGCCCAACCCAGCCCAGGCCCCACCTGTTCGCAGTGAGGAGGTGGTGGGTTGGTTGGTTGGTTGGGTGGGTGGGTGGTTGGTTGGTTGCAGGAGGGGATGGGGAGGTGTGCGGGGCAGGGGGGGGAAAGGGTGACGGGGGGGTTAGTACTATGGCACGATGGGTGTGTCTGAGAAGACTGAGATGATGGGGGAGCCTGTCTCCCCCCCCCGCGGATGGGGGGGCGGCTGCAGCCTCAGGTGCCCCGGGGGGGGCAGGGGGGGCGCTCTCAGCACGCGCCCGTTCTGCACCTCCCTGATGGGCTCCAGAAACACCACATGTTTGTTGTTACTGACCTTGCGGCCGGCGCTGGCGGGGCCCTCTGTGGCGGCCGTCGGCGAGGTGGGGGTCAGCGGGGTGGGAGTCAGGATGGAGGACTGGCCGCCGCTGCCCTCCTGGCCGGGGACGCCGGGCGTGGCGGTGGCGGCCAGAGGGGCCGGGTGCCTGCAGCAGCAGCAGCGGCAGGGGGTCAGGTAGAGGTACATGAGGACCAGCACCAGCGTGATCATGCAGCCCAGCAGCGTGGTGTAGCCCGTGTTGAACGGCTCGGCCTCGTCGTCCCGCGCCGCCACCGTCACGTTCACCTCCCACGTCTCGTTGCGCAGGAGGCTCGGGTCCAGCGCCATGCACCAGTACACGCCGGAGTCCTCGGCCCGGGCCGACAGGATCTCCAGGCTGCCGTTGGGGAACATCCGCAGGGTGCCGTTGTTCCCCGGCGGCGCCACGTACCCGTGGTGGGGGGACACCCACAGGAACGTCAGGTGCTGCTGCTGCTGGCCCCCCCTAACCCCCCACACCAGGCTGGTGTGGCAGTCCAGGAGCACCTGGTCGCCCACGTAGGCCAGGAGAGTGCCCTCCGGTGGCGCCCCCTGGAGGAAGCCCGAGGAAGTCAGGCTGCAGTTCTCGAAGAAGCGGCTGTGCTGGAAGAAGCGGACGGAGGCCCGGCGCTCGCCGTACAGCAGGCAGGTGTGCTCCTCGCGGTAGTCCGTGACGGAGCCGAACCCCCGCCGCTCCCAGCCGCGGAACATCCGGTACATCTCGCACTCGCAGATCAGCGTGTTGTTGTGCAGGAACAGGCCGCTCTGCACGCCCGCCGGCAGGGCCTGGAGGACCTCCAGGGGCAGGCGGGGCATGCGGTTGGACGACAGGTCCAGCATGGCCAGGTGGGGGTGGCTGTGCTCCTGGAGGGAGAAGAAGGGGAAGTCGGTCAGCATGTTGTGGCTGAGGTAGGCCTTCCGGAGGTTCCCGAGGCCCGACAGCGCCCGGCTCTCCACCTGCGCGACGCGGTTGTCGAACAGCAGCAGCACCTCCAGGCCCGACAGCTCCAGGAAGTAGTGCTGCTTCACCACCCGCAGCCAGTTGGACGACAGGTCCAGGTGGCGCAGGAAGCTGCTGTTGCGGAAGGTGCCGGCCGCCAGGTCGGCCAGGAGGTTGTGGGCCAGGGAGAGGGTGTCCAGGCGGGGCAGCGCGGCGAAGCTGTCCTCCCCCAGGCTGGTCAGCAGGTTGTGGTTGAGGTCCAGCGTGGTGACGGAGGAGGGCAGGTGGTCGGGGAGCCTCTCCAGGCTCTTGGCGCTGCAGCTGAGGATGTCCGAGGCACACAGGCAGGGCGGGGGGCACGTGGCCCCGGTTGGCCGCGGCTGGAGACCGCTCAGGACCGCCAGGACCAGGATCCACACCGGCGGGGGGGCGACCCACGCCACACCCTGAGACCCACGCAGCATGGCGCCGGGTTGAGGAGGGTGAGGACCGGGGTGGGGACGGGGGAGGGGAGAGTAGCCAGAGCTCTACCCAGGGTTGGGGGGGGTTGGGGCTGTGGGCCACGTGGGGGGGGGGGGGGGGGGGGAGGGTGAGGCGGTTCCCTCTCTCAGACGGGGCCGGACCTGAAGGCGCAGACGTGAGGAGCTACGACACAGAGAGAACGCTGCCAGAACAACCACTCCACTGCAGGGTCATAAAACAACAAGAGGGGGAAGAGAGAGAGAGAGAGAGGGAGAGAGAAGGTGGGAGAGAGTGAGAGAGAAGGAGAGAAAGATAATTAGCTAAATGGATTGCAGTTCAACTGCATCCTAGCTGTAAAACTCCCAGTTGTAAACATTGACGTTGACTTTTGCCTTCCTCAGAGGGTTATTCAATACGCACAGCACAGCAGTACAGTAAAAACAACATTATTATTTTATTCCAGCAACATCTACTACAGTACATCACAGTTGAGTAAGCCTCAAAGTGTACAAGACGCTTCAGCTCACCTCCGAAACATCCATATCTGTCATCGACTCCCGTGAGCGTAGAAGAAAGAAAAGTCCTCAGTCCGGCCGTACGGCTGCAGGTCTCCGGTGGTAACGGTGTTGTACCGTGCGCGCCCCCCGGTCGCAGACAGAAGCACGTGGCACCCCGGGTCCTCTGCCGTGTCTGTGTTTACTCCCCGGGAGCCCGAGGAATCAACGCTATAACAAAGTCACTCAAAAGTAAAGTCTGTGTTTTTTTTTTTTTTTCTCCTTTCCTCCTCCTCTCGGGAGGATGGACCTCCTCCCCCCTGTCGTGTAAGGACCCCCTCCTCCTCGCGAGGGTTTAGCCCCGGACCCCCACACGCAGATGGAGACAGCTCCGGGAGGATTCCGAACGACTCAGCATCCCGTCTGGTCGACTTAACGCGATCATGCGCTCGATTGCACGATGCGGGGAAGGTATCTCACACACTCTCCCCCCGAGTCGATACGCACACACACACACACACACACACACACACCCCCCTCCTCCTCTGGCTGGGTGGATTGCCGGGTGGGTGGCTGGGTGGGAGTTGTAAAGGTTTTCGGAGGTGCGTGGAGAAAGAGGGGTGACGTGCAGACAGGCGACCCCCCCCCCCCACCCCCTCCACACCTAGCACCCTTCTCCTTGCCCTGTCATCGGACCGTCCTCCGGGTGGAGTCTGTAGGCAGACGGTTCCCAGACGAGGGGACTGCTGGTGGTCCTGCGTTGTCCAGGTGTGAGGAGACGTGTCGTTGGATTGTCCAGGGCCGTCGGAGTGCTGCCGACTCTGTCTCCGTCTGCGAGCGGCTGCTGTCACAGCTCGCGGAGCGTCTTCTTGATGATATCCCAAACTCGGTCCCTCCCACCCTCTCTCTCTCTCTCTCTCCGCTTCTCTGTCCGCTCACTACAAAGCAGGCTTGGGCTGCTCGCGCTCTTCTTTTGTTTGTGCTCTCTCAATCTCTCTCTCTCTCTACGCCTCATCTGGCACCTTCTCTCTTGCTCTCTCTGTTTTTCTCTTGCTCTCTTTTGCTTGCTCTCACTTTCTCTCTCTCTCTCTCTCTCTGTGTCAGAGCTTCATATGGTGTCCCTTCTCTCTCCCTCTCTCTCTCTTGCCTGTTCTCTCCCTCTCACCACTCTATTCATTGCCTGCCTCTCTCCTGCTCTCCTCCTCTCCCCCTCCCCCTCTCTCTCTCTCCCTCTCTCTCGCTTACCACTGTATACAGCGCCTGCCTCTCTCCTCCTCTCCCCCTCTCCCCCTCCGCCTCCCCCCCCCTCCCTCCCTTCCTCCCTCTCTTTGCTCTATAAACAGGCATCCAACTGGGCTTCCAGAGGTGGGGCTTTAGGGGGGATTCTTCTGAGCTGTGATTGGCTAGAGCAGGAGATTAAGGAAGGGGATGGATTTTCTTCATTTACATCAACCCCCGTGCTCTGGTCTTTCCTCCCTTCCTCAGAAGACACACACACACACACACACACACACACACACACACTCACTCCCTTCCTCAAGACAATTATCATCTGTAATATTTATGACTTCATAGTATTTTCATTTGCGATTTCTTAATATAATTTCACAGGATCCGCGATAGGGAGCTGTCTGATGGGGCTCGGTGTGACCCGGCGGTTAATTGCTGATTATCAACTTGAATCTGTCTCTCCCAGGAGAGGGAGGCCAATCTAATTGAGGTTTCCTCCGAGTGGAGATGTGAAGATTCGCCCTCTCTCTCAGCCTCTCGGCTGCTGACAGCAGGGCCTCTCGACACGCATACGGAGAGTCAACATCCCCCTCTCCTCCCTCTCTCCTCTCCTCCCTCTCTCCTCCCTCTCTCCTCTCCTACCCCTCTCATCTCCCTCTCCTTTCCTCTCCTCTCTCCTCTCCTCCCCCTCTCCTCCCCCTCTTCTCTCCTCTGTGGTTCAGTCAGCCTGCTCTCATGGTTTCAGATATCCTCTCAGTAATGATGTTGTCAGAATAATTTTAGCACATATTTCAAATGTGTGTCCTTGTGTGACAAGGTGTATTGTTCTTGAATATATATAAATATAATATCAGTCAAATACGATATGCGATCTACAGAGAGGAGAAGAGCACCCTGCCTCTCTTCCTGATCTGCCGCTGATTGGTTCTGACTGTTGTTGTTCTGCTTGTCATCAGTGACTGGGTAGAGGCTGAGCTATGTACTGTACATCCACGCACCACACACACACACACACACACACACACACACACACACACACACACACACACACACACACACACACTGACTTATAATGTCTTTCCTCAATAGAATCCTACTTTTAGTTGTCCCCAGTCAAATGTCTGTGTGTGTGTGTGTCTCTGTGTGTGTGTGTGTGTGTGTGTGTGTGTGTGTGTGTGTGTGTGTGTGTGTGTGTGTGTGTGTGTGTGTGTGCGTGCGTGCGTGCGTGCGTGCGTGCGTGCGTGCGTGCGTGCGTGCGTGCGTGCGTGCGTGAAAATGTCGGCAACAGAAATTATTCAGCCGAAAATAGCTAAAAAAGCCCATTGGGTGTCAGGGTGATTGGTGTTAGGCCGATTGTGTGAAAAGACCAAATGAGACGTTCTTTTGATGATGCAATCAAACAGTGCAAGCAACTCATGCTGTTCTGTGAATGACACAAGCATTGAGTGATGACGCCTACTGCCAAGTCATAGAATTACAGCAAACATGACGGTGATTCGTTTTCGCAACTTCAAAATAAAAGCTCAAACTAAGAGATCACTGGAAACTGATGGAATCACAGAATGTAACAAGCAGGCAGCTGATTTAATGATCAGACTTTTGTTTAGAAAAATGTAAATACATTTGACCTTTGTTGAAAATCAATCCACTTGTTTTTTTTAGCCTGCTAACAATGTAAAGTAGTGCTATAGCTACCGGTTTAAAAACGAAAGAAAGTCTTAACATTTTGATTTGCCCCTTTCACCATCTTTCATGAAATGAGGAAATATTACATAACATAAAGTATATACTATCTCAGACACGTCATTTTGAGAATTATCATTTCATATGAATAAGCATACAATCAAGAATAAAAAGCTACATTTATTTAATTTATGTAATGGTACAAAAATGTGCTAAATAAATGAAAAACTGCCTGTATGCATTTTGGTATGGTATCCTTCATTTCGGTTTAGAGAAATTCATTTTTTTCACAATTTTCATTTTGGTGTGTGTGTGTGTGTGTGTGTGTGTGTGTGTGTGTGTGTGTGTGTGTGTGTGTGTGTGTGTGTTGGCCTGTGAGGTGTCTGTGCCTCTTGGTCACACTGGGCCTTGCAGCTTGACTGCTGTCATAGTTCATTAATGTTTCTGGAACCACTGCCAGGGGCCTGGTCACACACACACACACACACACACACACACAGACACGCACATGCACGTATACACACACACGCACATCAGGGTTTCCGTTAGAAAAAATTGCCGCCGGACATCGTGTCCGGGAAGATTTCGATTTACCGGACAAACGTGAGATATTCCGGTCATCATTATTATTATTATTATTATTATTATATTATTTTTTTTACGTTTTTTTTTTTTTTTTTTTTCCTAACAGCCACCCCTCCTAAATTTCGTTGTTTGGTGCCTGTACTGTAGCAATGACAATAAAGTCCATTCATTCATTCATTCATTCATCATATTAAAATATAATATAGCTGTTTGTCGCGGTGATTACTGTTGTGTAGCGGCCTATATATGCAATTTAATGTCTATTTCTCATCCGATACGATTAGATGCGAGCTATATAATATATAATAATATAACATGATTCGCATGCGCGCTATGCCATTATGTCCAGCGCTGAACGGGCGCCTCACTGGGAACTGAACAGACAGCATCGATCAATGAACGGACTCCACATTACGTTAACTGAAGTTTGTTAAATTGTTTGGGATTAATGTGAGTTTTCTATTTTCTCTTTCCAGTTTTACCCTTTTTTAATCAATAAAACAACGTCATTTCTATAACCGGGGGGGTATTCCATCAACATCGCTAAAAGAAAATCCAGGTTTAGTCTGATAAGTCTCGCGAGAGTTCTTAAAAATATCCAGGCATATTCTGATAAGTCTCGCGAGAGTTATCAAAACATAAGCCAGGATTTTCCTTTAGTGACGTTGATGGAATACCCCCCAGGTCTCGCTGGTTGGGAAGGCATTTCGTTTAGCTGCCTGTCAAATCATACTTAATCGGACTCGGGAGTCATACGGGTCTGTATGTCGTCCTGAAGACCGGCTGTTAGATCATATCGCTGAAGTTTGTCTCCATCTTAGTGTAAATGTTGTCCGTTTCGTTTGTTATCCTTGTTATTGTGCGATGAAGTTAAGGCGCTCCGCTTCGGGCCACCATTTTCAGCTGAGCACCAAACACACACACACAACACTGCCCGAGAGAGAAGGACCCGCCCCCTTTAGTTAGCCTATAGGCTAACTAAAGGGGGCGGGTCCTTCTCAGCGGGTCCTTCTCAGCTGAAGATGGTGGCCCGAAGCCAATTTGAATACAATTCGCTAAAGTTCACATTCTGATTCCTTCTTTTTTTAAAAAGACGAATATATTATATTAAATTGTGCTTAGAGGGAATTATTTTCACCGGACATTATGTCCGACGAGTTTTCAATTTGTCGGACTTCAACAAATTTTACCGGACAAAGACCGGTAATTACCGGTTAACGGAAACCCTGACGCACATATACACACACACGCACACAGACACGCACATGCACATATACACACACACACACACACACACACACACACACACACACAGACATAGACACGCCATATAGACATAGACACGCACATAGACATATATACACACACACACACACACATACACGGACATAGACACACACACATAGACACACATATAGACATAGACACGCACATAGACACACACACACACACACACACACACACACACACACACACACACACACAACAGGTCCTGCTGTGGGCCATCACATGTCTCCCCTGCTTCTCCACTTCAAGGCCTTCATCCTAATTTGTCAGACTATCTTTAGACACACAGAGGAGGAAGGAGGGGAGGGGGAGTATTGTTACAGATGAATGGTGAGAGAGCACAAGAGACCAGGTAGTATAGACCATCTCAGAGACCAGGTAGTGTAGACGATCTCAGAGACCAGGTAGTGTAGATGAGACCAGGTAGTATAGATGAGACCAGGTAGTATAGATGAGACCAGAGGAAAAAACAAAGACACTGATAGAGCGATGGCCGTCATGTTATAATGAATCGAGCGCCTCGTGTTCCTGAAGAACATGCTTGACTCTCTGATCTGTGTGTTAATGATGTTCAGAAAGACTCTGGTCCTGGTGTTAATAGTGTTGGGTGTTCAGACTCTCTGGTTCTGGTGTTCATAGTGATGGATGTTCTCATCCAGCGCTCCCCTGAGAGATAGTTAGCGTTCGTTTGCCAATTAAGACCAGGAAGAGGAAGAGACCTCCCAAGCGTTCGTCGCGTGTGTTAACCCAGCCGGGGAGGTCGTTGTTCATGGGAATTAGTCCTGTGGCCCTACGGTGGCCTGTCTGAACCAAACCTAACAGAGAGACAGGGGATCGTGACCCACGGGTTAATAGCTTTGCGCTTCTTCTTTGTTGGCCTCTAAACAAACAACCGTCCGGCCCAGAATCCTCTGATGTCGCTCTGCAGGTCAGAGGTCAATGTCCTGGCCACCGAGGTACCAGGATGTTTATTAGCCTCGCTAGCCTCTGTAGCCTCGGGGGGAGGGGGGGGGACGGGACGCTGCGATATTACTGGTCTGGAAGAACAGCATTTTCACATACATACGCACACACATCCGCACACACACACACACATACACATACACATACACACACACACACACACACACATCCTTCATATGCACACACACACACACACACACACTCTCTTCATACGCGCACAGACTTGACATGCTGGTGACCTGGAAAGAGGGGAAAGAGATGGAGGTGTAATTTGCTGTGAAAATGGAATTGCGCTGAATGGACACATTTGCACACACACACACACACACACACACACACACACACACACACAAGATCTCACTTCTAACCACTGAAATAGATGGGTTGGGGGGCAGGCAGCCGTCCTGTGGGGATTGCCTTGTATTCAGTACATCAGGGGAAGCCTTCCATCCCATGCATTACAATGAGCCTGTCCTCCGATGTCTACCTCCACCAGCCTCCCCTGTCCTCTGATGTCTACCTCCACTAGCCTCCCCTGTCCTCTGATGTCTACCTCCACCATCCTCCCCTGTCCTCTGATGTCTACCTCCACCAGCCTCCCCTGTCCTCTGATGTCTTCCTCCACCAGCCTCCCCTGTCCTCTGATGTCTACCTCCACCAGGCTCCCCTGTCCTCTGATGTCTACCTCCACCAGCCTCCCCTGCTTCCCCCTTCTTCACCGCACACACACAGCAGCACGCACTGTTCACCGCAGAATCGAACCAACGACCACATCCGTGTCGTAGACTCATTCCATGTGGATGAGAGAGTCTGAGATGGGTTCTGAGGTGTTTCGGAGCTCCTCAGCAGAGCGAGGCTTGTTGCCCGGGGGAACAGGCCTTACGGGAGAGAAGCAAAAAGGTAGCGAAGCTACGTCGTCGAACGACAGCGCGGCGCCTGATCCATGTTCGCCCCGAATCTGACTTTTCCGTCTAAATGCTCTAACCTTTCTGTTGGGTGTAATTGAGGGAAACGATTTCCAGTTCTCCTGGCAGTAACCAAACAAAGCACCGCGTTTTGTCATTTGCCAAGCCCAGACGAGAGCGTTGGCCGTGACGCACAATGAGCACAATGAAAACTGTGTGTGTGTGTGTGTGTGTGTGGTTGTGTGTGTGTGTGTGTGTGTGTGTGTGTGTGATTCACTGGGGGTGATTAGAAAGTCTTCTCGTCTGTGAACCAATCTTCCTTTTGTGGTTTGTTGAGAGATTCTTTCAGAAATCTGCATCTTTTGTGTCGGGGTGGAGAAAAGCTAGTGTAAAGAAAGCACGTACACATACACTGTACAGCAACAAAGATGTGGTGTAACACACACACACACACACACACACACACACACTTCGTACAGTGACAAAGCGGTGGTATAACACACACACACACACATACACACTCCGTACAGTGACAAAGCAGTGGTCCAATTAGACTTGGATAATGATATGTCTACCTCCTGGATATTGGTCTTCACTTGGCTGGATGTTGTGAAGGTTTTTTTAAATTTATTTTTTACCATGGAAAGGATCCTGTGATCTTCCAACACTGTTGTCTTCTGTGGACGTCCAGACCTTTTTGTAGTGCCAAGCTCACCAGTGCATTCTTTTTTCCTCAGAATGTACCAAACAGTTGATTTGGCAACTCTGTTCCCGCTATCTCTCTGATTTGTTTGTTTTGTTTTTGCAGCCTAATGATGGCCTGTTTCTCTTGCATTGAGAGATCCTTTGGCGGCATGCTGTGCGTTCACAGCAACAGCTTCCAAACGCACATGCCACACTTCTGCCACTCAAATGCCGCTCAGACCTTTTACCTGCTTAACTGATAAAGAAATAATGAAGCAATCACCCACATCGGTCCATGAAACACCTGTTGAGTCAATTGTCCAATTACTTTTGGTCCCTTGAAAAAGCGGGGGCCACATATTAAAGAGCTGTAATTCCTAAACCCTTCCTCCAATTTGGATGCGAATACCCTCAAGTTTAAGATTGGAGTCTGCACTTTAAAGCATTTATGTAACTGTATCTTGAATGTTTTGGTAAACAGCTAAAATAAAATTAAAATCTGTCATGGTCCAAATATATATGGACCTAACTGTATACAGTCATGGACAAAAACATTTATATCCCGGCAGTGTTTCCTCCAGGATTTTTCACATTAGTGGCGGAGTGTTCTTTTTTCGCGCGCATAGCGTATGCAACACGCACTGGCGCTCAATACAAAGACGTCATTTCACCGAAAAATAGAGGAAAAATACCCGTACCTCCGCCGTTCTGTTCGTGGTGATTTGGGAGGCAATAGATTATTTTTGCCCCGCGCATATTGCCCTGTAATTAGACCACGCGACCACAGCTCCGTTGTGTCTCTTATTGTCCAAATGTTCCCTGAATTTTAGCTGCATGTTTTTCCAGCATGTAAATCCGTTGTCAATAAAAATTCGACTCCCCTTCTTTCCCCCTGCCAATACTGTGTCGTTTGTGACATTTACCAACGTTTATGCTATCAATAGTTCGAAGCTAGCGTTGGATGCGAGGCTGCTCGGGAACATTATTTGTTTCACAAAATAGCCTGATTTAGTTGACCATGAACATCAGAGACTAGACTACATTACGAATGTTCATTTAAAATACTCTATAGTGAGCACTGGTATAAGAACATGAACCAGAGAACAGCAGTAAATGCAAGAACCCAAGGTCGTCGCTGATGATGTTGCATTTTCGATTAGGATACGCTTACGGGATTAAAGGGACGGGCGACGGGCGAAGAGAGAGGGAAGGGATTTCCAGAAATCCAAATGTCCCGCTAAATTCGGACCAATCACAAAGCTGTTTTGCAAGCGCGTCGCCGACGAGGTTAATTGCAACATTGTAACATATTGTAACTTACTACATCCTAAATCGGAACGAAATGTAGGTCTGAAAGCGGCCTAAACTAGCTTCAATCTGATGTTTTTCTGTTCTCCGGTCATAAAGTGGACTGAATCAATTAGTGGCGGCCCGCCACGAATAAATGCATATAGAGGAAACACTGCCCGGCACTTCTGTCAGATAACGCACCACTTCTCCCAGGAAACTGTTGGAATTAAATCCCTTGGTATTCACGTTTATTTCGTTAACTTTTGTTTGCACACACACACACACACACACACAACAACGCATGCACACACACATACAACCACACACAAACTCACACACACACACCCATTGATGTAGTGGATGGTAGAACTGCTCTCTTTGTGAAGACAGCCTGCTCATCACCAGATGGGAGGGATGACAAACATACAGAGGAGTGGGAGGAGGGGGGGAGGGGGAGGGATGGGAGGAGGGGGGAGAGAGAGGGATGGGAGGAGGGGGGACGGGGGGGAGGGAGGAGGGGGAGGGATGGGAGGAGGGGGGAGAGGGAGGGATGGTGGGAGGGATGACAAACTTACAGAGGAGTGGGAGGAGGGGGGGAGAGGGAGGGATGATGGGGAGAGATGGAGGGGGATGGAAGGAATCGATTTGGATCCCCTCCATCCTCTCTGACGGATCGTCAAGTCGAGTTGAGTTCTATCACCACCCAACAGGCCTGTTCATCTTACCATCTCACCATCACGTCCTAGAAGCAACATACTGCATGAGTTCTTCCTTATATTCATATTCATAGCACGTATATTGACTTTTATAATAATTTATTTATACTC
>NC_137685.1:9310181-9320181 GCF_963989245.1 Nansenia antarctica | reverse complement strand
CTGAGGTCTGACAGCACAACCACGGTGTGGGGACTCGAAATCGGTGTGGGGACCCAAAACGGGTCCCCACACCGATTTTCATTGAATTTGGTAGAAAAAGTGTTGCTGATATGTCTAGTGCAAATATTTCTATGTTTTAAATTTTGACCCACACTGCTACATAAGTCTGAAAAGAGTGCTTAATCAGTGTTTAGAGTGCGCCCCTGGTGGCGAAATCGCCATTTTTTACTATTTTTTTCACAGAAATGGCAGAAATTTTAACACACATTTAACACTCCTGCAGCCAATCATATGAGCTGCCTGTCTGTCACGTGCACTTTGCATCAAGCACATGATTGGGGGTGGAGACAGGTGTGCAGGTTTGGCTGAAGATCTAATTAGTGGGGACGGAGCACACTTCGTTTCGCGTTGTGCCGTTGGAGAATAATACAAGATTGTGCGCGAGTGTGCGCGCGAGACGAGTGTGTGCGCGCGACGCGAGAGTTTTTGCAGGGTGAAACGCTAGCAAATATACTGGCTGAGTGTTCTGACAGAGAACGCTGGTTAACATTGGTCTTATTATTGTGACTAGAAAGTGTGTGACTATAATTCCATGGTGTAAATAGCAGTGGCGGCTGGTTTTTGGGTGGGGCACAGGTTATGGCACTTGTTTTTATTACCTTTCCATGTTTTACAAAGCAAATTCCTTGTATGTGTGAACGTACTTGGCAATACACTTTTCTGATTCTGATTCTGATGGGGGCATGCTTTTAAAATCTGTACCTATTACAGTATTTCCATAATTTCCTAATTCATATTTCTCCATATTTTAATAACGCAGGGTATTTGCAACATAGCAATTACCAGGAAGTGAATTAAGATATAAGATAATATGGGACCTTTATTGTTAAAACTATACTGAGCACAGTTCCCTCTCGAAAAGGTTAAATATACACCTCGTTCCAAATTATTATGCAAACAGAGTTTCAAAACATTTTATAGGTTGTAAAGAACAAACAATTGTGATGAATTTAGGGTTAGGAGGTCATATTAGGAGGTCATATTTACTGAAATCAAAAGCTATTTCAAACAAAAACATCTTACAGTTTTTCTCAATTGCTTTGGTGCATTTCTCTGATCAGAATTGAAATTCTCATAACTGTTAGTTCAACCTCCACAACATTTAGTCATTTGTGCACATCATAGTAGCAGTTTCTCATTCCTTCAAACAAATTGCAAATGCTTTTGGACATGCATCAATTGCTGTCATACAAATCTCTGCTGTTTTATAACATTATCATTTGCTTATGTCATGTCAGTCAAAATGAACTATACTTTTGGATGCTTAATAGTCATTCCCTATAAAACTAAGTCCTCATTTCATTGCTTGAGTCATTACATCCAAAAATGTTGAACAAGTTGTCAAAATCTGTCAAGCAAATTGTATACATTTCTTTATCATTTTTCCTGAAAATGTCTCCCAAATTGAACAATTTCTCTCTGTTATTGTTCACTACAGTAATATGGGTTAAAGCCGTATATCTCATGTTTACTGTACATTACTGTAATTTTACTCTGCACCACATAGACAAGACAAGGCAAGACAACCTTGCAGAGGTGGAAAAGGGCCCCTTTTTACTCCACAACAAGAGGAAGCCATGTGTGCAATGGTGATTGCAAACAATGCCATAAGGTTGAGAGAGATACAAAGCGCTGTTATAGAGGATGACAATATCTTTGGGAATATTGAATCCGTTTCAATCGCTACAATTGACTGCTCAGGAGAAATGAAATGCGCATGAAACAATTGTACAATGTGCCATTTGAACGGAACAGCGACAGAGTGAAGGAGATCCGTCACCAGTATGTACAGGTAAAACATTTATGTGTTCTATGCATACTCTAATGTCCAGTGCTGTAAACTGGTTACTTTGTGTAGTGCCATGCAGTACACTTACATGACAATTCATACTGTACAATATGTTGTCCAAAATGAGTTTTTTTCTCTCTCTCTCTATTCTGGGATAAAGTGTGTACTGGAGCTGGAGGCCAGGGAACCGCTGCACACATTCATATACGTTGATGAGGCGTTAATCTGGCAAAAGGTAGAAGGCGTGGCAGAAATCACATTGGACAGAGAGCAACCATTGATGTCCCAGGCCAACGAGGAGGGAATATTACAATGTGTGCAGCCGTCTCAGAAAACGGCGTCCTCACCCATATACCCTGTCTTGGTCCACACAACACAACATCTGCTGACTTTTTTAGACACTCTTTACAGGGACATAATCCCTGAGAATGAGAGGGGTCTAAATGGAGACCATCTGAACAAGTATGTTGTTGTATGGGATAATGTGCGTTTTCACCACTCAGATCTGGTCAGACAGTGGTTTGCAGCACATGAAAGGATGCTGGTGGAATATCTCCCTCCCTACTCGCCATTCCTGAATCCAATAGAGGAGTTTTTCTCTGCCTGGAGGTGGAAGGTATATGACCGGCATCCACATACCCAAATGGCCTTGCTAGGGTGGATTCGCCACTCAGGGAGATACTTTCCTCGCTGCATTACCAGGGATGATATTCGCTGTGATGTCGATGAAAATATGTGGCCAGACAGACAGGAACGTCTGGATGTCAATGAATGATTTACAGTATGTTGGATGTTCCAATTCAGTTCCAATATGTACTGCAATATTGTTTACAGTTGTGCACAGCTCTACCCAAAGGGTGTTTCTTATGTTTGTGGTAAACAAGTTTGTATTTTTCTTTTGCACAATGCTGTGAACAAATTAGAATTGCAAAGTGCATATGCAGTAAAAATGTGAAACATAACTATTCAGCGTCTTGTACTCATTTACCTCACTAAATACAGTAATGTGTAACCCACTGTAGATTTCAAATGGCTGTGCAAATAGTGTATAGTACTGTCTTGAGCATTTTCAGGTAGTGTCACCAAGATCTGACTTTTTTGCATTGGAAAACACTTAGAGTGAACTGTCATAATGAAAACATGACAAAGCCATTTGACTATCTTGTTCATAAACAATGGTGTCAGGACTTTTCATTTTGATGACACTGACACTTTCATTGACATGAATACTTGCTTTTGAGGAATGAACTATCCATTTTGAGCAAGTGACACGCTTTTGCAGGTTAACACCTAGGTTTTGCAGTTTGTACTAATTGTTCTGAGAAATGCACTAACTGTTGTGCAAATGTTAATAGTGATGTGAGAAATGCACCAAAGCGACTGAGAAAAACTGTAACAGGTCAAGTTACATGTTAACATAGGACCCCTTCTTTGATATCACCTTCACAATTCTTGCATCCATTGAACTTGTGAGTTTTTGGACAGTTTCTGCTTGAATTTCTTTGCAGGATGCCAGAATAGCCTCCCAGAGCTGCTGTTTTGATGTGAACTGCCTCCCACCCTCATATATATTTTTGCTTGAGGATGCTCCAAAGGTTCTCAATAGGGTTGAGGTCAGGGGAAGATGGGGGCCACACCATGAGTTTCTCTCCTTTTATGCCTATAGCAGCCAATGACACAGAGGTATTCTGGTGATGTCTCCCCTCCCCCGCCCCAACCTGCAGCTGACCTGGCTGTGACCTTTCAGAGGGCCAAGCAGTATGGCACCAATTCAGTCTGAGAAACAGACCAACAGAAAATCTGCAGCAGTAGTTTTATTAACAGTAGACTGATTTTATTTTAAGTTTATATCATTCTAATAACATACTATTGTGATTTATTTATTTTTTTATCTGTATTTCCTGTTAAAATATATTGAGCATATAATTGAGCGCTGTTTGGTGATACATTGGGCTAGAGACTAAAGTTCAGGAGGTCGGCAATGTTAAATGAACGGCTGAGGCCTGAGTGTGCTGCTAGCTGTGGAAGGTGCTGTGTGGGGGAGGGGGAGGCGAATAGTGAGTGACTAAATTGAGCGCTGTTTGGTGATACATTGGGCTAGAGACTTGAAATCACGTTTGGCTGAAAGCTGGCATCCCACTGATGGCGTGTGTCTTTTTCTGTTCCCCTGGCTACATAGGAAGTGTCCCTAAAGTTCAGGAGGTCGGCAATGTTAAATGAACGGCTGAGGCCTGAGTGTATTAGTAATAAGTACTATATTTGTAATTTTAAGGAGAGTTCTGTAAATGCGTTAATGTAGTGTACCAAAACTGTGTATTAAAAATGACTACATTCTCAATCATGCAAGCCATATAATGGTTTAAATTATAATTTTTTTTAAAACTGTTGTTTTATCTTTAAATAATTACAAAACATAAAGGGATTAAGCAGTTCTACATTTCTGAATAATAATTATTCATCTTGTTCCAGAAAACCAGTTATTCCCGTGTGCATTGAATGCAGCAGTAGCTTTGGGGAAAGTTTGGAGGTGCAGGTGGTTAATTGATGTCTCCCCTCCCCCGCCCCAACCTGCAGCTGACCTGGCTGTGACCTTTCAGAGGGCCAAGCAGTATGGAACCAATTCAGTCTGAGAAACAGACCAACAGAAATCTGCAGCAGTAGTTTTATTAACAGTAGACTGATTTTATTTTAAGTTTATATCATTCTAATAACATACTATTGTGATTATTTATTTATTTTTTAAAATCTGTATTTCCTGTTTTTTCACTGTTAAAATATATTGAGCATATAATTGAGTGCTGTTTGGTGATACATTGGGCTAGAGACTTGAAATCACTTTTGGCTGAAAGCTGGCATCCCACTGATGGTGTGTGTCTTTTTCTGTTCCCCTGGCTACATAGGAAGTGTCCCAAAAGTGAGCCTAAAGTTCAGGAGGTCGCCAATGTTAAACGGCTGAGTGGGGAGGGGTAGTGAGTGACTAAATTGAGTGCTGTTTGGTGATACATTGGGCTAGAGACCTGAAATCACTTTTGGCTGAAAGCTGGCATCCCACTGATGGTGTGTGTCTTTTTCTGTTCCCCTGGCTACATAGGAAGTGCCCCAAAAGTGAGCCTAAAGTTCAGGAGGTCGCCAATGTTAAACGGCTGAGTGGGGAGGGGTAGTGAGTGACTAAATTGAGTGCTGTTTGGTGATACATTGGGCTAGAGACCTGAAATCACTTTTGGCTGAAAGCTGGCATCCCACTGATGGTGTGTGTCTTTTTCTGTTCCCCTGGCTACATAGGAAGTGTCCCAAACGTGAGCCTAAAGTTCAGGAGGTCGGCAATGTTAAATGAACAGCAGAGGCCTGTGTGTTGCTATCTGTGGAAGGTGCTGTGTGGGGGAGGGGTAGGCGAATAGTGATTGGTTCTCAGTTAACAAGCAGGCCCAGGAATGCACAAAATGCATCCATTTTCCAAAAGCTACTGGCTTAATATGCTCCATCACAGTTTGATGACTTTTCAGGGTTTGACTTTTACAAAGGATATTGTATGTATTTATTTTAACCCTTTTAAGAGTATTGTCATATATGGTGAGATTACAATTATATGAACTCCAACTGCAAGTCTCACAGTGCTAAAGTTAACAAAAAGCATATCATAAACATTCTGGTTATTTTATTTTAGTAAAAAAATCGCTCTCTGCATGGCTGACATGGTGGGAGAGAAGCTAAGAGAAATTCTCGATTATGGACATGAGTGCGCCAGCACGGCACGGGTCCCACCGTGAGCCGGTCATGAAGGAAGGTTAATTGAACAGAGCGAGGCAGATTTCAGCAGAACAGAAACTTAACTGTGTGGGGGAGGGGTGCAAATCAGTGCTCTGTCTGCATAGTGCACAACTAAATTGAGCGCTGTTTGGTGATACATTGGGCTAGAGACTTGAAATAACTTTTGGCTGAAAGCTGGCATCCCACTGATGGCGTGTGTCTTTTTCTGTTCACCTGGCTACATAGGAAGTGTCCCAAAAGTGAGCCTAAAGTTCAGGAGGTCGGCAATGTAATGTCAATGGAGGCGTATCCCCAATAAGTTAAACCCTGTTTGGCCATACAATGGACTAGAGACTTGAAAACAATTTTGTCTGAAAGCTGGCATCCCACTGATGGTGTGTGTCTTTTTCTGTTCCCCTGGCTACATAGGAAGTGTCCCAAAAGTGAGCCTAAAGTTCAGGAGGTCGGCAATGTTAAATGAACAGCAGAGGCCTGTGTGTTGCTGTCTGTGGAAGGTGCTGTGTGGGGGAGGGGGAGGCGAATAGTGATTGGTTCTCAGTTAACTAGCAGGCCCAGGAATGCACAAAATGCATCCATTTTCCAAAAGCTACTGGCTTAATATGCTCCATCACAGTTTGATGACTTTTCAGGGTTTGACTTTTACAAAGGATATTGTATGTATTTATTTTAACCCTTTTAAGAGTATTGTCATATATGGTGAGATTACAATTATATGAACTCCAACTGCAAGTCTCACAGTGCTAAAGTTAACAAAAAGCATATCATAAACATTCTGGTTATTTTATTTTAGTAAAAAAATCGCTCTCTGCATGGCTGACATGGTGGGAGAGAAGCTAAGAGAAATTCTCGATTATGGACATGAGTGCGCCAGCACGGCACGGGTCCCACCGTGAGCCGGTCATGAAGGAAGGTTAATTGAACAGAGCGAGGCAGATTTCAGCAGAACAGAAACTTAACTGTGTGGGGGAGGGGTGCAAATCAGTGCTCTGTCTGCATAGTGCACAACTAAATTGAGCGCTGTTTGGTGATACATTGGGCTAGAGACTTGAAATCACTTTTGGCTGAAAGCTGGCATCCCACTGATGGCGTGTGTCTTTTTCTGTTCACCTGGCTACATAGGAAGTGTCCCAAAAGTGAGCCTAAAGTTCAGGAGGTCGGCAATGTAATGTCAATGGAGGCCTATCCCCAATAAGTTAAACCCTGTTTGGCCATACAATGGACTAGAGACTTGAAAACAATTTTGTCTGAAAGCTGGCATCCCACTGATGGTGTGTGTCTTTTTCTGTTCCCCTGGCTACATAGGAAGTGTCCCAAAAGTGAGCCTAAAGTTCAGGAGGTCGGCAATGTTAAATGAACAGCAGAGGCCTGTGTTTTGCTGTCTGTGGAAGGTGCTGTGTGGGGGAGGGGGAGGCGAATAGTGATTGGTTCTCAGTTAACTAGCAGGCCCAGGAATGCACAAAATGCATCCATTTTCCAAAAGCTACTGGCTTAATATGCTCCATCACAGTTTGATGACTTTTCAGGGTTTGACTTTTACAAAGGATATTGTATGTATTTATTTTAACCTTAAAGTTCAGGAGGTCGGCAATGTTAAATGAACGGCTGAGGCCTGAGTGTGCTGCTGTCTGTGGAAGGTGCTGTGTGGGGGAGGGGTAGGCGAATAGTGAGTGACTAAATTGAGCGCTGTTTGGTGATACATTGGGCTAGAGAGTATTGAGTTACATGCTAAGCTGTATCAGTGCTAACTAGAGTACTGAGTTACATGCTAAGCTGTATCAGTGCTAACTAGAGTACTGAGTTACATGCTAAGCTGTATCAGTGCTAACTAGAGTACTGAGTTACATGCTAAGCTGTATCAGTGCTAACTAGTGTATTGAGTTACATGCTAAGCTGTATCAGTGCTAACTAGAGTACTGAGTTACATGCTAAGCTGTATCAGTGCTAACTAGAGTACTGAGTTACATGCTAAGCTGTATCAGTGCTAACTAGAGTACTGAGTTACATGCTAAGCTGTATCAGTGCTAACTAGAGTATTGAGTTACATGCTAAGCTGTATCAGTGCTAACTAGAGTACTGAGTTACATGCTAAGCTGTATCAGTGCTAACTACTGTACTGAGTTATATGCTAAGCTGTATCAGTGCTAACTAGAGTACTGAGTTACATGCTAAGCTGTAACCCGAGTTAACAATAACTATACAATTATAGTGACAATAACAACAATAACAACAATAACATAGTGACAATAACTCACTATGTCAACCCGAGTGCGCTCCCGGGAGATTAAACAAACGCACCCAAAGTCTTCAAGGGTTCAGGGCTTGGATAAGGGCTCCATTTGGGATTCAACCAAAGTGTGTTAAGGTGTTCCCCAGAAAGATGGTAACATCTGAAAGTGTGTTAAGGTGTTCCCCAGAAAGATGGTAACATCTGAAAGTGTGTTATGGTGTCCCCAGAAAGATGGTAACATCTGAAAGTGTGTTATGGTGTCCCCAGAAAGATAGTAACATCTGAAAGTGTGTTATGGTGTCCCCAGAAAGATGGTAACATCTGAAAGTGTGTTATGGTGTCCCCGGAAAGATAGTAATATCTGAAAGTGTGTTATGGTGTCCCCAGAAAGATAGTAATATCTGAAAGTGTGTTATGGTGTCCCCAGAAAGATAGCAACCTGAGACTCCCCACATGGGTGGAAGAAGTCATGTCTTGAAAAAAGTATTGAATATTGCTAATTTGAAGTGAGATTCTGGTTCCTGAATTTTTTCTGATCATGCCTGATTTTTCTCAGTGCTGTACGGTGTCTAGAAAGGGGTGTCCCCACACGGGAGGTCCTAGTCATATTGTCCCACAATGTAGCATAAACAAGTATGTGTGTGTGTGTGTGTGTGTGTGTGTGTGTGTGTGTGTGTGTGAGTGTGTGAGTGTGATTAATGCTCTGGTCTCAGCGGCTGCCTCCTCCTCCTCCAGTCTCTCCACTTCCACACGGCTTCACAGGGAAATCAATACCTCTGTCGTCTCCTTCTGATCTGATCTGATCGCTCCGTTTGACTTAAATCAAGACGTCTGTTTCACTCTGGTTCAGAGCTGCTGTTCCCTTTATCCTTGAGTCACTGCTTCCCTATAAATATATTATATATATATAGTTTCCCTATATTATATATAAACTTTTCTTTTCAACTCTTTGGGCATGGTCAATAGTTATTTTTGGATTCCAATTACTTTTGAAGTACTACTAAGCACTGTTTTTGCCATCCAGCTGGTCCTATTGCGAGAGGATAGTGACGACCACAGCAGTGGTTTTGATACTTCCATGTTAAATAAGATTCAGGGAGCACAGATGTATTTTTATGGCGTTCCGAAATTAACGATATGAGGCTGGGAGGGAAAAATCACAGTATACCCATTACCACTAGAAAAAAACTAGACTACACCACTGGCTACAATACATAGAAGAGTAGAGATGCTGATTCAAGAAACATAGAGTGGTCTCTTAATTTTTGTCCAGAGCTGTATATGTACTAACTTGTGAGGGTTGATTTTATTCACCAGAAATCTATAAATGAGGACGCTTCATCAAAGTGTTTATTGCTAGGTAGATACCACATAAAACACTTGTGTCTAGGTGGTGAGTGTTCCGGTGTGTTCAATCCGGAGCGTTCTATCACGACGACTGCCGATGGCCGCTGGCCTAAGCCTGATTACTCTTCCTGCTATGACTGGTGGATTGATGATTCACTTGCTTAGTCAAATGTATTGATTGTAAGTCGCTTTGGAATAAGGCGTCTGCTAAATGCCAAAAATGTAAATGGCACTCTTTAGCAGTTGGTGAGTTAAGAGGCGTCCGTCCGTACTGGTTTCTGTTTCTGTTCAGACTGGTTTGTGTGTGTCTGCTGGTTCTCTTCAGGTCTGTCCAGACTGGTTTGTGTGTGTGTGTGTGTGTGTGTGTGTCAGGGTTTCCGTTAGAAAAAATTGCCGCCGGACATCGTGTCCGGGAACATTTCGATTTACCGGACAAACGTGAATTATTCCGGTCATCATATTAAAATATAATATAGCTGTTTGTCGCGGTGATTACTGTTGTGTAGCGGCCTATATATGCCATTTAATGTCTATTTCTCATCCGATACGATTAGATGCGAGCTATATAATAATATAACATGATTCGCATGCGCGCTATGCCATTATGTCCAGCGCTGAACGGGCGCCTCACTGGGAACTGAACAGACAGCATCGATCAATGAACGGACTCCACATTACGTTAACTGAAGTTTGTTAAATTGTTTGGGATTAATGTGAGTTTTCTATTTTCTCTTTCCAGTTTTACCCTTTTTTTATCATCAATAAAACAACGTCATTTCTATAACCAGGTCTCGCTGGTTGGGAAGGCA
>NC_137685.1:9277681-9307681 GCF_963989245.1 Nansenia antarctica | reverse complement strand
TGATGGGATGGGGTCTTTGGGGGGGGGGGGGGTTTCCCCACACTTGTGTTTGAAACCATCCGTGACTCCATTCCAGCGTTACAATGAGCCTGTCCTCCGATTTCTACCTCTCCCAGCCTTCCCCTGTCATCCTACACACGTGCTTACTGCTAAGGAAGCCTGGCCAGGACATTTCCATTTCCACGCGAGTCATTTAACAGACTCTATCGTCTATCATTGTCTTACAGATAGGTACATCCGTCTCAGTCAGTGAATCAACAGTCATCGTAAGACAACGAACGAAAACCTTCCGTCAGAACACGTTCCATCAGCAGTCACGATCCTGGACACAGGAATACAACGCAGCGTGCCAGTGTGAATATTGGAACAGCGTTTTGGAAGGAACAGGGACACACACCCCCTCCCCCCTCCCTCCCCCCTTTCTGATAGGACACTTCATTAAGACGGTAAGGGGAGCGCGGAGCAGGTGTTTCATTAACGACATTCATCACGCTCGGCATCCGGCCATCTATTAGCTGCCAGACGCCGCTCCCTGCCAACGAGAGATGCTCTTTTAATTCTATTATAGCCACATATCCACCGGCAACAATATTTATCTATCATTCAGCGCGTCCCCCTGCTCCCTGCCACTGACATGCTCAGCCCCACATCTCACAGCTCCCAGATCACAGATCACAGATCACAGATCACAGATCACAGATCACTGATCACAGATCACAGCCCACCGCTTCCAGCTGGCTGTTCTTGGATAGAAGCCCCCCCGTCCCCTGGCAGCAAGGTTGTTATCAAGTTCACACAGAAGGGTGGAGGGGCGGTGTGTGTGTGTGTGTGTGTGTGTGTGTGTGTGTGTGTGTGTGTGTGTGTGTGTGTGTGTGTTTGTATGTATGTATGTATGTATGTGTGTGTGTGTGGAGGTGTTTTTGTTTTGTGTGTGTGTGTGTGTGTATGTGTGTGTGTATGTGTGTGTGAGGGGACAGCGCAGAGAGGCATAGCCCCTGTCCTGCCAGCTGATGCCAGTCCAAACCGTTGTTTCCGTCAGAGGTCACACACACACACACATCCTCACACAGACGCACACAGATAGTCTGTGTTGTGTCGGCGGGTAAACACGCTTGTTCCTCTGGGCTCAGCCAATCACACGCGCTCGCACACACACACACACACACACACACACACACACACACAGATATAGAACACACACGCATGTGAACTGAAGCTGTCGTGCATTATTTACAATTGAGCGATTGATAGATATTAAATATGTATGATGTTGCACGTCCATTGGTGGTGTTCTCTGCTCCGGTTAGTCAGTCTGAGCTCACAATCCATCCATAAACTCAGAATGAACCTCATGAATATCAAAACAATATTCCACAATATTGATTCATGTAATGGAGAAATGTAACTGTGATAATCAATCATTCATGATATATATTTAATGAATGGTTTATATAGATGCACTGAAGGTCGATATCTGTGTATTTCTAATGGTTGAGTATTCCTGTGTGGACCTCAAGGGAGGCTGGTAGAGGTAGAAGTTGGAGGATGGGCTCATTGTATATCAACCCCCCATTCCTTCCATTGTAATGATGGAAGGATTTCTACCTCCACTGGCCTCTCCTGGATTGGGTGAAACTCCTTAATATTCTGAGAGGAAAACCTCTCCAAAACACCCACACACACACCAGACACGCACTAGGCACACACACTTGCCAGTGACACACACACAAATTATGCACACCCACTTTAGGTACAAACACACACACACACACACACACACACACACACACACACACACACACACACACACACATTCACTAGATGAATAGAAGGCTGCAGCCTTGATAGATGTCATTAAAACTTCAAATATCCATCTGTCCATCTCTTGTGTGTGTGTGTGTGTGTGTGTGTGTATGTGTGTGTGTGTGTGTGCGTGTGTGTGTCTGTGTGCATGCATACGTGATGCTCAATATCCTTTCAATCTTGTCTCAAGTGCACTAGCGATGTGCTGTCCTATGAATTCCAAAAATGTAAAATGTAAATGTAATTCCCAATACAGCGACCATGACTGTCTCCTCAGTACGAGATGATTGGATCAAAGTCACAAAGTCAAAGTAGCTCCATCTACCTCCCTGATTGGCTGGGAGGGATTCCCACACCATCACTTCAGCCTCTTGGTTAGAGACGGGTAGAGTGGCCAGAAATTGCTTTGGGATCGAAGAGAAAATTTGTTTTGTGGAAAAATGTCACTTTGTTGTTGAGATTTCGCTCCACCGTGTCACTGCCAGGCCATCCTCATCCTAGTTGGATATTATGTCCTGTATATATGATCTTGTGTATATTATTTATGGATGTATTCATGGGTTTATTTGAGGAGGGACAGATGGCAGTAACATCGCCATGTTGACAGTTACAACCAGACAGATGCCTTGCACCGTAACACACTAGCATGCATGTACATTTACTTTTCTGGCATTTAGCAGACACCGTTATCCACAGAGACTTACAACAAGTACATTAATTTTAATAATTTTGTCTAAGTAAGTGAGTCATCTATCCACCAGTCATGATAAGAAAAACCAATCTATGTCCGGCCCATCCCTAACCAGACAGAACAAATGAAAGAAAATGTAGAATAAAGTCAAATACAAAAAATAAATCACATACATTCATCTGTGCCTCACTGCTGGTTTCACAGACTTAAGGCTTAAGTCCAGGATTAGGCTTAAGCCTTGTTTGTGAAAGCGGCCCCTTGTGTTTTAACACCCGGATCTGCTCCTCCTGAATGGAAGCGTGATCAGGTGCTGGTGTTTGAGGCGTTAATCTTCCAGCCTTCCAGAGAGGACTAACTCACTAATCACATTAATATGCAGCGTAAATACCAGTGGTTGTGTGACGGATCAGGTGAGCCCCCCGACCATCTGTTGCTGACGGACACAGATGTGTCTCCTGGCCCTCCAGCTTCCCCCCTCCACAGAGGAGGAGGGGCTGATAGGAGGTTTTCACCCAGCTCCCCCTCACCCCCTCCCTCCCTCCCTCCCCCACTCTTTCTCGCTCTCCCTCTCTCTCCCCCTCTTCCTCTCTCTCTCTTACTCTCTCTCACTCTCGCTCTTGCTCTCTCTCTCTCTCCTTCTTACTCTCTCTCTCACTCTCCCTCTCCCTCCCTCTCTCTCTGTCTCTTTCGCTCTCCCTCTCTCTCGCTTCATCTTCCTCTCTCGCTCCCCCTTTCCCTCTCTATCTCTCTCTATTTCTCTCCCTCTCCCTCGCCTGGGGCTAGCTTAGCCTTTGCCTCCACACTGGTGTTAGCCTGTTAAGCTGAAGCCTAGTGTCACTCCCCTGAGACATCCCATGAGCTCAGCGGGAGTTAATCCATCTTCATGTGTGTTTCCAGTCAATACTCAATGCATACTATGCGATGCATGCATAATCATCTTCTGCCATAGACTGAAGACCCAGCCCTTCAGGCTACATCTTGACGGTCCCTCCTGAGACCCACTAAAAGTAATTATTCCTTCTAGCACTGTGACTGACTGCCAATGGTCCTAGCATAGAAGTGTTTTTCTTGGGATGACTGATGGACAGATGATTCACTTATTTCAGACAAATGTAAATGCTCCACTCCGACCCTGCTCTACTCTGACCTGGCTCTACGCCAGTGATTCCCAGAGAACAGAAGGACTTTGCATGGGAGAGAGAGAGGGGAAGAGAGGGGAATCTTGGGAGTGACAGGAATTGTCAAATGGGCAATTTGGAACATCAGGACTGATGAGGTCATAGAAAGTGAGATATCTTGACTCAGAGATTGTTCTAAATTTGTTTTGTTTTGTGTGAATGTGTCGACTATTGAATTCTGAAACAAGAAATACATTGGATTACAGGGTCCAATTCCGCCTTAACCTTTCATGCTGGAGATTACGTAACGGGCTGCTAGGTTCGGATCGGAGTCGTCCTAAACCACTGGGCTAAAGCCTCGTCCCTTGTGACCGCTGCCCACCCCCCACCGCCACGCCTGACCTTCACCCCCCACACCAGGAAGAAAACAACCTTTATGGGAGTCGAGAGAGTATCTATAAAATGGAGAAGCCCTCACCACATGCAGCTACAACTCTATCGTTTCTGATCCCATCACCCCCCTCCCCCAGTCATGCTTGGCATCAGATCCAATCTAGTGGTAATAACTTCCCTCTGAGTGCCGTGGCGACATGCCAGCAAGGCCATATCAGCAGGACACCATGCAACACTTAGGAGTGAAAGGCAATATGTCTGGATGGAGCCTCAGAGGGGGAGGGGGGGGGGGGGAGGGAGGGAGGGAGGGAGGGAGGGGGGGGGGGGGGGGTGGTAATGTTCAACCGGGAGGGAACATCAGGCCAAAAAACACCCTGTAAAATGATGGTGCATTCAGCTCCAGAAACACTTTGGCGTGTGTCTGTGTGTCCTTGTGTCTGTACGCGCTCGTGTGTGTGTCCTTGTGTCTGTACGCGCTCGTGTGTGTGTCCTTGTGCCTGTGAATGTGTGCTTGTCTTTGTGTGTGTATGAATGTAACATGTCGCTCATATCGCAACCCCTATGCCACTCCTTTCAACGACCACCTGTGACTACTCACGCACACACACACACACACACACACACACACACACTCGTCTGAAGGCCCGAGGCCTGAACAACGGTACAGTAACGCTGTCAGTCCGTCTGACACCCGCGACATCTCTGCCTTGATGGCCCAATTTAGACAGCCATGAAATTGCTGGAGGGAGGCAGGGAGAGAGGGATGGAGGGAGGTGGGAGGGAGGGACTGATGGCTTGCTGCGAACCGGAGAGAGAGATAAAGAGCAAGGGATGGCTGGTGGAGCGAGGGAGAGAGAGAGGTATAGAGGGGGAGGGAGGGCTGGCTAGTACAGAGACAAACAAACAGAGAGAGAGAGAGAGAGGGAGGGAGGGATGACTAGTAGGGAGAGATAGAGATATAGAGGGGGAGATCGAGAGAGAGAGAGAGGGACAAATAGAGAGAGGGAAGGAGGGAGGGATGGCTGTTGGAGACAGAGAGGGAGGGAGGGAGGGATGGCTGGTTGGTGGAGAGAGAGAGGGAGGGAGGGATGGATAGTGGAGAAAGACATGGCTGACAGGGACATGTAGAGGTGCTTTGCAAGGGTAGCCCTAATTATGAGACCCACTGGGCATGTCCTACTATACTGCAGGACCATGATGAGGTTGGCGGGGGGGCCTCCATCCCTCCCTCCCCTCCTCCCTCCCTCCCTCCATATCTCCCTCCCCTGGCTCACTATCCACACTGTTAGCAAGGAGAGCCTTGGGCCAGTGAATGAATGCAGAGCAATGATGAATGGATGATGAGGATGAATGGATGGATGATGGTGATGATGATGAATGGATGGTGATGAAGGTGAATAACAATGATGATGATGATGATGATGAATGGGGGCGGCGGTAGCCTAGAGGTTAGAAAAGCCGGCTAGCAATCAGACGGTTCGATGGTCCTTGTGGAGAGGGTGATGGTCCATGTGTCCTTGAGCAAGGCACTTAACCCCTAATTGCTCCAGGGGCGGCGAATATATCTGACCCTGTGCTTAGAGCAAAAATACCAAATTCCAAAGATTGACTGACAAGTTGATTGCAAGGCAATAAATCAATAAAAAAAACAAAAGGATGATGGTGAATGGATGATGATGATGATGATGATGAATGGATGGATCTGGTGAATGGACAGCATCATCTACTTCTTTGACTCATCCGAGGCCATAGAACTCGGCTAATGTACCTTGTTTCAAGGAGGAGGACAGGTGTCATAGTTATCACTCGGAGGAGGACAGGTGTCATAGTTATCACTCGGAGGAGGACAGATGTCATAGTTATCACTCGGAGGAGGACAGATGTCATAGTTATCACTCGGAGGAGGACAGATGTCATAGTTATCACTCGGAGGAGGACAGATGTCATAGTTATCACTCGGAGGAGGACAGATGTCATAGTTATCACTCGGAGGAGGACAGATGTCATAGTTATCACTCGGAGGAGGACAGATGTCATAGTTATCACTCGGAGGAGGACAGATGTCATAGTTATCACTCGGAGGAGGACAGATGTCATAGTTATCACTCGGAGGAGGACAGATGTCATAGTTATCACTCGGAGGAGGACAGGATGAAAGGCGCAGTGCTGCAATATTAGTAGTAGTAGTAGTAGTAGTAATAGTATGAGTAGTATTAGTAATAATAGTATAGTACGAGTAGTAGTAATAGTAGTTTTAGTAGTAGTAGTAGTAGTAATAATTGTAGTATTAGTAGTAGTAATACTTGAGTTGTGGTCGACTTAAGTGACAGGAAGTTGCTGTGGTCTTGCGTGATGGGTTTGTTCGAAACTTGTTGTAAGATGTGTGTTCAAAAATGTGTGTGTGTGTGTGGGTTTCTGTCCCCAGACACTGACTACATCAGCGAGGAGGAGGAGCAGAAGGTGGAACAGATGCTGGCCTTCCTGACAGAGGAGTCCAAACAGGCTGCTGCCAGCACAGCGGTGAGTAGAATGTGACAGGGGACAGTCACCGCAGAGAGTCACAGAGGACGGAGTCACAGAGGACGCAGTCACAGAAGACAGGGCAGTCTCAGGGGCGTGACAGGACAGGGTAGTCACTGTCACTAGATTAGATTAGTTTAGATTAAAATGTATTGTCATTGCAGAGTACAAGTACTAGACAACGAATTGCAGTTTAGCATCCAACCATAAGTGCAAATAGTGATATAAGAACATGATATAAAAAAACATGACAATGATAGTGATAGGTACAGTAAGGCATGTACGGTAGTTTAGAGGTATATACAGTTATGAGCTATGTAGAGTTTAAGTAGCGTATGTACAGCATGTAATGTGCAGATGTATAAAAGGAGGCTATGTCAAAGAGGTATGTGCAATGTGCAATATACAGTATGTGCAACGGCGGTAGTATTGTAAACATCAGTAGTGCAAAGGTTAAAGAGTGATCACATTAACCAGGGATGTGCAACCATCAAAGTGTTGTCATTTTCATTGTATCCCAGGGTGGGGGGGGGATTGTTTATCAGAGTGATATCTCTGTGAAAGAAGCTGTTCTGTAGCCTGCTGGTAAGGGACCTGGGGATCCTGTACGTCCTGAGTGTCTTAGATGGTAGGGGGTCAAACAGACCCGGGTTGGGGTGCAAGGCGTCCTTGATGATGCTTGCCTCCCTCCGCCGACGCCAGGTTGCCTGGAGGGACTCGATGGTAGGGAGTTTGGTGCGGTTTTGATCAATTACAGGACATAGTGGAGTTTCGTTCTATGCAGACGGACGGACGGACGGACGGACGGACGGACGGTCGCAGACAGACAGACAGGCAGGCAGACAGACAGACAGGCAGACAGGCAGGCAGACAGACAGACAGGCAGGCAGACAGGCAGGCAGACAGACACAGACAGGCGCAGACAGACAGACAGGCAGACAGACAGGCAGGCAGGCAGACAGACAGGCAGACAGGCAGACAGGCAGACAGACAGGCAGGCAGGCAGGCAGGCAGACAGACAGACAGGCAGACAGGCAGGCAGACAGACAGGCAGGCAGGCAGACAGACAGACAGACAGGCAGGCAGACAGGCAGGCAGACAGGCAGGCAGACAGACAGGCAGACACAGACAGACAGGCAGGCAGACAGACAGGCAGACAGACAGGCAGGCAGACAGACAGACAGGCAGACAGACAGACAGGCAGGCAGACAGGCAGACAGGCAGACAGGCAGGCAGACAGACAGGCAGACAGGCAGGCAGACAGACAGGCAGACAGGCAGGCAGACAGGCAGACAGACAGGCAGACAGGCAGACAGACAGACAGACAGACAGGCAGACAGACAGGCAGGCAGACAGGCAGACAGACAGGCAGAGAGACAGACAGACAGGCAGACAGGCAGACAGACAGACAGGCAGGCAGACAGACAGACAGAGACAGACAGACAGACAGACAGGCAGACAGACAGGCAGAGAGACAGGCAGACAGGCAGACAGACAGACAGACAGACAGACAGACAGGCAGACAGACAGGCAGGCAGACAGACAGGCAGACAGGCAGACAGACAGACAGACAGGCAGACAGACAGACAGACAGGCAGGCAGACAGACAGGCAGACAGACAGGCAGACAGACAGGGCACTCAAAGGGAAAATGTGGTTTGTTCTAAAGGGGCTGGTTCCTCTGGAGGCCGTGGGAGACTCCGGTGATGTTGTAATTTAATGGCTGTTGGTAGGGGAGAGATTAATAATTTACTGGCTGAAGGCTAGGCAGGAAATTAACTTTATTTTTTCTTCGAGGGCTTTTTTTGCGGTGGATTTCTTGTGTGGGCGCTGTCACTCAAAAGAGAAGAGCTCCTGTTGTACGGTCTGAAGACACAGCGTGTTTTGTTACATAACACGTACATGATCATCCATTGTTGATGATAACGTGCGATAAGCTCCTTGTTAATTTTGGGATAATATTTATTTGTGACCTCATTGTTATTATTATGGAGGTATTTCAGATATTTTCAGGCCGTTTGTTCGTCCCTGAGCCCCTGTTCAACCCTTGCTGTAGGGAGGGAACCTGTGGTCATGGTGTTCTAATGTTATGGTTTTAATGGGAGAACTAGTTATTGTAATGTTATGGTTGTAATGGGAGAACTGGTCATGTTGTAATGTTATGGTTGTAATGGGAGAACTGGTCATGTTGTAATGTTATGGTTGTAATGGGAGAACTGGTCATGTTGTAATGTTATGGTTGTAATGGGAGAACTGGTCATGTTGTAATGTTATGTTTGTAATGGGAGAACTGGTCATGTTGTAATGTTATGGTTTTAATGGGAGAACTGGTCATGTTGTAATGTTATGATTGTAATGGGAGAACTGGTCATGTTGTAATTTATTTAAATTTGGGGCATTTAGCAGACGCCTTATTCTAAAGCGACTTACTGTCAATACATTAGACTAAGCAAGTGAACCATGAATTCACCAGTCGTAGCAGAAAGAGTCATCTAGCTCAGGCCAGGGTCGTCGTGATAGAAGAATAATGTTTTTGTTTTTTTAGACACTGGAGAAACAGTACAAGGGAGGAAGTAGAAGTCCTAGGAGACCCAGTATAGGGGGAAGCAGGTGTCTCAGGAGACACAGTGCTGGGGGGTAGTAGATGTCTCAGGAGGAGCAGTTAAGATGTAGCCTGAAGAGATGGGTCTTCAGTCTCTGGTGGAAGATGGGGAGTGACTCTAATGTTATGGATGTAATGGGATAACTGGCCATGGTAGTAATGTTATGGTACAAATATTCTCCCATTTCATCCATTTTAGATGTTGACAGACAGACTGTTGCTACAGATAGCTACAGCCAGTTGCTCGTATTTCATATAGCGCATATTTTATATAGCTCATATTTCATATAGCTCATATTTGTTTTCAAAGTTATATCCTTTTAAGAAAATGACCATGTAATGTTTCTTAGTGTAGAATAAATAATACTGCCCCGCGGTGGTGTAGCGGTCTACGCACTGGCCGCTAGTGCATGCTGCCCACCGGGGCCGGGGTTCGTATCCCGGCTCGCCAGATCCAGATATGGCCGAGGCACACGGGAAGCGGCATATTGGCCGGCCGCTTCCGAGGGGGGTATAGGAGTATTTCTGGACTAGGATCCGTCGCGCAACACCGCCCCCTGGGTGCCGGAATAACGGTACTGGGCTCGAGGAGCCAGTCAGCCTAGTCTGCCTGGCGCCCTCCTCTGGGACTGCCGGCCACAGGGTCGTGCGGCGGATCCTATGCAATAGGCAGGGGATAATTGGATGCTAAGTTGGGTTAAATTGGCTACCAAATTGGGTGAAAAAGGGATAAAATCTGAAAAACAAATTTAAAAAATAAAAAAAAAAGAATAAATAATACTTTGTAAAGTTTGTACCTTTATGCTAGCAGTACTAGCTCTTTCTTTACGTCTGCTCTCCAAGCATGGACAACTCTGACTAAACTCTTCATCTCTTCATCTCTGCCTTATTACCAACCAGGTGCTATCGCTCTCAAGAACAGTAGCGACACCTATTAGGTCAATGATATATAGAGCAGAGCTATAATTACACACCATTTGATTTATTTTCTGTTATTATAAAAAATTATATATATTTTTTTTTTTTTTATGTTAAAATGTTGTGTTCAGATGATATACACTGGGTTCAGAGACACAAGAGATAATACAACTGCTGTGTTGATTCTGAAATCCCGTGTAGGCTTACTTTTTTTCCACACAGAAAATGTATCTGGAATCAATAAAGAATCGAATCGATGAGCAGAATCGATAATGGATTCGGCATCAATAACATCATATCAATTCCCATCCCTAGTTGTAATGGAAGAATCAGAATCGCTTTTATTAGGCCAACATCTTACTGTACAAGTACACAAGAGTAAAATTCTTTGGCTTTGGTTCCTCAACATTGACATTGCAGCATTCAGATACAGGGAAAAAACACAACGATAACACAGTACCGGTAATAATAAACAACGTAACTAAGTAAAATAGTACGCCAATGACAAAGAAGTGGCCTTTTGGCAAAGTGGTCATTTCACAGTGGCCTCAATAGTGTAAAAATGCTGTGCAGAGCACGATGACACTACACACAATACAACACAATACAGCACGGAAGTGAATCAGTCCAACGGTACACAGTAATCCAGTAGTGTGCAGCAGCTGTACCTCTACAATAGGTTCATTTCTGCAGTGTGTGTGGGGTTGGCTGGGGGGGTGGCAGTCCCTTACACCCTTCCAGTGTATTTCACCAGGAATCGCCTGATTGCTTGGGGGAAATAGCTGTTTGTCAGCCTCTGGGTTTTAGCCCCAAGGCTTCAGTACCCGTTTCTCCGACGGCAATAGCTCGAACAGTTTCTTTTTTTTTTAAAGTATTTTTTTCTGAGTGGGTCAGTCCCACTCATATTTTTCATTTTTATTTGACAGATACAGTGAAGATTTAGACAGGAAGGATGGGTGAGAGAGAGAGGAGGGATGACATGCAGGATATGTCCCCGGCCGGATGCGAACCGGGGACCCTGCGGTTACATGGTCAGTGCTTAACCCGCTACGCCACCTAAGCGCCCCGCTTGAACAGTTTCTGATTGGGGTAGCTGGGGTCCTTGATAACCCTGAGGGCCTTTCTGACACACCGGTCCTTGTAGATGTCATGGATGGAGGGAAGCTCACATCCGCTGATCTTCTCAGCTGTCCTCACTACCCTTTTACAGCGCTTTGCGGTTTTGGAGCGGTGTAGTTCCCGGACGAGGCAATGATGCAACCCGTCAGGATTTCGGTTGTGCCTCTGAAGAAGGCCCCTAGGGTCTTAGGCCTTAAGCTTAAACTTTTTCAGCCGCTTGAGCAACTTTTTTCGCCACCTGGTTGGTTGGTGTGTACATTCCAGGTCGTTGGTGATGTGAACCCCCAGGAACTTGATGCTGTTCACCCTCTCCACAGCAGACCCGTTGAGGGTGATGGGGTCTTGTGCCTTCCTCTTCTTTCTGAAGTCCACCACCAGCTCCTTGGTCTTGTCGGCGAGAGAGCGAGATTATTGACCTGGCGGTACTGAGCCAGGCGGTCAACCTCTCTTCTGTAGGCTGTCTCTTCGCTGTCGGTGATCAGGCCAATCACTGTTGTGTCGTCGGCGAACTTGATTACCGTGTTGGAGCTGTGAGTGGCCACGCAGTCGTGGGTGGACAGGGAGTAAAGGAGGGGGCTTAGTACACAGCTTTGAGGGGCTCCTGTGCTGATGGTCAGAGTGGCGGGAACTGGTCATGTTGTAATGTTATGGTTGTAATGGGAGAAGTTGAGAACTAGTCATGTTGTAATGTTATGGTTGTAATGGGAGAACTAGTCATGTTGTAATGTTATGACTAGTAGAGGAAGTGGTCGTTGTGGTATTTGTAGTTGTGATGTTATGATTGAACAGTAGTTTCATCCTCCCTGGTCTGTCCTTGTGAACCAATGCCCTTGAGGACGACTCCGAATGCCGCAGCATAGGGCAGATTCCCTTCCTCCCCTCCTCCCTCTCTCCTCCCTCTGCAGTGGGAAACATGATCCATGTCTTCTCTCCCCATTTCGTCTGAGAAGGAGAGCCATTTATAGGCAAGGCAAGGAACGTTTATTTGTATGGCACATTTCACACAACAGGGGCAATTCAAAGTGCTTTACATATAGCATTAAAAGAAATACAGAAAGAGAAGGATAGTAAGAAAAAAAAGAAATTAAAATGGTTAGAATAGATACATATATATAGAAAATGAATAGATAGAAGGCATAGATAGTGTTAGTGTTTAACCATAACTGCTGCGGAACATAAAGGTTTTTTAGCTTATTTTTAAATATTTGTAGGGTTTGGGCCTGTTTGATTTCTTCAGGGAGTTTGTTCCAGGAGCTTGCAGCAGAGTGACTGAATGCTGCTTTACCGTGTTTTGTTTTCACTCTTGGAATGATTAGCTGATTAGTCTCAGCTGACCTTAGGGGCTTGCTGGATTATAGGGTGGGAGAAGATCTGATATCGATGGCCGAAACGCAAAACCTCCTATCTGCGGAATTCACTTTTTTAGGATTGGTGTAATGTTCAAACTTCTTTGTCTTTGTTAGGACCTTAGCAGTGTCATTTTGGATGAGCTGCAATTTACAAACAGCTCCTTTAGATAGGCCAGTTAGTAGACCATTACAGTGATCAAACTCGAAACAAATGCGTGGATGAGTTTTTCAAGGTCTGGGAAGATAGATACGTCGAAGAATATGCAACAATGGTCAGATAGGGCAATGTCAGTTACAACAACATTTGAAATATATAAGGCTTTGGTGATGATAAGGTCCAGAGTGTGAACTCGATTATGAGTCTGGAGGTTCACATGTTGTTGAAGTTCAAAAACATCTAACAGAATGTTACAGTTCTTTGGCTTTGCTGTCCTCTACATCTACATGCATATTGAAATCACGAGCAATGATCAGACCATTAAATTCAGTAGTAATGATGGAGAGAAGTCACCACAGAGTCGGTAGGTCTGAGGGAAGGCCTGCTGAAAAAAAAATACTTGTAATTGCTTCTGGGCACCGCTGTGCAGTTGTGTTCAGGTGTGTTCACACCAAAGGTAGCTATCTTTCGCCCACAATCTAATATCACAGCTGTAGATTACTGTAGTCTCCCGCTGCAGCAGAGTATGGGTCCAGGCCTGTAGAGTGAAGCTGGTGTGTAGGAGGTAACTGGAGCCCTCCAGGTCTTGGTACTGATGAGAGACCCAGTACTGTGAATGAGGTGAGGGTTGATTTCACATCAGCTCCTTCTCCCTCATCCTTCTCTTCTACGGATGGTGTCATCCACGCTAGCCAAGATTTACCTCAGGCTATTGTTGAGACATTGAGTGCTGTTTTAAGTTATTTTTTGCTGATTTTAATTAGTGTTGATGAGCCAGAAGACGATTAATGCTGATTGTTAACCCCGGCGGCGACAGTCTGACAGAGAGACAGAGACAGAGAGAGAAAGAGAGAGACAGAGAGAGAGAGAGAGAGAGAGAGAGAGACAGAGCGAGAGAGAGACAGAGAGAGACAGACAGAGAGAGAGAGAGACAGAGAAAGACAGACAGACAGAGAGCGAGAGACAGAGAGAGACAGACAGAGAGAGAGAGAGAGAGAGAGAGAGAGAGAGAGAGAGAGAGAGAGAGAGAGAGAGATCCTAGCGTCTCTGATTGTTGGTGATTGGGTGGCATTAGGAGCTGAGTAAATGAGATGATGTTGTCAGTACTGCTTCTCTTCTGACGAGGAGGAGGGTTGATGCTGGGACCACTGCCTGTCTCACTCACAGTTCTACACTTGGAATCGAAGCTGACACCCGCAGATGAAATCAAATCAGAAAGTAATCAATTCATTAGTGTTAACGTGGCGCCGTTGTCGGTGTGTCTACAGCTTAAATGCCCCCATCACAACACTGTTTTGGAGGGATGCTGCCTCATTGGTTTGAAGTGTTGTGCTGCCCCAAAGGTGTGTTGTCACAAACGTTCACTGCCCCAAAGGTTTAATGCCTCAAAGGTTTTCTGCCCCATGATTGGTTGCCCCAAAGGTTTGCTGCCTCAAAGGTTTGTTGCCTCACAGGTCGGCAGTCACAAAGGTTTGCCTTCCCCCAAGTTTTCTGGCTGCAAATGCATGTGTTGGAGCCAGTTATGGATTTGTCCTCCGAGTGTTGTTGCCTCATAAAAACGAATAATGTTCTTGTTGAAGCTACAGCTCATATTAACAGTTTAAACATGCATGTGACCTGCTGTTTAATGCTTTGCATTAATGTAAAACACAACACTTGAGCATGTTTGAGTTATCGGAAGCAACGGGTCAGTTTTTCCAATGTTAACACATTTGATTATTCCCGAGAGAGTATGCAAATGATATTGCTCTTTTCGTGTCACCAGCTGAGATGTAAATGTTTATGAAAAGTCTGGGTGTTAATGAATGCATAATTCCTCTACATATCTCATTAGGGCCTTGTTATAAACAAGCCTCTGGTCCGGGTTGAAATGCTCTTAGGGCGTCTAGTGAGCATGAGAGTTTGAGAGCGGAGGATTTTAATGAGAATGCCTCCCGAAGAATGTTTGAACATTCAGACATTCTGAATGATCTGAGAACATGATGCAACCTTTATTCTAGACTCTTATGACCTTTTAAGCCATGTTACCCTCCCTGGAATTTGGAACATTTGGACATTCTGAATGATATGCACATGAGAGGTGCTGGTCACATCTCTGTAACCGGAATACGTACCCTTACCCTGGTTACGAGTATAATCCAGTTCTGCCATTTACATGAGCCGTGACATACCATGCCCGCCAATATTCCTGTTTTCATGATCTGCTTGGCTAACCCAACACAACAATCTCCCCCCAATGCGCGAGATTTCACGATCGATATTCCACAGCTGGCACTCAACTGTACTAGGGAGAATACTCTCTACTACTGCTTCTCTAACCCGTGTTTTCTTCGTCAGAGGGAGGGATGGAGGGAGAGGGGGAGAGAGAGAGAATCTATTTGTATTTCCAGCCTTGGTCCCCAGCCAGACAGCGCCAGTGTTGGAGGTAGAGTGTGTATCCCTGCCCTCTCCTAACTTGTTTATTAAATCATCCCTGTGTTTGAAAGTCTGTCAGGTTAGCCACGAGGGAGCGACCATCTAAAGCAGTTAGCCTAGCACTCTCTCCTTGGCTGATGGGGTGGTGTGTGTGCCTGTGTGTGTGTGTGTGTGTGTTTTCTTTTTCCATACTCCCTACCTCCATTTGTTTATCCATGTTCGCCAAGAACAACAGATTTGTCTTGGCAACCAGGCTCGCGACTTTGTGCAGTAACACTTTTTTTTTTTTTTACGGGAAAGGTGTGTGTGCGTGCGTGTGTGTGTGTGTGTGTGTGTGTGTGTGTGTGTGTGTGTGTGTGTGTGTGTGTGTGTGTGCGTGTGTGTGTGTGTGTGTGTGTGGGCAGTAGAAAGAGAGAGGCCATCCTCCATGGTTGAGGGAGAGCTAAAGTGGTGTCTGATTACCAGTAATTGGTCTCCCTGTTCTGACCTTTCTGCTCACCGTGTTCATAACATCCTCCTCACAACAACGCCATGTTGACTCCTTCTCCCTGTGCCAGAAAGACACCACAGACTACATCCTATCTCTTTCTCTCTCTCTCTCGTTTTCTATGGATTTATGTATTCAGTATGACTCTGCTGCACAGAGCGCACTCCCATCCAGATGGCAGCACTGTGAGGGTCATGTTCTTTAACTTCTCCAGTGCATTTAACACCGTACGGCCCTTACAACTTGCGCATATGCTGCTGAGGATGCAGGTGGGCTCCCCCATTGTTTCCTGGATTACGGACCACCTGACCAACAGGTCACAGTTTGTACGGCTGCAGGGATGCGTGTCGGACTCTGTGGTAAGCAGCACTGGCGCCGCCCAGGGGACAGTTCTGGCTCCTTTTCTCTTCTCTCTCTCTACCTCGGACTTCAGGCACAACACATCTGCGGTACTAGTTCTCGGGCGACTCTGTTATTGTGGGGTATGTCCGTGGAGGCCAGGAGACCGAGTCCAGAGGTCTGGTGGACAGTTGTGTTGAATGGTGTGAGCGGCTCCCCCCCTATCTGCTGTTTCCATCCAGGGAGAGGACGTGGAAGTGGTCCAGAGCTACAGGTACCTGGGGGGTACACCTGGCCTACCTGGGGGTACACCTGGACAGTAAACTGAACTGGACTGGTAACACACATGTCCTGTACAAGAGGGGCCAGAGCTGGCTTTATTTCCCGAGGAGGCTCAGGACCTTTGGCGTGTGCAGGACTCTGCTGAACATTCTACCAATCAGTGGTGGCCATTGCAGTTCTGTACGTGGTGGTATGCTGTGGGCGCAGCGTCAAGGAGGTTGACACCAAGAGGCCAAACAAACTTATGAGGAAAGCTGTTTGTGTCCTTGGTGTCACCCTGGACACTGTGGAGGAGGTGGCCAAGAGGAGGATGAGGACCAAACTCCTGGCCCTCATGGGCAATTCCTCCCGTCCCTATATGACACTGTGGTAGAGCAGAAAAGCTCCTTTAGCAACAGACTACTACAACTACGTTGCACTAAGGAGCGCTATAGGAGATCTTTCCTGCCTTCCGCAATAACACTGTACAACTCCTCCTCCGGCTAGCTCGATCTGGGTGACCAGAGTCAGGCTGGAGGATGTTAAACCTTACTGTGTTTTCATCTAGGTCTGAGCTGGTGTAATGCCTGAATTTCCCCTCAAAAATCAATAAAGTACCTATCTATCTATCTCTCTCTCTCTATCTCTCTATCTATCTATCTATCTATCTATCTATCTATCTATACTGTCATAAGACTTCATACACATTTAGTTTTTTTGGTTTGCCCCACCGTGCAGCCATCTTCTTGACCACCGAGGTATTGAGTTCTGTGTCGAATTCAGGGGAGCGCCATTTCATGTGTTCTTCAGGCGGTCTGCTTGTGTAAGGCGGCCATCTTGTGAACGTGTGGAGACATTGTGTAACCGTAGATGGGAAAAGCACTCCGACTCTGACACACTCACGCCCATTAGAAGTGGGCAGCAGTCATTTTCACCCCAGGGAAAGTAGTGTGTGTTTGTGTGTGTCTGTGCGCATGTAAATGTGAAATGTAAATGCATGCGTGTGTTAAATGGGAGGTGTGTGTGTGTATTTGTGTGTGTGCGGTCATGTGTGTTTCCGCTGTGTTTCGTGTGTGTGTGTGTGTGTGTGTGTGTGTGTGTGTGTGGGCAGTAGAAAGAGAGAGGCCATCCTCCATGGTTGAGGGAGAGCTAAAGTGGTGTCTGATTACCAGTAATTGTTCTCCCTGTTCTGACCTTTCTGCTCACCATGTTCATAACATCCTCCTCACAACAACGCCATGTTGACTCTCTCTCCCCGCGCCAGGAAGACGCCACAGACTACATCCTAACTCTCTCTCTTGTTTTCTATGGATTTATGTATTCAGTATGACTCAATACTGTTGTAGGACTTCATATACATTTGTGACAGGTGACTGGTGAAAAAGTCCTCAAGTAGGGCACGGTCGTTTTTCAGTTATCTGAAAATAATCGAAGAAGATATAGTTGAATGAATGTTGGTGTACCTCAAACCAAATACTCGCTCTGAATCAAAACGGCTGCTAGTAGCTAACAGCTAAAAAGGACATCTAACTGCATGTTTAGCACATCACGACATGCTGATATAACAGCAACATGCTAAAACCACATAATTAGATGATCGCACAGTCCTTGCTTTTTGAACACGTCCTAAAACGTAAGTTTGTTTACAACCCATGTATCACTTACCCACTAGTTAACCGCAGATGATACAATGAATCCAATTCACACATTCAGTCAGAGAAGCTTCTCTCTGGGCACTTGGTTGCATAGCACACTAAGCCGTAGACCAGGCGTCGGCAATAGGCGGCCCGTGGGCCATTGCTGGCCCGTCACCAATAATATTTGGCCCAGCAGATTATTTTGAGAATCCACTTTTTTCTTCTTCCTTTTTTTTTTTTTTTTTTTTTACAATATCGGACCGACAGTCCCACATACAGCGCCTATAATGTCCGAATAGAGAATCGACCTCCACCTGAATAATGCTTATTGTACTTTTATCCATGTTGAGAGTGAATGACACAGGGACAGACAATCAGGCAGCGGGGTGCACCGAAGCGCACTGACGCTGAACCCCTCATAGTGAATCATAAGCAGGTGGACAACGCGTAGTGCTGAAATAGACGACATGCGGTGTGTGGTTTGAAAAAAATAACATCAGCTCATTAAATCATTCAAACGTAATGTTTACGTATGTGACTGCAACACACATATGAACAGTAACAAAGCTAATTCTGTTTAATTTTCTGAAAAACATTGACAACAAAATCGGCGCAAAGTGGTGGTAGGCCTATGCTCCTAAAACGACAGAGCAAACGCGCTATTAGGGATAATAGTACAATGAGCCATAAGCCATTCATTCAAAATATACAAAATACAATTAGGTTATTAAATACAATAACGACAGGCTTGGTACTCACTTAATGTGAAAAGTGGCATCTCCCATCGGTCACTATTTGCTTGATATCTGGTGATATTGACGTCACTTTAATCCGCAGGCAGTTTATTTTTATTTTTATGCACCAATCGATTCCTCTCGTGCGTCTTTATCACATTCATTGACGAAAAGGACGACTCGCATGTATAGAAAGGGAACATTGTGAGCACGTAAAATGTGAGTCTCACAACGGCTTTGCATTGATGAAACCAGGCAGGTAGGATGAACGTATAGTTCGCTGTCCATTCCTAAATGCCCTGTTTCCACCGTCAACTTTCCTCTTTAGACCTTTGGAGAGTGGCATGATGTTTCTCTTGCTAGATAGCAGGTTAAATGTTTAGCTAACTTCACCCGACACGCAAACAACCAATCCAATAATAATGTGACCTTGTCTGGGAGGAGGGGGGAATCATTCAGAATAAAAGTATGTTAAATAATTATTAGAATAAGTTAGGCTGCGATACATCGTCAGTCCACATATTTATTATTCAAAACTATGGAAAAGGGTGAAACTACGTTTCAACGTTGTTGAGAATCACAACACAAACTCGCTAGTCAAGCCAAAATACTGCAACGTAATGGATTGGACTGTTACCTAGTTAACTAGAACACTACTTTACATTGTTAGCAGGCTCACAAAACAAGCTGTGTTAGTTGACTAGCAATGTGTACATTTTTCGAAAGAAAAGTCAAAGCATTAGAACGTGTCACATTTTTTAACAATCAATTACTTAAATAAGCCTTTGATTATGTTCGGGCCCGCCACCTAGTGGCTCAATTTTTTTTGGGCCCGAGGCCAAACCTAATTGCCGACCCCTGCCGTAGACCATGTAATCGCAGGGTTCCCGGGTTCGACTCCGGTCGCGGACATATCTTGCATGTCATCCCTTCTCTCTCTCACCCATCCTTCCTGTCAATCTCTATTGTCTCTATTGCAATAAAAAGAAAAATATGAGTGGGATTGCACCACTCCGTAGCTCTCTGAAACCCCACATGCTTGTCGAATAGAGCTCAGGGCAGCTGATAGGAAATGGGGAAAATCTAAACCTTTATCGCTCTGCATCAGCTGCTAAAGTGTCCTACTACTAGGGGTGTAAATCACCAGCTTCATCACGATACGATATTATATCGATTTGTTTGTATGACGATACAATGTTTGACGATATCACAATGTCAGTCACGATACGATTTCGATTCGATTCGATTCAAGATCGATATGACGCGATATCATATGCCAATCTAACACAATTATCAACTCACAAAAACAACTAGAATATGATTTGACCATTTTATTTGTGAGCTCTTCCAGGTATCCAGCATTTAAATCATATTGTATTATACAGTATTCTTGTTACAAAAATAAAAATAGACCCGTTCACTAGTCTCACAAACAAGAGATATTCAGCTTTAAAACATTAATGTCCTATGAAACAAAACTGGAAGAACTTGTCCCCCCTTTTTTAAGGCAGGATTTTTGCAACGTTCACTTTTTTACTGTCTCATAAACACAGTATTTTTAACAGTTAGAACTGTCACCATTTAACCTACAGTATATTTGTGCAATAATAATAAATAATAATAAATAATAAGTGCAAATGCCGTACAGTGCAGTACATCTTATATACATTCTTCTTAACCAAAATAAGCAATTTCAGCTGGAGAACAAAACAAATGTAAACAATTCCGCATTCTTAGTGCATATTGACAGATCACTAAGTATATCCTCCAGTGTTCTCCTTTGGGAGGTTTTTCTTCAAAAAAACTAACTGATCAACATGTTCAGGAGACAAAACACTACGCTCTGAACGCACAATGTCACCTGCAGTGCTAAAGACGCGCTCAGAGGGTACACTGGTACCAGGGATGCATAGGTACGTTTTGGCGAGGTTGGCCAGGAGGGGGAGCTCAGTCTGATGACTCTTCCACCACTCTAACACACTACCTCCCAGCATGCGGGTCAATATTGTGTTTTTTCTTTAGGTGCGCGGCCAAGTTTGTAGTGTTTCCCGAGTATTTCAACTCGCACTGGCATTGTTTGCATATGGTGAGTGTTTTGTCTGTAGAGCCGTCTTTGCTGCGGAATCCGAAATATTTCCAGACCGCCGACTTATTACCGAGAGGAGAGCGAATTTCGTCGTCGTTATCCCTGCTACTCGCCATGACTTGACCATGAGCGCTCTTTGACTTTGTAGTTTGCCGCTGCTAGTCGCGCGCTGCACGGAAATGGTGACAAGTCACGCAGAATGTGCCATTTCAAAATAAAGGTGTATCTTTAAGATGACGATATAGATCGATGTTTTTACATTGCGTCGATGTAATCAGATCGTTAGTCAATGAATCGATGCATCGATGTGAATCGATGTATCGTTACACCCCTACCTACTACCATTCAAAAATACAATCCTCTGCCTCTCACCCTAGGAAATTGTTCTCCACATGTTCCACTCCTCAACCTACCTCCTCCCTCCTCCCTGTCTGCGGATGATTTTGTCAACTACTTTGCTACCACATTGCTACCACCCCTCCCAGACCCTCTGCACTACACTCGGCCCCTGGCTTATCATCTCTGATGATATTCTAAAACTGATCACATCTAAGTGGGAAATCACCTGCCCTCTCGACCTCATCCCCTCCCCTCTTCTCCAATCCATTTCCAATGACCTCCTTCGTTTCTTTACCACCGTAATCAACTCCTCCCTATCCACAGGATCTGTCCCGGCTGCCTTCAAGACAGCCAGAGTCAAGCCTCTTCTCAAAAAACTAACCCTTGACCCGTCTTCTGTCCACAACTACAGACCGGTATCTCTTCTCCTCCTTCTTACCCTCACATGGGTTCTCCTACCACAGCTACGCAGATGACACTCAACTCTTCATGTCTTTTCCCCCCCCTCTGACCTACATGCGGCAACACGTGTCTCTGCGTGTCTTGCTGACATCTCTGCATAGATGTCAGCCCACCGTCTCAAACTCAACCTTGACAAGACTGAGCTACTCTTCCTCCCCGGGAAAGCCTGCCCTCTCCAAGACTTCTCCATCACAGTTGAGAACTCTACTGTCACCTCCCAGACAGCCAAGAACCTTGGGAGTGATTCTCGACAGCCACTTATCCTGTGCGGCGAACATCGCAGCGACAGCATGCTCCTTTAGATTCTTCCTTTACAACATCAGAAGGGTACAGTCATTCCTCACCAGAGACCCGCCTTGACTAGACATCAGACCTCTGCAGCTCATTCAGAACGCTGCCGCCCGTCTGGTGTTCAGCCTCCCTAAATCCTCTCTACCCCCCTCCTTCGCACCCTTCACTAGCTCGCATCAGATTCGAGACCATGGTGCTCACCTACCGGGCAGGCAAAAGGAACAGCCCCAGCCAATGGTTACCCCCCTAACATCAGCCCATTCACTCCACTCCTCCACATCTGCTGGCCGACTGGCTTCACCACGTCTACGCCGATGCGGCAGTCACGCTGCCCGGTCACGTCTCTTCGCTATACTGGCTCCCCGCTGGTGGAACGAGCTTCCCACTGCCTCCAGAACTGCCAAATCACTCTCAACTCACTGACTCTGACACACACACGCCCATTAGAGGTGGACAGCAGTCATTTTCACCCCAGGGAAAGTAGTGTGCGTGTGTGTGTGTGTATGTGGAGGGCCAATCACAGAGTGTGGCATTTTGAAAAAGGAGTTCTCTGAACTAATACTTCTCTTGAAAGCCTCCTGCAATTACCTGGCTTTGTCCACTCCTCTCATCTTGAGGAGAACTGCAATTACTCTCTCCGCAAATATATTCCCTGCTATTATGCCCTGAACCCATGAAAAGAAGGTTGAGATTGTCATCTCAAGTGGTATTGTGTGACTTCACTCCTGTTGAACATTTAGACTGAGGGCGAGGGAGAAGGGTAGAGGGAAAGAGATAACAAGAAAGAGATGACAAATAACACCTCGTTGTTAAGAGGTCAAGTGAGGCCTACAGGGCTGCTGCGGTATTGACCCACTGACTAGTCTCCAAAAACGACCAATCTGAGAAACTCTGCCATATCACCCATCATATAACACCCCCCCATCACCCAGGCTGGGAGACATAGATCACCGATAACGTCCTGTTGTTGTCCACATCGTGAACTTAACGTCTCCCTGAGGAATGTGACAGGACCATTTGTCCCAAACCTGCTAGGATAAATACGTCCAGGGAGGATGCGGTTCTGAGGTGAATAATTGAACAGCTGTGTCTGGAGGCTGGGCGGTGGCCGGCCGGTGCATATTTTCATCCATTTCCTTTATCACCGTCTAAATCCTTTCTAACGTGGCTTCTTTTTCAAACAGGCTACAGACCTCTGGAGTGAGTCTCTAGAATCTCTGTAAACAAAGCTAAAGTGTCAGCAAATGTTTGGGTGTGGTTGTGACTCTCGTATTGACTTAATCCTCGGCTAGCATCCTGTCAGCTAACATCAGCTAGCGTCAGCTAGCATCGCTCCTGTCAGCTAACATCGCTCCTGTCAGCTAGCATCGCTCCTGTCAGCTAGCATCCTGTCAGCTAGCATCCTGTTAGCTAGCATCGCTCCTGTCAGCGAGCATCCTGTCAGCTAGCATCACTACTGTTAGCTAGCATCCTGTCAGCTAGCATCCTGTTAGCTAGCATCATTCAGCTAGGATCGCTCCTGTCAGCTAGGATTACTACTGTCAGCTAGCATCCAGTCAGCTAGCATCACTCAGGTAGCATCGCTCCTGTTAGCTAGCATCGCTCCTGTCAACTAGCATCACTCCTGTCAGCTGGCAGTGGCTTTACTAAAAGGTTATCACTTCTAAAGGTTAGCTCCACATTCAGCCCTGTCTCTGGGCTGTCATTCATACACTCTCTGTATGATAGAGTTGTCTCTCTCTCTGTATGATAGAGCTGTCTCACTCTCTGTATAACCCGTATTTCACTCTGGATGTGTGTGTTAGAGCTGTGGCCTGTGTGTGTGTGTGTGTGTGTGCGTGTGTGTGTGTGTGTGTGTGTGTGTGAGAGAGCAGCCCTGCTCTGTTAAATACCAGCCTGCCACTGTGGATACGGCCTCCATGACTCAGATAAGGTCACCTGCCTGTTAGGGCCCCGTCTTGTTTGTCCCTCACTGCGTCAAGAGAGGGCCCCCTGAGCGAGGTGGAGAGACGCCTGGAAAGGTGGTGAGGTGAGGTAGAGGAAAGCCTCCTGAGTGAGGAACAGCAGTGGAGAGTTCCTCCGGCCAGATCTCTGAGCAGAGGTGAGTGTGTAAGGGGGGGCGCGGGGTAGAGAGGTGAGGGGGGGGGGGGTGAGAGTGCATAAGGCGGGGGCTGGGGAGGTGAGTGTGTAAGGAGGGGGGGGGGGCAAGAGTCCGTAAGGGGGGTTGAGGGGATATGAGAGTGCGTAAGAGAGGGGGGCGGGGGGGATGAGAGTGCGTAAGAGAGGGGGGCGGGGGGGATGAGAGTGCGTAAGGGAGGGGGGCGGGGGGATGAGAGTGCATAAGGGAGGGGGGCGGGGGGGGATGAGAGTGCATAAGGGAGGGGGGCGGGGGGGGATGAGAGTGCGTAAGGGAGGGGGACGGGGGGGGATGAGAGTGCGTAAGGGAGGGGGGCAGGGGGTGAGAGTGCGTAAGGGAGGGGGGCGGGGGGATGAGAGTGCGTAAGGGAGGGGGGCGGGGGGGGATGAGAGTGCGTAAGGGAGGGGGGCGGGGGGGATGAGAGTGCGTAAGGGAGGGGGGCGGGGGGGGGATGAGAGTGCATAAGGGAGGGGGGCGGGGGGGGATGAGAGTGCGTAAGGGAGGGGGGCGGGGGGGGATGAGAGTGCGTAAGGGAGGGGGGCAGGGGGTGAGAGTGCGTAAGGGAGGGGGGCGGGTGGATGAGAGTGCGTAAGGGAGGGGGGCGGGGGGGGATGAGAGTGCGTAAGGGAGGGGGGCGGGGGGGATGAGAGTGCGTAAGGGAGGGGGGCGGGGGGGGGATGAGAGTGCGTAAGGGAGGGGGGCGGGGGGGGATGAGAGTGCGTAAGGGAGGGGGGCGGGGGGGGATGAGAGTGCGTATGGGAGGTGGGCGGGGGGGGATGAGAGTGCGTAAGGGAGGGGGGCGGGGGGGGATGAGAGTGCGTAAGGGAGGGGGGCGGGGGGGGTGAGAGTGCGTAAGGGAGGGGGGTGGGGGGGGATGAGAGTGCGTAAGGGAGGGGGGCGGGGGGGGTGAGAGTGCGTAAGGGAGGGGGGCGGGGGGGATGAGAGTGCGTAAGGGAGGGGGACAGGGGGGGATGAGAGTGCGTAAGGGAGGGGGGCGGGGGGGGATGAGAGTGCGTAAGGGAGGGGGGCGGGGGGGGATGAGAGTGCGTAAGGGAGGGGGGCGGGGGGGGGTGAGAGTGCGTAAGGGAGGGGGGCGGGGGGGGGCAGGGGGTGAGAGTGCGTAGGTGTTGCTGAGGCAGCATTATCCTCCGCTGCACATGGGAGCCATGATGAGACATGACAGACTCTGGGAGGATGGGGGGAGGTATAGAGATGGAGATGGGGTGGGGGGGGGGTGGGGGGGGGGGGGAGATGTGAGGGTGGAGAGAGGTATAGAGAGACAGATGGAAGGAGAGGGAGAGAGAGGGAGGCCTTCCCTGGTGTCTCCATTCTGCCTGGTCAGCACTCTGAACCTCTCGGGAGGAATATCCCTCCATCACAGAACCTTCATGACCTCACTTCATACCCCCCCCCCCCCCCTCTCTCTCTCTCTCTCTCTCTCTCTCTCTCTCTCTCTCTCTCTCTCTCTCTCTCTCTCTTTTTCTCTCACATGTTCTCTCTCTCTCTCTCTCTTACACACACACACACACACACACACACACACTCTCTCTCTCCCCCCCCCCACCTCCCACTCCTCAGCACACAACATTCCATTTATAAAATGGAGACTGTCCCATTGTGCTGACCCTGGTGTATGTGGGAGATGAAAGCTTTCGGAGGCAGAGACAGGAGCCTATGAACCTCGGCGGGGCCGCCCTGCTCACACCTATCACGTCTCAGCTTGATGTGTGGGCTTTGTAACGATGCACAGGCGGCCCTTCTAGGTGAAGAAGTGCACTAATGTACTGTTGGATGCAGCAGACTCTGACTGGCCTCTCCAGAACTCTCTAGTACTCCCCAGAACTTTCTTGTACTCTCCAGAACTCTAGTACGTTCCAGAACTAATTTCCTCCACTTCTAACCGACGTTAGTGCTCCAGGACATACAAGGCTAGCATACATGCATTCTGCGTATGTGTGTGTGTGTGTGTGCGCACTTGCGAGTGTGCATGCGTGCGTGGGTGTGTGGCTGTGTGTGTGTTAGACAGGATGACTCTTCACAGATAGATACTAAGAGCCATGTGTGAGGTACATCAGATGTTGTACTAGTGTGGTTGGGCACACAGACGATATGAATGTTCCCATCTCATTTGTCTTTTTACAATCTGTAATAGAGCAGTAGAAGGTTACGGATTCTAAAAAGACAAATATGATGTGAACTTTTATGGGAGAATGTGCTAGCAATATCATTGGATGTCATCATCGTCGTCATCGTCACCATCATCATCCCCCACCGTTTCCTCTGAAACACGATCACAGGAAGTAGAGGAGGAGAAAATACCAATCTTTCCATCCTTGGCTGGCTGTCATTGGTTGTTATTTGTGGTAACCTTGGCCACAGGGGGACTGGTATATTCCTGGACCAACACCAATCAACAACCCTGTCTTCTGGGACCTGTGTGTGTGTCTGTGTGTGTGGTGTGTGAGCGTGCGTGTGTGTGTCTGTGTGTGTAGTGTGTGAGCGTGCGTGTGTGTGTCTGTATGTGTAGTGTGTGAGCGTGCGTGTGTGTGTCTGTATGTGTAGTGTGTGAGCGTGCGTGTGTGTGTGTGCGTGTCATAACATAACATTTGAGTCAGTGATCAGGTGGAGCGCCTCTCCTGTGATTTCCAGTTCAGCTCCCTGGCTTTTATCGGAAAGAAAAAAGAAAGTCCCGAAAGATGGGAGGCGCGTCCTGGCGACATTAGCCCTTCAGAGGCTATTTAGGGAACGCCAGATATAGCGAGGAGCAACTCTCTAAAAAACAGTGTGACCCAGCCGCTGCACAGACGCTGAAAGGTGTGGGTTTGTCTGTGTGTGTGTGTGTGTGGGTTCGGAGGCCGCGTTTGTCTCTGGGCGCTAACTTCATTGTGAAATGTCAAACCTGTCTCGCCAATGAGGGAAATTGTTTTAGGAGGAGGGGAGGAAATGGAACGTATCTATCTAGAACACGTTGTGTATTTGACTTAAATGTTAATTTACAGCCTTGAATCGGTTTGCGCTCAAATGTCATAGGATGTCAAATATCAGCTCGTAAAAATGTCAACATGACTAATGTTGCTCTTCCCATTGTCTGACGGCCTGCGCAGGATATCTATCGCAGCAGGTACTTGACAGTCTTTCACAAAGGCACGCACTCAGGCATATTGTAGATATTAGTTATTGGACAACATTGCTGGCAATGCAGATTGGTCACAGTGTCTCTCTCTCGGCAGGGTGATGGGGAGAGAGAGAGAGAGAGAGAGAGAGAGAGAGAGAGAGAGAGAGACATAAAATAATAAAGAATGAAGTTGTTCTATTTGAGGATGTGTATCCTTTAACACATGACTGGCGTTAGAAGCTTCTGGAAACATCTGTGCGTGTCTGCGTGTCTGTCTGTCTGTCTGTGTGTCTCTGTGTGTGTGTGTGTGTGTGCGTGTGCGTGTGCGTGTGCGTGTGTGTGTGCGTGTGCCCGTGCCCTAGCCGCTGATGACCTCATGTAGCCTGAATGAGTGCGTATCCAGGTTGTCTCCCTGATGTTGTTGTCTGTGTCCTTGTAGGCTCTCTCCATCTGTGACACTCTGCCCCCTCTCTCCTCTCTTCCCTCTCTCCTCTGCTCTCCCTCTTCCCCTCCCTCCTCTCCTCTTCTCCCCTCTTTTCCACTCTGCCCCCTCTCTCCTCTCTCCTCTCTCCTCTCTCCTCTCTTCCTTCTCTCCTCTCTTCCCTCTCTCCTCTCTTCCCCCTCTCTCCTCTCTTCCCTCTCTACTCTGCTCTCCCTCTTCCCCTCCCTCCTCTCCTCTTCTCCCCTCTTTTCCACTCTGCCCCCTCTCTCCTATCTTCCCTCTCTCCTCTCGGCTCTCCCTCTTCCCCTCCCCTCCTCTCCTCTTCTCCCCTCTTTTCCACTCCGCCCCCTCTCTCCTCTCTTCCCTCTCTCCTCTCGGTTCTCCCTCTTCCCCTCCCCTCCTCTCCTCTTCTCCCCTCTTTTCCACTCCGCCCCCTCTCTCCTCTCTTCCCTCTCTACTCTCGGCTCTCCCTCTTCCCCTCCCCTCCTCTCCTCTTCTCCCCTCTTTTCCACTCCGCCCCCTCTCCTCTCTTCCCTCTCTGCTCCCCTTCTTCCTCTCCCCTTACTCTCCTCTTTTCCACTCTGCCCTCTCTCCTCTCTTCCCTTTCTTCTCCCCCCCCCCCTCGTTTCCTCTCTGCCCTCACTTCTCATCTCTTTTCCTCTCTTCCTCTCCCCTCATTCCCTCTTCTCCTCATTTCAACTCCTCTCCTCTCTCCCCCCCCCTCCTCACCCAGACCTGGGAGGGAGAGACAGACAGACAGACACAGACACAGACAGACACAGACAGACACAGACAGACACAGACAGACACAGACACAGACAGGATCAGGCAGCGATGGTTAACTATTCAAGTTGGTATGTATATTTATATTGCTGTGTATTCCAGCACCAGAAGTAGGATGATTCTCAGTCAGGAAGCGTCACCTAGGAAACGTTCCGTCGTCAGAGGAGAGGTCTGAGATATCTGTGTCAGAGACAATATTATCAGCCAATGAAACGACAGATGCATCCAGGTTCAGCGTGAGGTCACATCCTGTATCTCTCTCTCTCTCTCTCTCTCTCTCTCTCTCTCTCTCTCTCTCTCTCTCTCTCTCTCTCTCTCTCTCTCTCTCTCGCTTCAGCCAATAGGGTGTCAGGAAAACAACAACAACCCCAGGTCGCATGCACATTGAGAGCGGAGGTGTGTGTGTGTGTGTGTGTGCGTGCGTGCGTGTGTGTGTGTGTGTGTGTGTGCGTGTGTGTGCGCGCACATCTGCAGACAGAGGGGACTAGCAGGAGCATCATGTTTCCTTCACCTTCAGACAGAAATACAATCACACCCTCAGGACCTCTCCTCACCTAGGCGAGGGAGGGAGGGAGGGAGGGAGAGGTGGAGAGAGGGGGAATGACAAGGGGGGGGGGGAGACACACATAGGGAGCCGGGGAAGGGCACAGATGGAGGGAGGAAGGAGAGAGAGAGAGAGGATGGCCAGTTCCTCTCCATGTATTATCCAGAGTGGTTAGGTATGTGACGGTGCTGCTAGCGAGATTCGAAAACATGAGAGAAACTTCTGTGTGTGGGAGGGAGGGAGGGAGGGAGGGAGGGAGGGAGGGAGGGAGGGATTCCTCCCCCCTGGTTGAGTGTGACATCACCTCAGAGAACTCAATTAACACTTCCTGTTCTGGTCCGTTCGTCTCCTCTCCTCCTCCGGAGACCAGGCAGGTCAGGCAGCTTAAGACCTCTCTGGGGGACGGAGGATTGAGCTGTACCGGCAGAGAGTGTGTGTGTGTGTGTGTGTGTGTGTGTGTGTGTGTGTGTGTGTCTCCTGTGGGGATTATGTCACTCAGTTGCAGGCTGCAGCCTGTTCTGGAAGCTTACCCTCCAGGCCCCAGATAAGACTGTTTAAGCCTGGGTTGAGAGGGTTCTGTGCCGGGGAGGAAAGAACCCCGGAGTCCGTGGGCGGCCCCCCGGTGGTCCTGGAGGAAAGGCTGTTTCTGAGCCTGCAGAGTAGACAGTCCTGTTTTAGTCTGGTTTCCTGACGGGTGCTTTAAACATGTCTGGATGCTCTTGAGCCTCCTCGATTGTTTCCCCCTCTCTCCTCCTCTCTGCCCCCTCTCCTCCTCCTCTCTCCTCCTCTCCTCCTCCTCTCCTCCTCCTCTCTCCTCCTCTCTGCCCCCTCTCCTCCTCCTCTCTGCCCCCTCTCCTCCTCTCTGCCCCCTCTCCTCCCCTCTCTCCTCCTCTCTGCCCCCTCTCCTCCTCTCTGCCCCCTCTCCTCCCCTCTCTCCTCCTCTCTGCCCCCTCTCCTCCTCCTCTCTGCCCCCTCTCCTCCTCTCTGCCCCCTCTCCTCCCCTCTCTCCTCCTCTCTGCCCCCTCTCCTCCCCTCTCTCCTCCTCTCTGCCCCCTCTCCTCCTCCTCTCTGCCCCCCTCTCCTCCTCTCTGCCCCCTCTCCTCCCCTCTCTCCTCCTCTCTGCCCCCTCTCCTCCTCCTCTCTGCCCCCTCTCCTCCTCTCTGCCCCCTCTCCTCCCCTCTCTCCTCCTCTCTGCCCCCTCTCCTCCCCTCTCTCCTCCTCTCTGCCCCTCTCCTCCTCTCTGCCCCCTCTCTCCTCCT
>NC_137685.1:9224039-9277481 GCF_963989245.1 Nansenia antarctica | reverse complement strand
CATGTCTGGATGCTCTTGAGCCTCCTCGATTGTTTCCCCCTCTCTCCTCCTCTCTGCCCCCTCTCTCCTCCTCTCTCCTCCTCTCTCTCTCCCCTCTCCTCCTCCCTCTCTCCTCCTCTCTGCCCCCTCTCCTCCTCCTCTCCTCCCCTCTCTCCTCCTCTCTGCCCCCTCTCCTCCTCCTCTCTGCCCCCTCTCCTCCTCCTCTGCCCCCTCTCCTCCCCTCTCTCCTCCTCTCTGCCCCCTCTCCTCCTCTCTCCCCTCTCCTCCCCTCTCCTCTCTGCCCCCTCTCCTCCTCTCTCTCTCTCCTCCTCTCTGCCCCCTCTCCTCCCCTCTCTCCTCCTCTCTGCCTCTCTCCTCTCTCCTCCTCTCTGCCCCTCTCCTCCTCTCTGCCCCTCTCCTCCTCTCTCCCTCTCCTCTCTCTCCTCTCTCTCCCTCTCTCTCTCTGCCCCTCTCCTCCTCTCTGCCCCTCCTCCCTCTCTCCTCCTCTCTGCCCTCTCCTCCCTCTCTCCTCCTCTCTGCCCCCTCTCCTCCTCTCTGCCCCCTCTCTCCTCCTCACTCTCACTCTCTCCTCTCTCCTCTCTCCTCCTCTCTGCCCTCTCCTCTCTTCTGCCCTCGCTGTCCTCTCTCCTCCTCTCTCTCTCCTCCTCTCCTCACTCCTCTCTCTCTCGCTCTCCTCACTCCTCTCTCCTCCTCTCCTCTCTCCTCCTCTCTCACTCCTCTCTCTCCTCTCTCCTCCTCTCTCACTCTCACTCCTCCTCTCCTCTCTCCTCCTCTCCTCTCTCCTCTCTCTCCTCTCCTCTCTCCTCCTCTCCTCCTCTCCTCCTCTCCTCACTCCTCTCTCCTCCTCTCTCTCTCCTCCTCTTCTCACTCCTCTCTCCTCCTCTCCTCACTCCTCTCTCCTCCTCTCCTCTCTCCTCCTCTCCTCTCTCCTCTCTCCTCCTCTCCTCTCTCCTCTCTCCTCCTCTCCTCACTCCTCTCCTCTCTCCTGCTCTCTGCCCAAAAGGGTTCTACATCTAACCCAAAAGGGTTCTAACCTTAAGTGGTTCTTCAAAGAGTTCCCCTATGATCTTAGGGCTTGGGTGGTCTGTAATTCCCCCCCCCGCCCCGCCCACCTTCCTTTATTACATATTCTATAATATGATTTAATACAGGAATGTTCTCAATAGCTCAGTTTTATGGACCCATTTTCAGAGGTCTATCAGATAGCTCGTGAATAAATCAAGGTTTATGGCGTATGGCCCATTCACAGTAATACTGTATGTACAGTCACAGGGATCCTTGGGTGTCGATGTCATATTGAAGTGTGTGTGTGTGTGTGTGTGTGTGTGTGTGTGTGTGTGTGTGTGTGTGCGTGTGTGTGTGTGTGTTGCGGTGACAGAATTATGAGCCAGGGTAGTCATCGCCCACGGGGATGAATTTGAAGCCTGTGCTGTGACACGTGTTTCTGAATGACACACACACACACACACACACACACTCTCACACACACACACACACACTCACACACACTCTCACACACACACACACACACACACACACACACACACACTCTCACACACACACACACACACACACACACACACACAGATACTGCTCTCGACCAGTGAAGGAGAACAGCAGCAGTGTGTCAGGTCCATGTGCAGCTGAGCGTGTGTTCACCGCGGTCCAGCAGGCAGGTACCTGGGCGGTCGGCCCCACAGCTGAGCCAGTCATGAAGAGATGATGTCCTCCCTGAGAGAGAGCAGAACGCAGCGTTTAAAAGGCTATCAGCGGGCTACTGTACGCTAAGTGGCAGTCCTGTCACTCTCTCTCTGTAACACACACACACACACACACACACACGTGCAAGTGCAGTGTCCTGTGGCTGTCTGTCTAAGTATAGGGGTCTTAATTGCAGGCATTTGGGTAAGTGTGTGTGGGGGGATGGGGGGGTGGAGGGGAGGTAGGAGGGGGGGGATACAGGTGTTAATGATCTGTTTGTGTTCCTAGAAGACAAGAGGAGGAGGGTGGGAAGGACAGGAGTTAGCAAGTGAAAGTGAGGCAGGGAAGGAGGAAGGAAGGGAGAGAGAAGGAGAGAGAGAGGAGGAGGATGGAGGGATGGAGGGAGGGAGAGAGAGAGAAGGAGAGAGAGAGAGAGGAGGAGGATGGAGGGAGGGAGGGAGGGAGGGGGAGAGAAGGAGAGAGAGAGAGGGGAGGAGGAGGGAGGGACAGAGAGGAGGAGGGAGAGAGAGAGAGGAGGAGGAGGCAGGGACAGAGAGGAGGAGGGAGGGAAAAGTGAAAACGACAGATCTAGGCTGAAGTCTCCACAGGGAGGGTCACAGCAGGTTGGACCCACAATGCACTGGGGTGATGTTGGAGGGAGAGGCGGGAGGAGAGGCAGCTGAAACTAGGTCCAGAACGCTGTGATACTGACCCGTTAGACTGACGCATGATCAGCCAGTCAAAACACATTGTTAGAATGAATGGCACCTGTCACTAAAGCTACAAACAGCATTGAACCGTGTGGACCTCAATTCTCTTGCCGTCTTCCACTTATCCGAAATGTCCATAAGTTCCATGGCTTCGAGGTAGACTGTAAAGCTTCCTCCCCATCTCCCCCATGGAACCAGAGGCTCGCCGGGCACAGACAAGAAAGGTGCCGGTGGTGGTAGTGAAAACTCAGCCATCCTCGTCGCCAATGTTATATTCCCGAGGCATGAAAGAATTGAGGTCCACACCGTTTACTGCTGTGTTTGTAGCTTTAGTGCCAGGTGCCATTCATTCTAACAACACACACTGAAATTCTAATACTGTATTTACATACAGAATATATATATATTTAGGAACCCAAATGATAAATGATAATAAATAAACAATAACCCCTGTAAACACCTTGTGATTATCCCTGTACATCCCTGTACATTATGAAGACCATGTTTGTATTGCTTTAACTCCACATTCAAACTGTTCCATTGCTTCACTCCACAGATTGATGTACAAAACCCTTTCTTGGTGGTATTAATACTATGTGTTTTGAAATGAAAAATTCTCCTCTCCTACAACAAAAATTGTATCAGGGCATCCCTATTAATACTATATGTGTTAATTATTTATTTTGAAGACTTTTATCATAAATACGTATTATCACACTGCTCTGCTATGTGGACCATAGCTAGCAAAAGTGTTATATTATCTGTCAATCTGTTACTGTGTGTGAGTGTGTGTGTGTGTATTCCTGCTCCTGTATCTAACTGTGTGTGTGTGTGTGTGTGTGTGTGTGTGTGTGTGTGTGTGTGTGTGTGTGTGTGTGTGTGTGTGTGTGTGTGTGTGTGTGTGTGTGTGTGTGTGTGTGTGTGTGTGTGTGTGTGTGTGTGCGTGCGTGCGTGTGTGTCTGTGTGTGTGTCTGTGTGTGTGTGTTCCCCCTCCAGCCCACCAGTGAAGACGACCTGTGTCCCATCTGCTACGCCCACTCCATCTCAGCCATCTTCAAACCCTGCTCCCACAAGTCCTGCAAGTGAGTATCATCATCACCTTCATGGTCATCGTCATCATCGTCTTCATCATTCTCCCCAAACGGTGTCTGTCGCTGTGACCTTGGCGGTGCCACTATGTAAAAATTTCAAGGCAATCATTTATGTTAAACGTATGTTTCGTCACGATTAACTAAGATTAACTACCGTTGATCTCCAATGACATCGTTGTTCATAACGAGAAAGTGAAAGCATTACGATGTTCCTCAGTGAATTTAGTGTTTTCGAGGTCATTTTTGGCGCATTTTCACATTTCTCACATTTCAAACGCCGATGTTCATAATGCTAGTCCAGCGCCACGTTGTTTAAACATCCCGTGTAGAACCCTCATCATCGTCCTCACCCTCACCACCACCATCGTCATCATCAGGCCCTGTCCAGACACAGACCTCCTAGCTCACCCCTGAGACACTCTCTCCATCCCAGCATCACATCAACAACTACCTGTACGCCCCTTGTTCCTCCTGGGCCACCGTAGCTCGGCGGTGTCAGGCTTGTCTCTACTCCATTAACATAATGAGCCTCCGCTGGCCGCCGCTAATGGAAACGGCTCTCACACCACCGCCACTTAGAGCGCCATAGCACAGATGGTTTATGGGAAATGGACCGAAAGACCAGAATGGAAACAAGTCCTTGAGGTACTTTTCTCCTCGACGATTCTCTATGAAGTGCATGGTTTTGGGATGTGTTTTAATAAACTAAACAAAAGAAAAAGAAAAAGAATCAAGGAGGTAGAAATAGGAGGATGGACTCATTGTAATGCATGGAATGGAATCAGGGAACGCCGTGCGTGTTTGATGCTGTTCCTCATTCCGTCCCATGCCTTACGACGAGCCCGTCCTCCGATGTCTACCTCCGCTGGCTAAAAATATCGAAAAAACGGCTAAATAGCTTTATACTAGCTTATCCTGAAGTGATTTTGAAAATGTTAAGATACTGGGTGGTAGAACGCACATATCTAGGAAAAGTCATGAAAGGAGGCTCCTGAAATTTGATGGAGTGCAAAGATATAAAAAAGTTTACTCACAGGGGTCAAATGAACCCTCATGGCTGTTCTAGTGTTAAACTGTTACCAACATTTGTTCTACGTAGGCCAAATGTATTTCTTCGTTGCTTTTTTAAACACATTTAGCACCAAGGACTTTATTCCGTCCGCCTCTTTACGTCCATTTCCCAGAAACCACGGGTGCTGTGGCGCTCTAAGTGGCGAGGGCGGCCAGCGGAGGCTCGTTACATTAATGGGGTTGAGACCCCCTGACACAGAGAGACAACCACGCTCTTGATTAAGGATCGCTGAGGATAAAAGCAGCTAAAAAGTCAAGGACTTCTTTCCCCTTATGGTCTTCTTACATCACGGCTTTAGTTTGGCATAAAGAACGTTAAAATGCAAAAAGTGTTCTGCCTTCAGAGTCAGGAGGGAGCTCGTCCTGATCGATGGTGGAGACGGACAGATGCATTCTGGGCCTTGAGTTAATGGTGTTGAACACGTAGCGAGGTTCTGCGCTGTCCCGTTGTGACTCAGCACTTTTAGAAACGCTGAACATGACTGAAACCTCCCCTCTGCTCCGCACGCACACACACACACACACACACACACACACACGCACACAAACACACACTCATGTGCATCTAACGCCCCTCTGTTCTCTGTCCCCTCCAGAGCCTGCATCAATCAACATTTGATGAATAACAAGGACTGTTTCTTCTGCAAGGCCACCATCACCGGCGTGGAGGACTACACCAAGCCTGCAGGGTCTTAACACCACCCTCTACCCCCCCCAGTACCCCGGCCTGCGGGGTCTTAACACACCCAAATACCCCTACTCTCTACTCCCCCAGTACCTACTCTCTACCCCCCCTCCCCTCCTACCCCAGCCAGCCGAGTCTTAAGTCTCTACCCCCCCCCCCCCCCCCCCCCCAGGTTTGGAGAACTGAGCACCGGCCATTTATACGCTACACCACACCACATACATGTATACACACACACACACACACACACACAGACACAGACACAGAGACACACACACATATGCACGCACAGCACGTGCACACACACACACACGCACACATAAACAAACACATGTAGTACACCCCCCCCACACCAACACTCCAACACACACACACACACACACACACACACGCACACACGCACACACACACACACACACACATACACTTCCTCAAGGACAGTTTGCCCTCACCTCCGGGAGCCTGTATAGCCCAAAGGCTGACCCACCTGGCCAGCAGCACGGTCCAACTCTGCAGGACTCTGTCCAGCTCCACAACACACCCAGCAGAGGAGAAGGTCAAAGGAAAACACAATAATTGGGTTTTAGGGCGTGTGTGTGTGTGTGTGTGTGTGTGTCTGTCTGTGTGTGTGTGTGTGTGTGTGTGTGTGTGTGTTTGTGTGTGTGTGTGTGTGTGTGTGTGTGTGTGTGTGTGTGTGTGTGTGTGTGTGTGTGTGTGTCGGCGGGAGAATAATCATGTGTCCTACATCAGGTGTCTGCAGCAGCGGGGGGAGGGGGGGGGGGGGGTGGACAGAGGAGGGGACAGAGGAGGGGCAGGGAGGGGCAGGAAGGGTAGGGGAGGGGAGGGGAGAGAACGGGTGTCTGTCTGTCTGAGCAGACTCACAGCAGGCTGATAGTGATAGAGGAGAAGGAAGGACAAACAGACAGGCCTATCCATCAACCCCAGGTGTACCTGAAGAGGGTTGGGGCTAGGGAGGTCTGGGACTGGGGAGGGGGCTAGTCTGGGGAGGGGGCTAGGCTGGCGAGGGGGCTAGGCTGGGGTTGGATCTGTTCTGGCTGTTACTCTCTCTGTTTGTTCAACTGACAATGTATTAATAAAGTATTCAAAAATAGTGTTTACAATGTTTTCCCAAACACTTGCGGTGCGCTTGTTGTAGTTTGTCAAGCCTGGCGTTGTCTGGGTGGGCGGGGTTCGCTGTTTTGGGACTGCTGTAAACCATCGGTTCCATTGTGGTGGACAAGAGGAATGTAGCACACCTATTTGAAATGTTTTTAATATTATTTAATATAACTAGGTCTGGCGGCCTTCCAGTTACTCCACTCTCCACTCACTGGTACATTACTGAAGCTTATCCGTACTCCGTACTTAAAACTGTTACCAACATTTGTTCTGCGTAGCCCAAATGTATTTCTAAGTTGCTTTTTTAAACTCATTTAGCACCAAGGGGGAGTGAAGTCTCCAAATGGTCAACACTCTAGAGCGCCATGGGTAACCTTTATTCACCAAAAACGCATACATGACGATGCTTCATGTTGTAGTTAATCAAAGTGTTGTTGCTAGGTGAACACCACATGAAACACTTAGCACTCTAGGTGGTAAGTGTTCCGGAGCTCTTTAGCAGTTAGTGAGTTAGGCCTGGACTACACATATGGATATTTTTCTGTACAATTGGGCCTCTCAACCATAATGAACACAGCGTTTTCACTCACATAAACTGAGATTTCTCTAAACTGATAAAAAGGCGAAGAAATAAAAATATATCCAATTGAGTGGGTCAGTGTGGTTATGTTAAACGGAGCTGGTGTCGATGCAATGACGTCAAGCGTCAAGCCGTTCACACATGCGCATTGAAGCAAAACGGTTGTCTACAGCAACAATGGCTCAACGTCATCGTCGGTCCACACAAAATAATCCGTTTTTGCTTTCTTCTTGGTCGCCATAACTTGCATTTCTGTCTGTTTTGTCCTTTTCTTTTCTGTCTGTTTCAAAGAGTTTTTGAGTCACTGCCGCCGTTTGATTACAGCTGACAGTCAGACTGTGCATGCCCATAACGTTCTTCTACGGTATTTGACAGATCGTGTTCAGTTTTGGCCTTTTCGTGTGGACAGAGATATTTTTGTGCTGTGGACAGTTGTTTTTTTTATCTGCTTAAAAAAATATCCATATACGTGTAGTCCAGGCCTTAAACTACTGCAGCGTGTCCTTGGCCGGTACTTTGAGGCTGTCGGCGACGCTGGCTGGTTGAGCCCAGAGGTCCAAGACAAGACAGACTTCTCTTGACTTTTTTCTTATTTGTAACTTTTTTTAAAATCAATACTTCGGGTCTATAATTTATGGTTTATTGATCGTCTCACACACACACACACACACACACACACACACACAGTGTTAAGATCTTGGCTCTGATGAAACGGGAGACACAATGTTCCCACCTGCCCTATCTCTGTCACCCATTACTTCCTGACAAGACTGCGGAACAGCCAATCACAGCCAACCTTGTCCTTGAGCGCGGTAGCATCGTTATGAGTTATACCTCCTGTCTGCCCTGCCCGCCTGTCACACACCTCCCTGTCCGTCACAATCTTCTGTGATCGTCTATCAGCCCTGGCAGGTGTCCTAGCCGATGATGAGAGGAGCTCTAAGACTGTTACTGGAAACGTTATTCTACAGTTTGGTGTAGTCACTTATTAATGTGAGGTAACATGTATCCCTCCTACCTGTTCCTCCTCCCACCTGAGCCTCTGAACCAGTGTCTTAGGCCACGCCACAGATTAACAATAACCTTGGTAAACAAACTCTACACAACGTTTCCACAACCACAGTATACCACCATGAGAAGGGTTAGGGATAGGCTAGGAGGCTAGGTTAAGGTCACGTTAGGGTCAGGTTAGGGTTCGGCTTAGGTTAGGGTTAGTTTAGGAGGTTAGGTTTGAGTCAGATTAGGGTTAAGCTAGGGTCGGGTTAGGGTTAGGTTAGAAGGTTGCAGGTGAATCTAAGAAATGATGATGTGCAGAGTAATTTTGGACACTCACCTCTTCATTAACAAGTTTGAGTTCTCATCCGTGTGTGTGTGTGTGTGTGTGTGTGTGTGCTCCTGTGCATCTGGCGTACATGCATGCGTGTATGTCTGCGTCGTGTTTGTGTGTGTGAGTGTGTGTCTGCGTCGTGTGTGTGTCTGCGTCGTGTGTGTGTGTGTGTGTCTGCGTCGTGTGTGTGTGTGTGTCTGTGTCGTGTGTGTGTGTGTGTGTGTGTGTGGGTTGGGTTGGGTTGGGTTGGTGTGGTGTTTCAGGAAGAGAACTGTGAGAGTTGCCCGGGTTTGGACTTCTGCTGTACTGACCCTGGGGTTTCTAGCTTGTACACTAATATAAAATGGACTGTTGATGTTGTTTTTTTGTTTTGTTTTGTATTCTTCACTTTTTGGAGGGAGGGATGGGGGAGGGAGGGAGGGAGGGATGGTGACGATGGGGGTTTGGGGTTTGCTTTGTATTTCTCCTTTGTGACTGAAGGTGAACATATATTGATGGTGTAACTGCATTAAATTATTTATCCTAAGCGGTCAATTTGTGAGTGTGTGTGTGTGTGTGTGTGTGTTCTTTTGGCAGACAGATTGATTCACAGAGAGAGAGAGACTGAGAGAGAAACAGGCGGGAGAGACAGGGTGTAGAGAAACAGAGGAGAAAGACAGGCGGTAGAGAAACAGGGTAAAGAGACAGTGGGTAGAGAAACGGGAGAGAGACAGGTGAGAGAGAGACCTCCCCATATATTGAGTAAACACACAGTAACCATGGCATCTTCACCAGCCTCCCCTGTGGGGTCATTTATAAACGTTGCGTACCTTACGTACCGTTGATTATCACTAGAACAGCCATGGGTGGGATCATTTGACCAAGTGAGTAAAAAAAATCATACCTTTGCACTCGATCAAATTTCAGGACCCTCCTTTTATGACTTTTCCTTGATATGTGCGTTCTACCACCCAGTATCCTTACATTTTCAAAATCACGTCAGGATAAGCTAGTATAAAGCTATTTTGCAGTTTTTCTGTGTAGGAGGCAGGCTAATTTAGAAGACGCACCAACGGGTGGTCTTTGTGTGTAAGTCGCAGCTTCCCATTCTAAAGACTATGGTCATTTGAACCCGAAGGCGGCTCTGATAGTAGGTCAAATAGGCACAGCTGTTCTAGTGTTATATTAATTAGGGGCATTTCATTGACTGCTGCAACTATGAGCATTAAAACGGTGAGACAAGACGCTCGCTCACGTGCGCAAAATTTAGAGTTGATTGTGATTTTTAAAGGGGAAAAAAAGGTCTGCGCACTGTTATAAATCAGAATATGTGTGTGCGTAAATGTTCTGGCTTTCATACATACGCAACCTTTTCACGCCAGTCCTACCCCCTGTTGAACCTCCACTGGTGTTCTACCTCCACCAGCCTCCCCTGGTGTTCTACCTCCACCAGCCTCCCCTGGTGTTCTACCTCCACCAGCCTCCCCTGGTGTTCTACCTCCACCAGCCTCCCCTGGTGTTCTACCTCCACCAGCCTCCCCTGGTGTTCTACCTCCACCAGCCTCCCCTGGTGTTCTACCTCCACTAGCCTCCCCTGGTGTTCTACCTCCCCTGGTGTTCTACCTCCACTAGCCTCCCCTGGTGTTCTACCTCCACCAGCCTCCCCTGGTGTTCTACCTCCACCAGCCCTGGTGTTCTACCTCCACTAGCCTCCCCTGGTGTTCCACCTCCACCAGCCTCCCCTGGTGTTCTACCTCCACCAGCCTCCCCTGGTGTTCTACCTCCCCCAGCCTCCCCTGGTGTTCTACCTCCCCCAGCCTCCCCTGGTGTTCTACCTCCCCCAGCCTCCCCTGGTGTTCTACCTCCCCCAGCCTCCCCTGGTGTTCTACCTCCCCCAGCCTCCCCTGGTGTTCTACCTCCACCAGCCTCCCCTGGTGTTGTACTTCCACTAGCCTCCCCTGCTATGAAAGGAGTCTCTAGGTTGTGGATGGATGCCCCCCCCCCCCAACTCTGGAGCCTACAAACGGCATGCTAACAGCGTAGATCCACCAGCTACAACCATTTATTTCTTCATGTGATGAAACACAACAGAAAATTCAATCCCCCACAGGATCATCCACTGATGTTTGTTGAATAAGTTATACTGTTTGTCTCCCTACCCGGGAAAACGTACCATAGTAATGCTCTGGATTCCCTTTCATCCAGGGGAGGCTGGGGGAGGTAGGAATCGGAGGACAGGCTCATTGTTATGAGTGTGGGAACGCAAGAGGAATGGTATCAAACACGTTGATATGATTCCTCTTTCCGTTTCGTCCATTACAATGAGTTCGTCCTCCGATTTCTACCTCCCCCAGCCTCCCCTGGTGTCATCCTCCAGTCCCCCCCCAGGTCTGTGCTTCTGTTCTCCCTACTCCGTCTGAAGTGTGTACTTCCTGGTGGGTTGGAAAACACTTGATTGGTGGAGCCATGGTTCTGGAGGGACGGTCCACCCCAGGATAGGACGGGCTTGGTTCTTCCCATTGATCCAGGACCCAGAAACCAACCCTAACCCAGCATAATCCGTCCATCCCTGTCCCCCCCCCCATTGGTCCCTGCATCCCCATCCCTATGCCCCCCTCCTCTGAAACCTGACTCCAGCCAGAGTGCTCACAGCTCAGGTCCTGTATAGATCCACCCAGAAATAGCCACCCAGGAGGAAAGAAAGAGGGACAAAAGAGAGGGAAGGGTGGAGAGAGAGAATAATGTCTCACTCCCCCCTTCCCTCCCTCCCACCTCCCTACGGAGCTCTGATAGCACCCTGCGTGTATTTATAGAGGAACAAGAGCCGTCCTGTTCCCTGATCGATGCAGAGAAGGAGTTGACGAGAGATGACGAGACCTCCTGTCCCACCGAGTCCCCCCCCCCCCCCCAGTAGCCCAGTTCTCCAGCCCCTCAGTCCCCCATTCTTCCAGTCCCCCAGTTCCCTAGTCCCCCAGTCCTCCACTACCCCAATCCTCCAGCCTCCCAGCCCCCCAGTCCCTCAGTACCCCCAGTCATCCTGTCTCCCAGTTTTCGTTAATTTTGTTTTCCTCATTAGATAACGTGAGTGCCGCACTCAGATCTCTCTCTAGAGGGTGTAGCGTTGCTTTTGGTGGAGAAACGTGTCAGTCGTTGGATCAGGGAATAGAATGCCCGCCACATGTGTGAATGAAACACATGTCATCTACAGCAGGAGACGGTCATGGAAATGCAGAACATCAGAATTCCATTCTTTACAAACTTCTTGATATATCGGCACGAATTACAATTGATTCCATATTGTTATTATTATAATTATAATAATAATAATAATTATTATTATTATTTTATTTTATTATTATTGATCTTAACAGGGGTGTCCCACTAAGGCCATTGTAAGCCCTGCTTACTTTAGAAACACCTCACATTAAAATCACACTGCATAACATGAGCCTACTACAGAACACTGGCTCACACGAGTAACAATGTGTGATGAGGGGGATTCCTGATCAAAGACCACCACCTAACGGCCACAGAGGCTGCTGGAGGCCGAGGATGTGCTTACGGGGGGAACATGACTGGGCAGAAATCACATGGGGAGGGTCTGCCATCTAGTGATCAGTATCATAACTACACCTAGGGAGAGGGAATTAACAACCTGGCTTATGCCAGACATACCGTACTGGCTGGTAGAAATGATCTGTTCTTCTGTCTGTTCTCCTCTCTCTGCTCCTCCTCTCTGTGTTTCTGTCTGTCCTTTTATTTTTATTATTTTTATTTAACCTTTATTTTACCAGGCGAGACAATTAAGAACAACATTCTTATTTACAATGCCGGCCTGCAATAAGGGGAAAGGGGAGGGGGGCTGAACGATAAAACATGTTAAAAACAAAGCACAATAAGCATTAAACACATGCATGTAACACAAACAATACAACAGAAGCACTAACGGACATCAAGAATGGAATACAACAGTAAGCACAAAAAGCAGACAGGCAACACAAGACAATACAATACAACAAAACGCACTGGGACACAGCCAAAAAGCAGACAGGCAACACAAGACAATACAATACAACAAAACGCACTGGGACACAGCCAAGCAAACACAACAATACAGCAGTAAGCACTGATACACAGTCAGGAAAGACAATAATACAACAATAAGCGCTGGGACACGACCAATCAACACAGCGATACAACATGGACACTAAGACAGCCAGTAAACAAACCAATACAACGATACACACTGAGACACAGCCAAGCAAACATAAATACGGTACAACAATAACCACTGAGACACAGCCACCAAATACAACAACAGCAATAAGCACTTACGAAACAGGCCAACAAACATTAGAAAACAGTATTAACATTAACACAGAAAAGCTTAAAAGCAGAGAATGAGCAGACATGAGCGTATGGGGGCATAAAAACAAGTGCAGGTGGACAGAGGGGGTGTGTAAAGGGAATGAATACAAGTGCTGCTCTACAGAGAAGAGAAGCATGTGCAGGAATCAGTGAGGGTGTCTGAAATAGTGAGTCTGAAGGCAGAGAGAGGTGTTCTATGTTATCCTCTCTGTCCTCATGGTCTGGTTTAGTTTAGTTTCTTTTTTTATTTGAAATAAATCTAGAGTATTCTACCATAATCTTTTTGGCATTCTTCTTCTCTTACTGGTCTGTCTGACTTGTTTTCTGCGGGAGGAGGGATCAGGGAGGTTGATTTGACCTTATTGATTATATCACATTATGTTGCTTCAAGATCATTTCGAATGAAGGGCCTGCACATTTTAAAGCAAGGTTTCTTTTTATTTTCATTTTAAATGTGTTTTTAAATGATAAAAAAAAGGAAAAGGGCCCTGTGCAAAAGTTTGGGAACCCTTTTGGATTATTCTTTATCTTTTGAGAAGATGATTACTAAGGCCCAGACCAAGGTGATTTATTCGTTAGGGCTTCAATGATATTATATGAATATAATTCCAGGGTTGAACTATATATTCTGAAGTAACTTCTAAAGTATCCGACTATGGTGGCTGTTGTCTCTCAACTTGTCCAAGGATGTCAGAATCAAGATAATTCACTTCCACCATCAAGGAGAAGGCTACAAAACAACTCTTACAATGTTTCAAACTACCCATTTCCTCTGTCAGAAACATCAGAACATTGAAAATAAATGGAACAATTGAAGTCAGGGCAAGATCTGTAAGACCAAGAAAAGAAAAGAGAAAAAAGGGTGAAGCATTTGTAGAGAAGAACACCTTGCCAACTGTTAAGCATGGAGGTGGATCCATTATGCTTTGGGGTTGTGTAGCAGCTGGGGGCACAGGCAGTATTGTGCGGGTGGAAGGAAGAATGGATTCCACCAAATATTAAGACATTCTAGACTAGAGGCTAATGTTCGAAGGTCAGTCCAGAAATTGAAGTTGAAGAGAGGTTGGGTATTCCAGCAAGACAATGACCCGAAGCATACCTAAAAATCAACCATGAAGTACCTCCAGGAAAGACGGATGAAGGTTTTGGAATGGCCATCACAGTCCCCAGACTTGAATATTACTGAAAATCTGTGGAGAGATCTCAAACATGCTGTTGTAGTTGCCCGAGGAGGAGTTACAAAGTACTTGCTGGCAGGGTTGAAACTGTCAAAAGTTAAAAATAAAAATTAATCTTGCTTTAAAATGTGATGAAATGTGTCAGTTTTAACTTTGTACCAAATTTTAGAGGTTAGGTTTGCTTCTTTTCACTTAGATATGAATTGTAAAAGGCATTTTGATTAGGGGTGCCCACATTTTTGCACCCCACTGTATATTTTGGGGAAAAGGTCCGGACCTTGGTGGCCTCATAGCTGGCTAAGGCCATGATTACAATCAGCCCGGCCTCTGATTTCTACCTCCACCAGCCTCCCCTGAGGCATAGTACACCCAGTGGTGACACAATGAGCCCGTCCTCCGACGTCTACCTCGTCCAGCCTCCCCTGGTCTGCGGCGATCTGGCCTGTCCCTGGTGTTGAAATGCTCACGTCCCTCACCATGACACAAACACTTTGGACTTATAGTATTTATAGAAACATTTTCAATGTTGTGACCCAAAATAACATAACGAGTGTGTAATTAAATCCTTGTGATTATTATTCAATGATTATTAGTGCTGAAGCATCATCTCATGTGTAGCATGAGTGTACAGATCTGTATGTTAGTTTCCGTAAAACAAAAATAAATAATAAAACACAATCAAGAAAAACACGTTTTTCAATGAATAGGTCCTTAATAAAAGAGTCTAAATTGCCCAAGCGGCACCAGAACAACCGACTGAAACGTTCTCTGCAGATTGTTCCAGCAGCGAGGTGCACAACAACTAAAATCTGATTTACCCAATTCGGTAAAGACCCGAGGAAACTCAGTCAGGTAACTCAGTCAGAACGAGTCAGGTAATTGATGTTTTTTGAATTTTAATATTGAGGTTGGGTAACCTGGGAGTTTATACAGTTATGCTTTGTACACAAAAAGTGAGGAATGAAGAGATTGGGTTAGGTAAGGGTTATGGGTAAGATGAGAGTTAGGGTTAGGATTAGGGTCATCCCAAGGATCTCACTTAGCATCTCCCAACCTCTGTGTGGCTGAGCAGCACCAGATCAGAGTTCCAGACAGCTCCCTCCTCTTCTCCTTGGCTCCACTCTAGACAATTCCACTAGGAGTCACCTACAGGACATACTTCACACTGGACTGAAGCCATTTCAGAGTGAGAAAAGGTCATTGATTTAGTCTCAGTGACATATTATTTACTCTGGAATGGATTCAGTTGAGTCGCAGAAAGTTGCCTTGGGGGAGTCTGGATGGATCTGTCAATGTTCTGCCCCCTTACCTGGAAAAATGGAGGTGGTTTGAAGTGGAGGTTTGTTGTTGTAAAGTTGTCTGATGGAGTGTTGCTTAGAGAGCTCAGTTCTGAACCCACTGGGTCACACAGCACCGGATCAGCCAGAGGAGGATGGGTGGATGGGAGTCTGGTTCCTCTCAAGATTTCTTCCTCCCAGGGAGTTTTTCCTTCAAAAACTGGGCCCTATGTTTTTCTCTGATCTGGGGAGTTTTTAGCTTGGCTTGCTTTTTGGGGGTATATGGTTCGCTGTTAGATCATATTGTTAGTACTGTTCTTGTTGTGATGTACTTTGTACCATTGTTGTCTATGTAAAAAGTGCTCTACAAATACATTTCACTGATAAAAAATACATTGAAAAACATTTGTTTGACTAAACCCTCCTTCTGGAGTCCATGACAGTTGGACTCAAAGAGAACTCTGGCATTCAGTGAAATGTAATGACTTAGAAATGAACTATTGTCATGTTAAAAGCCACAGCCTTAAAGGAGATTAACATAAGTCTGTTGGACATCTGCCACCTTTGACCACCGCGGTGGAATTTAATCAGAATTGTCCAACAACCAGTGGCGGCTGGTGCTAACATTTTTAGGTGGGGCACAGGTTATGGGGGCATGCTCCACGGGGAAGAATATCAACTTTAAAATCTGGATTTACAGTCGATTTTAGCATGAGAATAGCTCTACCCCCCTGTACAGACCTCGCCATCCCCTCTACCCCCCTGTACAGACCTCTTCATCCCCTCTACCCCCTGTACAGACCTCTTCATCCCCTCTACCCACCTCTACAGACCTCTTCATCCCCTCTACCCCCCTGTACAGACCTCTTCATCCCCTCTACCCCCCTGTACAGACCTCTTCATCCCCTCTACCCACCTCTACAGACCTCGCCATCCCCTCTACCCCCCTGTACAGACCTCTTCATCCCCTCTACCCCCCTGTACAGACCTCTTCATCCCCTCTACCCCCCTGTACAGACCTCTCCATCCCCTCTACCCACCTCTACAGACCTCTTCATCCCCTCTACCCACCTCTACAGACCTCTTCATCCCCTCTACCCCCCTGTACAGACCTCTTCATCCCCTCTACCCACCTCTACAGACCTCTTCATCCCCTCTACCCACCTCTACAGACCTCTCCATCCCCTCTACCCCCTGTACAGACCTCTTCATCCCCTCTACCCCCCTGTACAGACCTCTTCATCCCCTCTACCCTCCTCTACAGATCTCTTCATCCCCTCTACCACCCTGTACAGACCTCTTCATCCCCTCTACCCGCCTGTACAGACCTCTTCATCCCCTCTAGTGAGTGTGTGAGTGTGAGTGTGTGTGTGTGTGTGTGTGCGCCTGTGTGCGTGTGTGCGTGTGTGCGTGTGTGCGTGTGCGTGTGTGTGTGTGTGTGTGTGTGTGTGTGTGTGCGTGTGCTGGGTGAATACATAAACAAACAAGCGAAAAGACGACATTAGAAAACGTACCATGCTGACGATATTACTAAATGTTTGAAGTAGCTTTTATCTTAGCTGACTCTCTTACCTTCAGGTCGAGTTTGTGTATACTGGCTTCGCAAAACACCAACAGTAGCAGCCTAACAGCCGGTGCGGAGATTGCGACCACAAACGAAGTTTGACTTCGGTAATAGGTCCAGTTGCAATATCCTCAAGTTGGGAACAAAAGATGCCTCCTTCTAATCCATTTGTTCAATTTGTTTACATTGTAAACAACTTAATTTGTTAGGAGAGCAGTCCGGAAGCCCGGAAGTCCGGAAGCCCGGAAGTCGGAAGTCCTCAGCATAATGCATTGTCTGCAATACAACCGGATATTCAGGACGCAACTTTTTGCGCCCCGGCCGAGAAATAGAGACAGCCAATTGGAGCGCTGCTCACGTGTAAGCGAAAAGTATTTGGCCTGCGATAGACTTGCATATGTATTTTAACAGTGAATTTTACACACACACAGATACAATGTTTATTGTATTGGAGGATTTTTAATGAATGCTGATTGGCGCCGACAGAATATCAGCCGCATTTTGTGAATAAACAATGTTTATTTAAAAAAAAAACTTTTACAAATCGCAACTAGGAAGTGAAGGTGGGGGCGGCGCCCCAGCGCCCTCTATCGGCCAGCCGCCACTGCCAACAACATCATCCTCCCTGATAATAATATAACCCCCTGAAATGGACTTGAAGTGTCGGACATTTGCTGGTGCATTTCTGCATAAATGCACGATTCGAACACCCCTGGCCCCTCCCCTAGAACACCCCTGGCCCCTCCCCTAGAACACCCCTGGCCCCTCCCCTAGAACACCCCTGGCCCCTCCCCTAGAACACCCCTGGCCCCTCCTCTAGAACACCCCTGGCCCAAGCGTGAATGTTACATGGTAGAAAGCGTGAATATTACATGTTAGAAAGCGTGAATGTTACATGTTAGAAAGCGTGAATATTACATGTTAGAAAGCGTGAATATTACATGTTAGAAAGCGTGAATGTTACATGTTAGAAAGTGTGAATGTTACATGTTAGAAAGCGTGAATATTACATGGTAGAAAGCGTGAATGTTACATGTTAGAAAGCGTGAATGTTACATGTTAGAAAGTGTGAATGTTACATGTTAGAAAGCGTGAATATTACATGGTAGAAAGCGTGAATGTTACATGTTAGAAAGCGTGAATGTTACATGTTAGAAAGTGTGAATGTTACATGTTAGAAAGTGTGAATGTTACATGTTAGAAAGTGTGAATGTTACATGTTAGAAAGCGTGAATGTTACATGTTAGAAAGTGTGAATGTTACATGTTAGAAAGCGTGAATATTACATGTTAGAAAGTGTGAATGTTACATGGTAGAAAGCGTGAATGTTACATGGTAGAAAGTGTGAATGTTACATGTTAGAAAGTGTGAATGTTACATGTTAGAAAGCGTGAATGTTACATGTTAGAAAGTGTGAATGTTACATGTTAGAAAGTGTGAATGTTACATGTTAGAAAGCGTGAATGTTACATGGTAGAAAGTGTGAATGTTACGTGTTAGAAAACGTGAATGTTACATGTTAGAAAGTGTGAATGTTACATGGTAGAAAGTGTGAATGTTACATGGTAGAAAGTGTGAATGTTACATGGTAGAAAGCGTGAATGTTACATGTTAGAAAACGTGAATGTTACACATTGCCTTTGAAGATGAATCTAGCCTTGCGCTATTCTGCCTATATTGAATACATTCATAAATGGACAGATGGTCAAACGTTTTCAATGATTTTCCGATGCAGAGGTTGGACAGCGTGGTGGGACGAACCTAAACACATCAATGCTCTGAATTGAGTGATCAGTGCTCCAATGACTAATGGTGAGTGACAGCTCAATCAATAGTGTCTGTCAAAGTATGTCGACTGACTCTATTGACTGACTATATACTGTAGTAGAGTCTGCTGTGAATGTGTCTGTGTTCCAAAAACCTGTTCATTCAAGTTGAGATAAAGTGTAAAGAATAACCTGTTGAGAGAACTATTTCATAAAACATTTAGCTTGCTCCCGAGGTCAAATTCCACTCTTCATGAATGTTGCAATGCCATCGCCCAGCGGGTCTGGTATTTCAACACTTTTAATCTGGATCAGGAATGATCCAGATACTTTCTAGCTATCCACGGATCAGATTGATTTCCCCAACACGACTCAAAATAGTCCAGATAGATCTGATCCTGGATTTAAAGGCGTGTACACTCCACTCTGGAAACCCAGACAACATGGATTTTTAATAACCTCTCCTTTCCTGGAGCTCACCGCTTGAATTTCAATAGGGAGAGAAACAGAGGTGTTCAAGCCCAGCTCTGGGTGCATGGTTCTGGGGTAGTAGTGGTGGTGGTGGTGGTGGTGGTGGGGTGGTGGTTTGGCCTGAGGCGGTGGTTTGAGTTGGGGTCATTCCAGATGTTTGTGTTTTTATGGACAGCCATTCCAGCCAGAGCCAAGCAGATGACGGTGTTTTACGGCCTGGTGCTCCACAGACACAGAGGGGGAGGGGACCATGATTATGCTGGACTCAGAGGGTAAATCACCCGGCTTGTCAGCCTCCACAAGTCCCTGCCGACTCCAAACATCGGTGGCTTTACTTGATCCATCGTGCCACGATACAATACAATACCATTCTCAGACTTAATTCACTTGTTCACCATGATATGTTATTAACATAATCATATGTTATTATTATTAGCTTCTTCCCTCTCCTCCTCTTTGGTGTTCTAGCCCAGCCGACAGCAGATGGGGGTGTTGTGCTTCAGTGAACTCTCCTCTCCTCTCCTCCTCTCTCCTCTCCTCCTCTCTTCTCTCCTCCTCTCCTCTCCTCCTCTCTCCTCTCTTCTCTCCTCCTCTCTTCTCCTCTCCTCCTCTCTTCTCTCCTCCTCTCCTCTACTCTTTCCCTCTGTTCTCTGCTTCTCTCTACTCTGCTGTGCTCGGCCATTCTGAATGAAATAATATGAATACCAGACTGGTGTGTGTGTGTGTGTGTGTGTGTGTGTGTGTGTGTGTGTGTGTGTGTGTGTGTGTGTGTGTGTGTGGGGGTGTGTGTCTGTGTGTGTGTGTGTGTGTGTGTGTGTGTGTGTGTGCGCGTGTGTGTGTGTGGGTGTGTGTGTGTGTGGGTGTGTGTCTGTGTCTGTGTCTGTGTCTGTGTGTGTGTGTGTGTGTGTGTGTGTGTGTGTTCTATGTGCATGTACGTGGATGTGCTACAGTTATAATTGATATATTCATCATGTCTCAAAATCATATTGTATCTTATCTTACTTACCATCTCATCTTAGTACTACCTCTACTATACTACTTTTTCAAAACATATCAATAATAATTCAAGCTGTCAATCAGAGGGTGAGGGACCCAAGTCTCAGACACAGGAAGTCCATCTCCTCAGCCAAATCTGGAACCCCGGAAATGGCTTCCTGTTTCTGCCTTTTCCTTGGAGGCTCCACCTCCACCTCCTCCTCCTCTTCCTCCTCCATAAGTCTGGCCTTCCTCTTCTTCAGCAATGCTACTGAACGAATGATGGCCTCTCTATCTCTCTGGTGGTCACTCAAAGCCCTGGACATCATTCCCTTGTAGATGTGGACCAGACGACCCTTCTCCTGCTCAGACAGGTTGTGGTCGTGCATGATCTGGTAGCAGTGGTGCTGGAGCACGGTCATGTTGTGTCTGAACCGCTGCTCCCAGTTCAGCCAGGTGTCCCAGGGTGGGAGACCAGGGGCGGCTGCCTGCACAGGTGTGTGAGGCTGAGGAGAGGGAGGCTGTAGAAGAAGTCATGATACATTTCTGAATAATTCTTGTTACAATGTAATTTCTTCACAAATTATGCAGTTTTACAAATACTTAGAGAGTTGGAGAGAGTTTTGGGCGAGAGAGAGGTACTCACTGGAGATGTGAGCCGAGGCTTGGTTGCACACCTGCCTCCCTCCCCAGCAGCAGAGAGCACCTGGAGTGTGGCAGAACAGTCAACTTGTTGAATATGGACGCTCATTTTTGAAAAATTTGGAATTATAGCTTGTAGAAATAAGTCACAGGTCTAGTCTTGGGGTTGTTGCCACCAAAACTGAATTCCATTCAACATGGCTGCCTATCAACCAAACATTCTAATCTCAAACATTCTGCTGAAGTTGTTAGGATTGATTGTGACATCTACATATTCAAAAGTAATTGCATCTTTATAATTCTTAGTTTCTATGGTAATGAGTCAAATGTGTATATTTTCAAATCATATTTTGAGCTCAGCAACCAAACATTCTAAATTCAGAGATTCTAAAGGATTGTGATGGCATCAAATCTACTGTGTGTGTGTGTGTGTGTGTGTGTGTGTGTGTGTGTGTGTGTGTGTGTGTGTGTGTGTGTGTGTGTGTGTGTGTGTGTGTGTGTGTGTGTGTGTGTGTGCGCGCGCGTGCGTGCGTGTGCGTGCGTGTGTGTTGCGGTAGGGGGAGTTAGGGCAGGTCCAATCAGCAGCCACTGTCAAGTGATCATTGTCAGAACTGGTTCCATCCAGTGAACAGGTTGAGATGTGCAGTCTAGTGTGTTTGAGAGAAACATTCTAATACTGCTGACCCATTGCTACTGTGTGGTTGATGTTGTTGTTATGGGTGTAAGTAAGTAATAGTATTATTAAATACTATAGATTTAAAAAAAAAAAAAAAATCCACTAACGATTGCTACTACTCCATGAATGACATTAAAAACTGCATGTAAAACACAGATGAAGTTAGACGTTCCTGTCCACCATGTTCCTCCAGCCCATTCAAATAATGGCAAGCTCAACTTGCCCTCTCAAAAGTTTCTCAAAAGTCACGTCTGCTTGAGCTGATAAGTGTAGAGTACCTATCTGTGCCATCCTTGTGTCATGCTAACACTATTGATGGAGCTGCCCTTTTTGCCTACCCACCAAGTTTTCACATGTTTATTTCGTTTATTTAACCTTTATTTATACAGGAGGAACACACTGAGACCATGGGCTCTTTTGCAGATGAGCATACAGTGAGGTCAAACATTCTGCCACCCCTAGTCAAAAGAAAACGTGTTTTTCTTGATGTGTATTATTATTTATTTGTGTTTATTGAAACTAACATACAGATATTTACACTCATGCTACACATGAAATGATGCTTCAGCAATAATAATCATTTAATAATCACAAGGATTTAATTACACAATCGTTATGTTATTTTGGGTCACAACATTGAAAATGTTTCTATAAATACTATAAGTCCAAAGTGCCATTGTGAGAGACGTGAGCATTTCAACACCCGGGACAGGCCAGCTCGCCGCAGACCAGGGGAGGCTGGACGAGGTAGACGTCGGAGGACGGGCTCATCGTAATGCATGGAATAGAATAAGGAATGGTTCGCCTCCGATGTCTACCTCCACCAGCCTGCCCTGCTGTAAACATATTAGCATACTGAACATTACTCATGAGCTACAGCAGAGGAGGCTCACCCATTGTAAGGCCTAATGAAGAACTCTGGTGCCTATGGCGTGATGATCACGGGCCCTATTATGCACTTCTTAACTTGCCGTCTTAAGTCTTAATTAAGACGCACCGCCAGGTTAAGACCTACCGCCACCCTTATTATGCGCTTCATACGCGCTACTGCTATTATGCAGGTGTCGCTAGGCGCCCACACATAAGACGTAAGACTCCCGTGCATATTACTCATTGTGGGAGTGTTCATATTATGTTGTTGAAGTGCGTTAGGCGCCCCTGCTATTATGCGATCTGACTTTGCGCCTAGCGCTAAGAAGTGGTTTGAAAAGTTCTTAGGCGCTAGACTTCATGCACGTTTTGAAACACGAGCGCGCATGCGCAAACCGCGGAGGCGCGCTCGTGTTTCAAAACGTGCATGAAGTCTAGCGCCTATGAACTGCATAATAGCATAGCGCTTATGACTTAACGCAGCCGGTTCTTAAAGGGAATGGCACCTGGCTCGCTGATTGGGTTGATTGAGAAGACGCCCAAAACACACCCATGACTAATTTCTGGGCTTAGCGCCGGGTCTTAGGCGCCCACTACCGCACGCATAATAGCAAAGTGGCCTTGACCACGCCTCCACGTCTTAAGTTTAGATCTACCGCCTCGTCTTATTGCTTAAGACTTATGAAGTGTATAATAGGGCCCCACATCTCTTGTCTCTGTAAACCACTGTCACCACTGGGTGTACTATGCCTCGGGGGAGGCTGGGGGAGGTAGAGATCAGAGGCCGGGCTCATTGTAATCATGGCCGTAGCCAGCTATGAGGCCACCAAGGTGGGCAATTAATATCTAAGTGAAAAGAAGCAAACCTAACCTCTAAATGGTACAAAGTAAAAACTCTGTAAAATGAAAATAAAAAGAATGTGCAGAAAGGTGTCATGTTTAACTTAGTAGCATTTAGTGTTCAGGTTTGCTTTCAATCACTTGGAGATTAATTTTACCAGACATTTAAACTAGGGGTGCCCATAGGAGAAACTATCCTTCACTATGGAAGTTCTCAATTAACAGCCTAAATTGCCCAAGCTGCACCAGAACATCCGACTAAAATTATTTCTGTAGATTGTTCCAGCAATTGCAGTGGGTATGACAGCGGTGTCTTTCAGCACCAGTTGAAGAGCTTTGAGAGAGTGCAGATGGGTCTTTTGTGATGTAGACTTTCCCACTTCACACTCTTTATTGTGCCTGACAGTATTTCAAATAGCTCCTGCTTATTTGATGGATGTTTGAGAATGTCAGACGATTTTTTTCAAACAATAGATCACAGTCCTACTTGTTGGTTTTGTTCAGACTTGCAGAAAAACATCCAACCATGGATAGATCTGTGTCGATTACCATTTATGAAAAGCTTGGGAGTCAAAAGACTCGGGGCTTTTCCAGAATCCCTCTCTACCTATCAGTGATACCTTTCATTTTGATACCTCATCACAAGTTCAAGTCCAGTCAAAGTCATTGAAGAGGCGCCTCGTGCATTTGAAAGGGTGTGCGTTTGATTGAGTTGTTTGATTTTTTGATTTTTTGATTTTACTCTGTTGTGTACTGTGGGACTCTGATCTACACACACACACACACACACACACACACACACACACATACACACACACACACACACACACACACACACACACACACACACACACACATGTATTCTCCTCTGACAACCAGCGTTGGCTCGGGGGAATAGTGAAAACACTGCTGCTCCTTCAGATACTGATGGCTTTGCAAATAGGGCTACAAGTGGAACTCACTAGTTCAATCGAATGCGGAGAACAAACTACGCTGTTGAGAAATGTGACTGTGTTTGTCTTTGATTCAAGACACATTGTTATTTCCCTGGCTCTTATAAAACCCTGGGAAAAAGGGCCCTTCCAGGCCCAGTGGTGGTACAGCAGTCATTTGTCACAGCAGTCGATTCAGGACCCTTAGAGCTGTGACTGGATTCATTCTCAGGTCTGATTCACTGCAAATTACACACCGAGGCCTGATGGAGTCATTTACCCCACTGTCCCCCCCTCCTCTTTCTCAACCCCAATCCTCTCTCGCTCTCTCTCTCTCACTCTCACACTCTCTCTCTCACTCTCACACTCCCTCTCTCTCACACACACACACACACACACACACACACACACACACACACACACATACACCTACAGCTGAATGATAGCTAGCTTCCTGAGAAGGCTTGAGGATTTGATTTGCTACTGATGATGTGAAGTGCTGCTCATAGGGCCAAGGTTGTGCCAGCAGTTAATTTGTGGAGGTGGAGGTGGAGGAGGAGGTGGAGGAGGAGCAGGAGGAGGAGAAGGAAGCCTGTGAATGTCTCAATGGATTGCTCAAGGATCACCAATTTTGACACAGGGTGAGCTCCTTCTCCCTCCTCCCTCTCCTCTCTCCCTTCACCAACCAACCAACCAACCAACCAACCATCCAAACAACCAACCATCCAACCAACCAACCATCCAACCAACCATCACACCCACCCAACCAACTAACCAACAACCCACCTACCTACCAACCTACCAACCAACCCTAACACTGGCACACCAAAATAATTTCTTCTGAATAATTTCTAAACACATTATGAACCTGTGTTAAAACCTAGAATAGGGCCTAGATCATATTCTGCATGGCTTGTTTACTTTCTCAAGAATAGAATAGAATAGGCCCCGCGGTGGCGTAGCGGTCTAAGCACTAGCCACTAGTGCAAGCTGCCCACCGGGGACTGGGATCGAATCCCGGTCTCGCCAGACCCGGATATGGCCGAGGCACACAGGGAGCGGCATATTGAGCGGCCGCTCCAGAGGGCGGTATAGGACTATTTCCGGACAAGGATCCGTCGCGCAACAGCGCCCCCGGGGTGCCGGAATAACGGTGCTGGGCTCGAGGAGCCAGTCAGCTAGTCTGCCTGGCGATCTCCTCTGGGGCTGCCGGCCACGGGGTCGTGCGGCGGATCCTACGCAATAGGCAGGGTGCTAGGTTGGGCTAGGTTAGGTTGGGTTCAATTGGATACCAAATTGGGTGAAAAAGGGATAAAATCTGAAAAAAAAATAATAAAATAAAAGAATAGAATAGAATACAATAGACTTTATTGTCCTTGTACAGTTCCCTATACAATGAAATTGTAGTGGTTCTTCTGAAGGTGCAAAAACAGAAAACATATTCACATATTCACAAACATATACACACATATAACAACTCACAAATATTACACACTAGACAATTAAAAAGCGGAAATGCTATAAAACAAGCTAAGAGACAATGAGGTCTGTGGTGTCAAGTGCAAATAAAGACAACAATCTTAAGAAAATAAAAACAACTATAAAAGCAAGCTAAAAGACATGAGGTCAGTGGCGTTATAATACTGTAATAATACTGTAAACATATATAAATGTATAAATAGGCACTTAGAATAGAGTTATTGCACATTTCTATTGCACTTTTTCCCCTGAAGATAAACATTTATGAACATGTCTTATGTCTTATGTCTATTGTTAACAACCTGCTGCTGAACAAGTCAAAGACCCAGGAAATCATCGTAGACTTCAGGAGGAAAAAGTCCGAGATCCAGCCCCTGCTCATCGACGGAGAGAGCGTGGAGAGAGTCTCAACCCTCCGATTCCTGGGACATCACATGCGGGATGACCTGACCTGGAAGGACAACACAAAAGGCACCATCAAGAGGGCACAACAGCGGCTATACACCCTGAGATGCCTCAGGAAGGAACACAGCAAGCAGGAGATACTGGTGACCTTTTACCGCGGCGCAGTGGAGAGCATCCTCACCTACGGCATCTGCAACTGGTTCTCCAGCTGCACAACAGCGGAGAGAAATGCGCTACAGAGAGTCGTGAGAACAGCACAGAAGATCACCGGCGCCCCCCTCCCCTCTCTGGAAGAGCTGTACAACACACGCTGTCTCAGGAAGGCCTCCAAGATCTCCAGGGACCCGATCCACCCTGGGCACGTACACTTTACCAGGCTGCCCTCGAAAAGGCGATTCAGGACCCTGGCCGCTAAGACAAACAGACTGAAGAACAGCTTCTACCACAGGGCCGTCCAGGCCCTGAACACAGCAAAGACCTAAGTTCTGGGCCCTGGACAGTCTGGACGGATTGTATGGCAGCTGCTGGACTGAAAAAAATCAGGTGTAGTGCTGAGGCACAAACATGTACATTTCAAGCCTGCAAACTGTGACACTTTAAATAACGTGAAACAATACTATTGTGCAATATGACAACCCTAGTCGTCTATCTGTACAGTATAGTACAGTGGATTGTGTACATAGCCTTTATTTATGTAAACCAGCTCCTTCCCTTCTTGTGATTTTTTTTAAAACGTTTTTTTTTCTTTTCCCCTTTCCTAACACCAGGGGAGCCACCCCTCCTAAATTTCGTTGTTTGGTACCTGTACTGTAGCAATGACAATAAAGTCCATTCATTCATTCATTCAGTGTTCTGATGGCCCATGGATAGAAACTGTTGGACAGCCTGTTTGTTCTAGCCTTTATGCTCTAGGGGTACTCTAGATCTCCAATCCAAGATTAAAAGTCTGATGCTACAGCAAAATCCTATTTGATGGAAAGCCTCTATTGATTGTGTGATTTTGTAAAGGACTTCTCTTATACAACTAGCCATGTTGGACACTGTGTTAACCAAATTTAAAAGTTTTAGCCCTTTATGTCGCACTGAATTTAACGCTTCGAGACATTAATTAAACCACTGAATGTCTCTTTTTACAGCATGAAATTAAACTCTGAAAGTACCTGGTCGTCTCAACACTTTAATTGATTACACCTAAGAGCACTAAAGCTTGATTAAAACTACTGAGGAGTATTAAATGAGAAACGTAAAAGAGTGTTTACTTCAAGTCCCGCCTAATATCACGGGAGAATTCCAACTTGTTGATCTTTATCTCATAATTAACAATGCTGTCCCTGGTGAGTTGGGATTCAACACGAACGTCGAAGGGTATCTGCTTTTTAATTACTTCTCAATGAGTGGTACATTGTGATTGGCTACACTCTGGATAGCAAGACAAACCAGAGAGAGATGGAGGGAGGGAGGCGGAGGGGGGAGCTTGTTCCCTGTGATATCACAGTCTCTGATATCCTCCATTTGAAACAAGGCGGGTCCATGACTTTTGACAAGCAGCAAAAACTTCCCCTCAGAAAGTGGGAAACGTTATGCGAGAATTTAAAACGTGAACTTCCGTTTGTTTTGACAAGCGGGCGCCTCAGCTGCTATCACAGTTCTCTAGTGGATAATCAATATCAGGATACAGCAGAGTGCACTAGCATCCTGCTGTAATTGGCTCCATCAACAAAACTCATTGGATTCCCAATCATGCCAAGGGAGCCATTTTGGAGAACAGGTATTAAAGATTATTACTGTAAGTCAACTAACAGCTAGAGAGAGCACTTCATCAAATGCTACTCTCAGCAAAGAGAGAGAGAGAGAGAGAGAGAGAGAGAGAGAGAGAGAGAGAGAGAGAGAGAGAGAGAGAGAGAGAGAGAGAGAATTATCAACTAATGAACACTCAATATCACTCCAGACAAGCAGTGTGCCTCCTGGGTAAATACCGAGGTACAGTAGTGAACCTCCATTACATCCTGCCATCATTATCAACCTTCTCAGATCAATATCCTGATTGACAAATCGACTACTGCATTATTGATCAATACCAAAAGGGCCTTTGATGATGGGGTCCTCGTGTTTCTGTTTCTGTTTCACCACGTCAGGCGAGGCTGGTGGAGCTAATAAATCGGAGGACAGACTCATTGTAATGCGCGAAATGTACCGAGGAATGATCATATACGTGTGAGAAATTGCTCACGACAGATCATTTGGGAGTAATAGAGTGTGAGACGCTTGCAGAACAGGATTTTATGTGGAATGGGCTGGGGGGGGGTAATTGTATGTGGAATGGGCTGGGGGGGGGTAATTGTATGTGGAATGGGCTCGTGGGGGTAATTGTATGTGGAGCAGGTTGGGAGGGGGTAATTGTATGTGGAATGGGCTGGGGGAGGGTAATTCTATGTGGAATGGGCTGGGGGGAGGGTAATTCTATGTGGAATGGGCTCAGGGGGTAATTGTATGTGGAACAGGTTGGGAGGGGGTAATTGTATGTGGAACAGGTTGGGAGGGGGTAATTGTATGTGGAACAGGTTGGGAGGGGGTAATCCCATGTGAATGGACTGGGGGGGTAATTGTATGTAGAACAGGCTGGGGGGGGGGGATAATTCCATGTGGAATGGGCAGGGGGGGTAATTGTATGTGGAATGGGCTGGGGGGGGGGGATTTCATGTGGAATGGACAGGGGGGGTAATTGTATGTGGAATGGGCTGGGGGGGGGGGATTTCATGTGGAATGGGCTCGGGGGTAATTGTATGTGTAACAGGTTGGGAGGGGGTAATTCCATGTGAATGGGCTGGGGGGGTAATTGTATGTGGAATGGGCTGGGGGGGGTAATTCCATGTGGAATGGACAGGGGGGGTAATTGTATGTGGAACAGGCTGGAGGGGGGGGGGTAATTCCATGTGGAATGGGCTGGGGTGGTAATTGTACTGTATGTGGAATGGGCTGGGGGGGTAATTGTACTGTATGTGGAATGGGCTGGGGGGGGTAATTGTATGTGGAATGGGCTGGGGGGGTAATTGTATGTGGAACGGGCTGGGGGGGGTAATTGTATGTGGAACGGGCTGGGGGGGGTAATTGTATGTGGAATGGGCTGGGGGGGGTAATTGTATGTGGAATGGGCTGGGGGGGGTAATTGTACTGTATGTGGAATGGGCTAGGGGGGTAATTCCATGTGGAATGGGCTGGGGGGGTAATTGTACTGTATGTGGAATGGGCTAGGGGGGTAATTGTATGTGGAATGGGCTGGGGGGGTAATTGTATGTGGAATGGGCTGGGGGGGTAATTGTATGTGGAATGGGCTGGGGGGGTAATTGTATGTGGAATGGGCTGGGGGGGTAATTGTATGTGGAATGGGCTGGGGGGGGTAATTGTATGTGGAATGGGCTGGGGGGGTAATTGTATGTGGAATGGGCTGGGGGGGTATTGTATGTGGAATGGGCTGGGGGGGGTAATTGTATGTGGAATGGGCTGGGGGGGTAATTGTATGTGGAATGGGCTGGGGGGGTAATTGTATGTGGTATCAGTAGCGGCCATTAAGGTTCTGGAGCTCACATTTAGACCCAGTTGGACCCCGAGGAGGAAACCTCTCAACCATGAAACGGAGCTCTGGTCTCCGGCCTTAGGTGTCCATTTAGGGCATGCGATGATTTAGGCGAGGGGGGGGGGGGACAGGTTCTGGTCTGAGAGCCTGCAGAACACACTGCGTGTTATATTTACTGAGACAAAACCGATGCTTACAAAGCTTTATTGTCAAAAGCAGACGGTCCTCTTACGCAAACACCCAGCCTCTCCGTCCTTTTAAAGCAGTTTTCTTCTCTTCTTCTCTAAATAATTGATACCGGGGGTGAAAGAGGCCACATTTTCTTCGGTCCGAGACGGCGCCTAGTCGTGAGAAATCTACCCTGGCAAAGCACAGCCAGCCCCCTTTTAGCAGTATCAGAGGCATCTCTGCGAAAACAAACATTAATAAAAGGCGAGACTATGTAGACGGGGCGATTACTGTTAGGCTTATACCTCTCGCAAAAAAAAAACCTGGGACTTTCTTTCAACCGTTGCAAAGAGGCGGTGGCGTTTTAAACATTAATAGCCAGGGTTAAGAAAATAGAAGGTGTTTATTTATTTATAGCCGGGGCCGCGCCTGTCCTCTGGCGTTACCTTGACTGGCTTCGGTTCGCCTCTCTTATTGCTGCTCAAGCAGAGTAATGGGCCAGTCCCCCCCGGGGCCGGATCAATGGTAGAGAGAGAGAGAGAGAGAGAGAGATGGAGAGAGAGAGAGAGAGAGAGAGAGTTGGGGAGAGAGAGAGAGAGAGAGATGGGGAGAGGGAGATGGGGAGAGATGGGGGAATAGATAGAGAGAATGAGATGAAGAGTAAAAGAAACAGAAGCAACAGAGTGACATGCTGCATTTCAACCACAAAACATGGGGGGGGATGGTCTGCTGGACCAAAAGGTGTGGCAGAGAGGGAGATAGAGGGAGGAGAGAGAGGAGGGAGAGAGAGAGAGAAGAGGAGAGGGGGCGGTGAGAGTGGGGAGGCAGAGGGAGAAAGAGAGAGAGAGAGAGAGAGAGAGAGAGAGAGAGAGAGAGAGAGAGAGAGAGAGAGGAGAAAGAGGGACAGAGGGGTTTGGAAGAGAAGTCTCTGAGTCTCTGAAACACGGATGCGCACACAAACATTATTTGATCCTTTGCGTTTACATGAACAAAACAAACACTGCCCGGGTCCCCTGCATACTCCACTGTCCAAACACTGAGGTCGTCCCCTCACACCAGCCCATCAAAGCTCATCACATCGACCCGCAGAAACCTATAGAGAGCTTTGGCATCCTCCCCCTCTGTCTGTGTGTGTGTGTGTGTGTGTGTGTGTGTGTGTGCGTGTGCGTGTGCGTGTGTGTGTGTGTGTGTGTTGACGGAGTGAAATCACTTTAAAGTTACAACCACATGCCTGGTCGATGCTGGTGTGTTTGCAGGACCGAGCAGCGCGCTGTGTGGTACACAGATCCACAGTAATAGGGCCCCTCGGGAGACCCACGAGCGATCGGGCCCAGAACCACAGACGATGGATCGTTCCCGCGTCCTCCCGCATTGATTTCACGTACCTGGGTATTTACCGCGCGAAAACAAACACAAGGATTGTCCTGAGGGCTTTAGCTTTTATTTTTATTTTTTAACCGCTTCCGTGCCAGGATTATTAACAATAACTTTTTCTTTATTCCGTCTTTGTATAGCACTTTTCCTGCAAACGTTGCAACTTTTGGGAGTTTTCCTCCCGTTAACCTTCTGTTAGGGGGCTGCTGTCAGGGCTGCTGGTGGAGGTAGAAATTCAGAGGACGGCCTCATTGTAATGCATGGAACAGAAGGAGGAACGGTATCGTGTGTTCAATACCGTTCCTCATTCCGTTCCGTGCATTCCAGTGAGCCCGTCCTCCGTCCTCTACCGCCAGCAGCCTCCCCCTGACAGTAGACGGGTGATCTGTTAAGCGCCGGTTAATGAATGGACTTTATTGTCATTGCTACAGTACAGGTACCAAACAACGAAATTTAGGAGGGGTGGCTCCCCTGGTGTTAGGAAAGGGAAAAAAAAAAAAACTTTTAGAAAAAGAATAAAATCACAAGAAGGTAAGGAGCTGGTTTACATAAATAAAGGCTATGTACACAATCCACTGTACTATACTGCACAGATAGTCAACTAGGGTTGTCATATTGCACAATAGTATTTTTTCACGTTATTTAAAGTGTCACAGTTTGCAGGCTTGAAATGTACATGTTTGTGCCTCAGCACTACACCTGATTTTTTCAGTCCAGCAGCTGCCATACAATCCGTCCAGACTGTCCAGGGCCCAGAACTCAGGTCTTTGCTGTGTTCAGGGCCTGGACGGCCCTGTGGTAGAAGCAGTTCTTCAGTCTGTTTGTCTTAGCGGCCGGGGTCCTGTACCTCCTTTTCGAGGGCAGCCTGATAAAGTGTACGTGCCCAGGGTGGGTCGGGTCCCTGGAGATCTTGGAGGCCTTCCTGAGACAGCGTGTGTTGTACAGCTCTTCCAGAGAGGGGAGGGGGGCGCCGGTGATCTTCTGTGCTGTTCTCACGACTCTCTGTAGCGCATTTCTCTCCGCTGTTGTGCAGCTGTAGAACCAGTTGCAGATGCCGTAGGTGAGGATGCTCTCCACTGCGCCGCGGTAGAAGGCCACCAGTATCTCCTGCTTGTTGTGTTCTTTCCTGAGGCATCTCAGGGTGTATAGCCGCTGTTGTGCCCTCTTGATGGTGCCTTTTGTGTTGTCCTTCCAGGTCAGGTCATCCCGCATGTGATGTCCCAGGAATCGGAGGGTTGAGACTCTCTCCACGCTCTCTCCGTCGATGAGCAGGGGCTGGATCTCAGACTTTTTCCTCCTGAAGTCTACGATGAATTCCTGGGTCTTTGACTTGTTCAGCAGCAGGTTGTTAACCTTGCACAGCTTGCTCAGTTGCTCTACCTCATCCCTGTACGCCGCCTCGTCCCCCCCCGAGATACATCCCACCACGGTGGTGTCGTCTGCAAACTTCGATGTAGTTGCTGGGGTGGACGGGGGTGAAGTCGTGGGTGTAGAGGTTGTAGAGGATGGGGCTTAGCACGCAGCCCTGGGGGGACCCAGTGCTGAGGCTGAGGGCTGTGGAGGTGTGGGGGCCCACCCGCACCCTCTGGGGGCGGTCGGTCAGGAAGTCCTTGATCCACGCACATATAGAGTGTGATAGACCCAGGTCTAGTAGTTTGGTCACTAGCCTGTCTGGAAGGATGGTGTTGAAGGCGGAGCTGAAGTCCACGAAGAGCAGTCTCGCGTAGCTGTTTCCCCTCTCCAGGTGGGATAGAGTGGCGTGGAGAGTCGTCGCGATGGCGTCCTCTGTGGACCTGTGGGCTCTGTAGGCGAACTGGTATGGATCCAGGTTGGGCGGGAGGCGTGTGAGTATGTGGGCCCGGACTAGTTTCTCGAAGCACTTCATGATGATTGGTGTGAGTGCCACCGGGCGGTAGTCGTTTAGGCAGCTCACCGTGCTTTTCTTCGGGACTGGGATGATAGTTGAGGTTTTCAGGCAGGATGGGACGGTGGCCTGGGACAGGGACTGGTTAAAGATGTTGGTGAAAACCCCGGCCAGCTGGTCGGCGCAGTCTCTCAGCACCCGTCCCAGGACGCCATCCGGCCCCGAGGCTTTCCTGGGGTCCACCGCCTTCAGTACGCGTCTCACTTCATGCTCTGTGAGGGTGAGGCTGCTGAGAGCTGGAGAGAGTGGTGTTTGTGTTGCGGTTACCTCCGTTCGCCCCTCGTCGAACCGGGCGTAGAAGGTGTTCAGCTTTCCCGCCAGCAGGGGGTCGTCCTCTGCGGCTGTGAGCCTGTTGGCTCTGAAGTTTGTCATCTGCTGAACCCCCTGCCACATCCGCCTGGAGTCGTTGCTCAGGAGGCATTCCTCAATCTTCTCTCTGTGCTCTGCCTTGGCCGCTTTGATGCCGCGCTTTAGGTTGGCCCTGGTGGAGCTGTACAGCGGTGTGCTCTTCCCTGCGAAGAAGGCGTTGTCCCTCTCGTTGATCAGTTTTTGGACCTTCCCAGTCATCCATGGCTTCGTGTTGGGGTAGACCCGGACCCGTTTGTCCACGGTGACTGAGTTGGTGCAGTTCACTATATGGTTCAGAACCGACGACGTGTACTGTTCCAGGTCCTCATGCTCATATTCCTGCCATAGGGTGTCATTTAGGCAGATCTGCAGTGGAGCGGACCCTTCTGGCCAGGTTCTGACAGTCTTAGTGGTGATGGGAGCACTTTTCCCCATTGTAGTGTATGCAGGAATCAGGAGGATTGACACATGGTCAGACATGCCTAGATGAGCTAGCGGACTAGCCTTGTAAGCACGTTTGATGTTGGTGTATACCTTATCCAGTGTTTTTTCTCCTCTCGTTGCACATTTCACATGCTGATAGAACTTGGGTAGTACTGCCTTCAGGTCGACATGATTGAAGTCTCCCGCTATGATGTGAATAGCCTGTGGATCAGTGCTTTGTTGGCCACTGATGACTTCATATAGTCGCGCCAATGCTAGGCTGCTGTCTGCGCTAGGCGTTATATACACACATGTTATTAGCACCGCGTTAAACTCCCTCGGGAGGTATGTGGGTCGGCATTTAACAGTCAAGTATTCCAGGTCTGGGGAGCAGTGGCTACTTACAGTTTTCGTGTTTAAGCACCAGCTATCCTTCGTCGATATTATGATCCCACCTCCTCTTGACTTTCCGCTAAGCTCCGTTCGGTCTGCGCGATGTAGCGTGCGCCCCTCCAAGCTAACAGCTGCGTCCACAATGTTGTCATTTAGCCAGGTTTCGGTCAGAATAATCACACAGCTATCCCCCACGATGTTGTTTTTAGCAACCTGTAGTCTCAGTTCATCCATCTTGTTCGTCAGGGATCTGACGTTGGAGAGGAAAATACTTGGCAAAGCTGGTTTGTTTGGGCTGCGTCTTAATCTTGCTAGCAGGCCTCCCCGGCGGCCACGTCGTTTCCTACAGTCTCGGCGCCGGCGTTTACGCCTCAGGGAGGGGACTGTGAACCAAGGCTCTCCCGGTAGACGGGCGATGTCCTTGTTAATCCTGTATTGCTCCAGGAACTCCGCCGTAACTATCTTGTCGTTTTGCGTGCCGACTTCTAATAAGTCGAGCCTGCTGTAGGTACTATATACACAACTGTTCCCTATAAGTACAAAAAAAAAAGTGAGCATACAAATGTATTTAAAAACACAATGAAACACCAGTGTGGTAGCCCCCCCAGCTGCAGCGTCTAAGCGCGCGGCCATCTTGGGACTAATCTAATCTAATAGGCTAACACAAACCCTAGGCTAACACAAACCCTAACCCAGTCCACAAACCCTAGGTGTTGTGAAGGCCCACAGTTTAGTGCCAGTTTAGTTTCCCCAAACCAGCCCTATTTTGCCCCAGTTATTTCTTTGTTATTTTCTATACTATTTCTGTACGTTTTATGAAGTGTATGTATTATTCTTGTAATGTTTATGCATATGTTTGATGACGTAGTATATCCGGGGTGTGTCCGTGACCCGGATGCTACGTTCGGTGGTGTATATATAAGAAACGGAAGTAGTCCGCGAGTCAGTGTGTGATGAGCAGCCGAACGAGAGAGACCCAACGAGAGAGAGAGTAACGCGAAGTCAATGTAAGATGGCGGATTCAGTACCACGCACACCGTGCAGAAGCTGAGGACGCCAGGAAAGCGATTATTGAGTGTACCACTGTAGCCCGTTTAGTTGTGTTCCCGTTGGACCGCCTTGCCAGCAGCCGGCTGTTCCACGTTGGACCAAGCGAGACGCCAGCTGGACATAATCGTCGCCTCCACGAGCGGACTGCGACCGAACACTGACTCCCGCGGAGCTTCGACGCGGACCACCGGACCTGGGCCCTTCACCTCGTTGTGGACCACGAAGACGGCCCTTTCCCTCCGCGTTGCTACGTCACCCCCCCCTTCCGTCTGCTACCTTCAGCGACGCACATGCCATCCAACCAGGCCTCAACGCGCACCACAGCCCTGAACTATAAGCCTGTTCAGGCCAGAGACTATGAGTGAGTGATTGAGTGTGTGTGTGGCCGGCGGGAGGGAATGTATATATGGGGATGTATACAACCGTCATGTAAATAAATGTGTTGTTCATATGTGATACTGTTACCGTGTGTTAGTTGTTTGTAGGCTAATGCTAGTGCTAATGCTAATTCCATGCTAATGCTAATTCCATGCTAATGCTAACGATAGTAACTGCTAGTCTAACGGTTTGCTGGCGCCCCCTGCCTGTATCCTCCTACACTGCCTATTTAGCTTTAGAGTTAGTTAGATAGCCAGCCCCTTCCTAAATTATACAGTCCTTTCAGCTACTCCCTGGCTACAATTGGTCCTTCGAGCCGGATTGGTAGTGTAGTGATAGCATGGCTGAGCGCAGCCAACCAGACCAGACAGTTACCCCCCCTTCTCCGCCCCCTGAGCCAGAGCCACGACCACAGAGAGTCCCGCGGTTGCCTCCGAGGTTACAGGAGTATGAGCTCGAGCTCGAAAGCTCACTGAGTGGTAGCGAGGAGCGCACTCCACGGGATACAGTGGTCGGAGAGGCCGAGGTGTCCGCCGGTGCGCGGGTGGCTAGCACTGAGACAGCCCTCAAAGAGCACCAGCCTGAGGATGAGATGGCAGAACCGCAGGGTTTCGCCGTGGAAACGGAAGAGCAGGAAGGAGAGGCCCGGTCCGACAGCGCCTGCGGGCGGAAGAGGGAGGGCCTCAGCCTTAACGATCTGCCTCCCAGTACGGCGCGCTCGAGACCTAGCTCCTGCCGCTCAGTGGCTTCCTCCCGGTCCAGGGTTTCCGTGGGCAGTTCTGCCTCTGGGGCGGATAGCCTGCACTCCAGAGGGAGTAGTGCCGCGCTGTCCGAATGTATGCGCCAACAGGCCGAGGCGACGTTAGAGCGAGAACGCCTCCAGTTCGAGCGTGAACGAGAGAGGGAACGCATCCATTTCGAGCGCGAGCGCCTCCAGATGGGGGCGGCGGAGAGACAGCGCCAGGAGGCGCTAGAACGCGAGCGCCTCCAGATGGGGGCGGCGGAGAGACAGCGCCAGGAGGCGCTAGAACGTGAACGCTTCCAGATGGAGCGCGACCGCCTCCAGATGGAGGGGGCGGAACGCGCGGCGGAGAGACAGATGGAGGGGGCGGAACGCGCGGCGGAGAGGCAGATGGCGAGAGAGCAACTGCACGCAGAGAAGATGGAGGAAATGATGCAGACCATGCGCGACGTGTGCATCAGCAGAACTCCGTCGGCCCGTAGCTCCAGAGCATCATCCGCACGGCCCTCTTGAGTGCCATCTCCTGAACCCCCCGCCGATGGCTCCATGACCCCCGCCATGACTGTCCAACTACAGGCCCAGCTGACCACCTGGAAGGAAGAGGACCAGGGACCCGACCGCTACGCGGCCCAGAGGGAGCCAGCGTCGCTGCCCGGGAGGGGAGCCATCCCCCAAGAGCGTAGCACACCCCTAGGTCCTCCAGTGCACCAAAATGCATGCAGGCCGGACACCCAGACCGTCACTCCAGCCCCGATGATCCACTACAGGATGTTCCCCCAGGTGGAGGGACCCAAGTTCCCCTTCTTCAAGGACGAGGACAGGAGCCAGTATGTGGAGCTACGCATCTGCCTAGACACGCTCTTGGACAACTCCTGCTCAGAGTCCTACAAATATGCGATTCTCCTTCAGCATGTGAGGAACCCCAGAGCCCACAACATGGTACTGGCCCATGCCTCCGCACCGACACCTTACACCAGAGCGCTCGCTGACTTGGATGCCCGCTACGGTCGTCCCTGGAACCACGCCCTTGCTGAACTGCAAGCCCTCGAACAGCAGGCCCCCATCAAGGATGACCGGGCGCTGGATGACTTCGCGCTCCGCGTGCACACCTTGGTTGGAATGCTGAAGACGCAGGGCCCAGCTGGCGCCAGCAAGATCAACAGCACCTCCAACGTCGAGCGGCTGCTCCGCAAGATCCCACGCTTCCGGCAGGAGAGGTTCCGGCGACAGCAGCGCGTTCGTAACCCCGGGAAGTTGGGTCTGAGCATGGCTGCCTTCGCGGAGTTCCTACTGGAGGAAGTGCATGACACCAACATAGACGCCATGGGTTACGCTGAGCCGAAGAAGGAGAGGGAGAAGGGAGACCGCTGGGACCGGCCGAGCTCGAACAGAGGACGCCCAGTAGGAGTGCTGCACACGGAGGAGGAGCCTCGGAGAGAGAGGAAAGCCCGACCTGAGGGAAAGGATTCCTCTCAACCCCCTCAAAAGGGACGGAGAGGTCCACCGCCATGTCCGTACTGCAACAGCGAGCACTGGTTCAATGAGTGCAGTGACTTCAACAACCTGAGTACCGAGGACAAGCAGAGGTGGCTCGAGGAGAACAAGAGGTGCTGGAACTGTGGGCGCGACCATCTGGCTAAGAACTGCACCTTGAGGAGGAAGTGCAACCGCTGTGAGGAGGTCCACCTCCACATCCTACACGAGGTCTCCCTCGCCAGGTCCACGGAGGGCACCAGAAGCCCTAGGTCCGGTCGCGCACCGGAAGAGGAAACACCGGTCTACTACCTAGACCCAGCCCGGAGCAGCGGCTCCAAGGTCCTACTGAAGGTGGTGAAGGTCCGACTTCACCACAACAACGCTGTGTACGACACGTACGCCGTTCTAGACGACGGGTCGGAACGGACCATCCTTCTCCAGGGGCCAGTGCGCCAGTTGGGGCTCCAAGGGACTGCGGAGAAGCTGACTCTGCGCACGATACGTCGCGACCTTAAAGAGGTCACCGGGGCGAGAATCAACTTCTCTATCTCCCCGGCGGGGCGGGCGTCGGACAGATATCGGCTTCGGAATGTCTTCACCGCAGACCAGCTAGCGCTCTCCCGCTACGACTACCCCCTGGAGAGGTTACGCGCAAGATATCCCCACCTACGGCGAGTAGACCTACATCCGATAGAAGGAGCGGAGCCAACCCTTCTCATCGGCTCGGACAACGCTGAACTGATCGTGTCGCTCCGTCCTCCGCTGAGAGGACCACGAGGCTGCCCGATGGCTGTTAAGACTGCGCTTGGGTGGGCCCTCCAAGGCGCTACCGAGGGGAGAGATAGAGACGGGAGAGCTACGTCATCCCTCCATGTCCGAACCGAAGAAGCAAACCAACCAACCGGACCGCCTGGAGTGGAATCTATTGCTGCCAGTGCACCTGGAACAGTTAGTACCACGAATGGTTCACCACAGGATGACCAACCAAAGAAGAAGTCTCTGTGGACAGAGCATAAGTCTCTGGATGGGAAGACCTACTTCTACAACACAGAGACTAAACAGTCCTCAGGGGAGAAACCAGACGACCTGAAATCTCCTGCTGAGCAAATGTTGTCTAAGTGCCCGTGGAAGGAGTACAAGTCTGACACGGGAAAGCCTTACTACTACAACTCCCAGACTAAGGAGTCCCGGTGGTGGCGCTACCGTGCCATGGCGGCAACAGCTGTTGCCGAGGAACACCTGTAGGTGGCCATGCACCCTCACGTGGCCGAGGTCAGCATTGACGCAACCGTCAACTCCGTCGAGTACACGTCAGCCATGGAAGTCTCAGCCAGTATTGTAGACGCCTCCAAGGAGGAAAGGCCGGAGTTGGCGAAGAAAACGTACAAGTGGAACCCAAAAGAGGAGGCCAAGCAGGCCTTCAAAGAGCTTCTGGAGGAGAATGGTGGTTCATCCAACGCGTCATGGGAGCAAACCATGAGAATGATCATCAACGACCCACGCTACAGCGCCCTGCCCAAGCTGAGTGAGAAGAAGCAAGCGTTTAAGGCCTACAAGGCTAAGAAGGAGAAGGAACAAGCCAAGCAGCTCAGGAAGAGGAACTGGGAGGCGCTGAAGAGCATTCTGGACAACATGGCCAACGTCACCTACCGCACCACCTGGTCCGAGGCCCAGCAGTACCTGCTGGACGACCCCACCTTCGATGAGTACGAGGAGCTGCAGAACATGGACCAGGAAGACGCTCTGATCTGCTTCGAGGAGCACATCCGCGCCCTGGAGAAGGAGGAGAAGCAGAAGACTCTGCTGAGGGAGAGAGACCACTTGTCCGAAGGTGCCGTGGTACTGGTGATCGACCAGTCCCTTCCACGCGCCGCCTGGCAGACAGGCAGAGTGACCAAGGTCCTATCACCTCATACCTCACGCTGCTAGAGCAGCCTAGCCAGTGTGCCTTCTTTAGTTAACTGAAACCGAGGGTTTCATGGGGCGGCTGTTGTGAAGGCCCACAGTTTAGTGCCAGTTTAGTTTCCCCAAACCAGCCCTATTTTGCCCCAGTTATTTCTTTGTTATTTTCTATACTATTTCTGTACGTTTTATGAAGTGTATGTATTATTCTTGTAATGTTTATGCATATGTTTGATGACGTAGTATATCCGGGGTGTGTCCGTGACCCGGATGCTACGTTCGGTGGTGTATATATAAGAAACGGAAGTAGTCCGCGAGTCAGTGTGTGATGAGCAGCCGAACGAGAGAGACCCAACGAGAGAGAGAGTAACGCGAAGTCAATGTAAGATGGCGGATTCAGTACCACGCACACCGTGCAGAAGCTGAGGACGCCAGGAAAGCGATTATTGAGTGTACCACTGTAGCCCGTTTAGTTGTGTTCCCGTTGGACCGCCTTGCCAGCAGCCGGCTGTTCCACGTTGGACCAAGCGAGACGCCAGCTGGACATAATCGTCGCCTCCACGAGCGGACTGCGACCGAACACTGACTCCCGCGGAGCTTCGACGCGGACCACCGGACCTGGGCCCTTCACCTCGTTGTGGACCACGAAGACGGCCCTTTCCCTCCGCGTTGCTACGTCACCCCCCCCTTCCGTCTGCTACCTTCAGCGACGCACATGCCATCCAACCAGGCCTCAACGCGCACCACAGCCCTGAACTATAAGCCTGTTCAGGCCAGAGACTATGAGTGAGTGATTGAGTGTGTGTGTGGCCGGCGGGAGGGAATGTATATATGGGGATGTATACAACCGTCATGTAAATAAATGTGTTGTTCATATGTGATACTGTTACCGTGTGTTAGTTGTTTGTAGGCTAATGCTAGTGCTAATGCTAATTCCATGCTAATGCTAATTCCATGCTAATGCTAACGATAGTAACTGCTAGTCTAACGGTTTGCTGGCGCCCCCTGCCTGTATCCTCCTACACTGCCTATTTAGCTTTAGAGTTAGTTAGATAGCCAGCCCCTTCCTAAATTATACAGTCCTTTCAGCTACTCCCTGGCTACACTAGGCTAACACAAACCCTAACCCAGTCCTCCTGAAGTGTGTTGTCTTCAGAAATGGACCTCTCCTTTCATCACCAGCTCGCAGCTGGATCCGTGAGGGGTATTTTAATAAGGCATATCGATTGCTATTGTTCTTTTTTCTAGTGTTCCAGTTCTTTGAAGAAGAGGACGTTGAAAGAAATGAAGTCAATATGGTTGCATATATCGCCGCTGCCACGCTGAACGACTAGGAAACTTGACACCATTCCTCATTCGGTTCCATGCATTACAATGAGCCCCGTCCTCCGATTTCTACCTCCGCCAGCCTCCCCTGGTGGAGTGAAGAGTCAGTAACAATACTGTTCTTAGAGTGTCCTCTCTGACGCTGTCCATGGTGCTGAACACAAATTCAGCTCTCCTCCTCGCTGTCCATGGTGGTGAACACAAATTCAGCTCTATTCTCTATGGACAAAGCCACCTTTACAGTTTTTTATGCCATTTAGCTGGTGATTTTATCCATACATTTTTCGGTATATATGGTCCCAGCGGGAATCAAACCCACAACCTAAGTGTTGTTAAGTGCCATGTTTTACCAACTGAGATCCACCTAAATCTAAAGTCATGAATGAATGAATGAATCGTTTAATGAGTCGTTTAATGACCACACGACCGAGGTTGGTGGAATTAGTTTTCGGTACAGGTGGAAAGGTTCAATACAGCAGTGTCAAAACATACACACATTGCACATAACTACCACATGGACATGTAATTTTAATTAATTTTAATAATTTTGCCATTTAGCAGACGCTTTTATCCAAAGCGACTTACAATTACGAATTACAGGGACATTCCCCCTAGAGCAGGGGTGCTCACACTTTTTAGGCTTGTGAGCTACTTTTCTAATTACCAGCTCAACAAGATCTACCAACCAAATAAAACATATTGCCATTGCTGCGAACACAAAAATGTACTGTAATAATAACAAATTAAGGCCACGCTACACTGTTTCAAAATCAAAGAAGAGATTTATTAAACTATATAACAAATATTCACACTGGTAGTCCATTAACATTAACATTAACTCAGGAGCTCTGAGTGGTTTACACCAGACTGGCCAGTGCCAAGCCAGGTGCCATCGACGTCTCCGGGCGGCGGAGTGTGTGTGTGTGTGTCTGTCTGTCTGTGTGTGCATGTGTGTGTGCTTGTGTCTGTCTGTCTGTCTGTGTGTGTGTGTGTGTGTGTGTGTGTGTCTGTCTGTCTGTGTGTGCATGTGTGTGTGCTTGTGTCTGTCTGTCTGTCTGTGTGTGTGTGTGTGTGTGTGTGTGTGCTTGTCTGTGTGTGTGTGTGTGTGTGTGTGTGTGTGTGTGTGTGTGTGTTGTGAAGCGGCGCGGGGCTGAGTGATGCCCTCTCCTGTGTGGTCCAGACGGGAGGCGTCCCGTCTGGACCACACAGTTTTTTTTTCTTCCCAATGCCGAGTGATCTACCCACACTACCTTCGCGATCGACCGGTCGATCGCGATCGACGTAATGAGCACCCCTGCCCTAGAGTAACTGAGGGCTAAGTGCCTTACTCAAGGGCACACTAGTAGTGGTGTGGTTTCAGGCGGGATTTGAACTCACAACCTTCCGATCACAAGTCCAACTCACTATCCACTAGACCACCACTACCCCACCAATGTACACACATGTACACACATAACCACAAGACAAGAACATAGTCAATATTTACAATTTATACATTGCAGTACGTCTGGCAGGGTTAGTGCAGTGAGTCAGGTGTTGAGAGTCCTTATAGCAGAGGGGGAAAAACTGTTTTTGAAATGGGATGTTTTGGTGGCCAGGGATCGGTAGCGCATGAGAAAGACATGAGAAAGAGTAGCACTTAGGGCTCTGTTCTAACAGCGTGAACGCCAGTCTGAGCACAAACACAAGCGCTGGCGAGGTCCGCTGGAGTTGCCGTTATGGGGGTGTGTTTGAAATACTATTTTATTTGAATAGTTTATTTTATTATTTTGATATCAAACTCAGGTGGGTGGAGTGCTATTTTCAAGGCCAGAATTCTTCTGCGCAACCTGCTCATTGTCTTGAATAGGGGGATTAATTCTGCTACTCCACCCACCCGAGTTATCATTCCTCATTCCGTTCCATGCATTACAATGAGCCCATCCTCCGATTCCTACCTCCTCCAGCCTCCCCAGGTACATACAGTACATCCCCTTTAAACAGAGCACCACAGAGGGTGACAGGGGTGGGCCAGGGGTGACAGGAAACAGGAAAGCCTTCGTTTGTCTTCCTCCTCGGTGGACGGGTTGTTCAGAGAGAAAACGGATAGCATCCAGCCTGGTGGAGGTTGAACTGTGATGGAGATAACCACTAATCCGTCCAGACAGACCTCCCCCTCTGTCCCGTCTGAGTCTCCTCTCCCCAATCTCTCACAAGATGATGTTGTCTGATTAGGTCAATCAGAGATGTCTCCTCCTCTCCTGTCTCCCCCCCCGCCCTCCCACCCGCCCTCCCACCCCCCCTCATTCCCCTCTCGTCCTCCTCTTCCATTTTCCGCTGAGTCTTCGATCAATGCAGGTGGACTGGAGAGAAGCTAATCTGAGCTTTGGGCTTGGACAACAATAACCACAGAGTGATGGTTATCTGACTGCTCTCTGCCCCCCAGCTCTGATCCTGGAGGAGAGAGAGCGTTGGAGAACAGGATCATCTGAGTGTTGTGGACGGGATCTGAGGAGGATGGACGGGATCTGAGAGACTGGGTCTGGGAGAGTCTGAGGCTGTGGAAGCCCAGTAGATTAGAGGATCGTTGCAGATTGTGCAAGTGAACAGATGAATCTCTGCCTGTTCCGAACCTCCTTCAGTCTTAACGTCAGAAGCGCTGATTCACGGCTACTCTGTTCTCCACTGACTCCTCTTTCCCTCACAGCAGCAGGTTAATTCCCCACATCCTGGGGAACCATTCAATATGTGCCTTGGCAAAGTTGAAGCCGCAGAGATGACCGGAATAGTTCAATTATCTCATTATCCTGCCGCTGATTCATTCTAGCCATGGGGTTTTTTACTTGGAAAGTAAGACACTAGATTGCTTGATGGCAGTTATACCCACTTAACCCCCCCCCGCCCTCCCCAAATATTTGGTTAATCATCTCAGGTAACCGTGGCAACCGACAGCGATTCGGTATTCACAGGAGGTCCAATCAATCATCCAATCACTTGACCCCGGACCCCCCCCGCTGCGCTGTAAAATCAACCTCTTCACTTCACTGTGCTGCCAGCATCGGGCTGACTTCATTTCTCATGATTAATTAAGGAACAGGGGCATAATTACGTTAGCCTCCCTGAGCTACTAACGCTTTACCGAAAGTATACTGTACTTGTACCTCGCCCACTTGCTATTGGATAGCTTCCTCATTCCGTTCCATGCATTTCAATGAGCCTTGTCCTCCGCCAGCCTCCCCTGCTCTACACATTATAACTTTTCAACGGGCCTGACACAGCGGAGGCCTTTTAAAATGATAATGCTGTTATGACTCCGGTTAGAATGTGTTATAATTGTACTGCAGGGCTCTGAGTGAATTGTTCCTGACGTTTCTGCTGCACTGACCTGTCGCTGACCTCCTGGTGGCGTGGGAGGAAGGACCCCCACCCCACCAACCCCCCACTGCTCAGAGCCGCCCGGGGGGCCTCTGTAAGAACAGCATGTGATGTCAGGGCGCCTGGCGTGATGCCTCACAGCAGCAGGGGCTGGTGGAGGCAGAGATCACATGCTTGATACTGTTCCTTATTCCGTTCCATTCTTTACAAGGAGCCCTCTGATTTCTACCTTCACCAGCCTGCAATTATGGCTGTGTCAGGAATGGTGTTAAAATGTATCGGAGATAGATTGTGAACAGTTACAGTGCAGTGTTGTTTTTTCCTGGATCAAGTCATTGTTTTCATACAATCTCTAATGCAGGATCTCTCCTGTTGTGGTCTATGAGGTCTTACGGACGCACAAACACACACACACACACACACATGCACGCAAACACACACCCATTCACACTCGCATCCCCGTAGAGGCAGAGTGAATTGTTAAAGCCTGTTCTTTTATTACTGAAAAGTTTAGAGTTTTTTTTTTGATTAAGGAGCAAAAGAAGAAGATAGCATCGTTCAAGAAAGGACTCGTTCAATTGCCTATCACTCGCTTGGAGATTACTCCTCGGCTGTAATAATGGCGACTGTAATAGGGCTTCGGTGACATTCTGACCACGGTGACATTGCCGACGCGGATTGGCCCGTGTACCGGCGTTGACAATGAATGACACTGTTCGGTTTCAGCCGAAACCGTATTTGCGCTTGTCAAAAGCCTCATCCGTGGCCAGGGAAACCTTCTGGGGAAAAACAATCATTTCCAATAAGTAGAGAAATGGCTCCGGGTAGCTTCCAGCCTAGCTGTCCCAGATCTTTGACACGGCGGTGATAAATACAATGAAGGCCATGGATGAATGGTCCCTCCGGCCGCCCGGCCTCTCCTCAGTCCTCGCAGGACCAGAAACTCCTGCTTTGGAAACTTTGACACCCATCTGTCTTCTCACTGGGAACATAACACAGCACACTCTCCTAGACTAAGTTGTAGAGATTATTGCATCAATTCCTTTCTGCTTGTGTGTTGGGAATCCAAAGCAAGCAGCAGCCCATGGATATGATGGTTTATATCAAAGGGAATTGCTCTGGACAATCCAGAGCTTAACCGAGGGAGATGAATGGGATAAAGTGAACCGACCCGACAGCGCTGATGGAAAGACCCAGACTGCCTTGTGATAGGTCCAGCCCGGCTGAGACCGGGGAGCGTATGGATCACTTTCATCCCTTCTTTATTTGCAATCACACCTGAAGTTCGATCCAGCAGACATATAGAGGAGCTGCCTTTATTAATTTCCTTTCAAATGTCACATCTGTTGTGACATTAACACACAATAACACACGTCGTACCTGGAAATGTCTGGCTACAGGTGCACTCTAGAGAGAGCCCGATGTCAGGTTTCCAGACAGTTCCAGACAGTTCCATTCTTCACCTCCATATCCCTTGATTCCCTTGTGTCCCTTTACGTCAGGAGGGAGGCTAGTGGAGGTAGAAATTGGAGGACAGGTTTATTATAATGTATAATATGTCGGAGGACAGCCTACCCTGTCCTCCGACATCTACCTCAACCAGCCTCCCCTGTCCTCTGATGTCTACCTCCACCAGCCTCCCCTGTCCTCTGATGTCTACCTCCACCAGCCTCCCCTGTCCTCTGATGTCTACCTCCACCAGCCTCCCCAGTCATCTGATGTCTACCTCCACCAGCCTCCCCTGTCCTCTGATGTCTACCTCCACCAGCCTCCCCTGTCCTCCGATGTCTACCGTCACCAGCCTCCCCTGTCCTCCGATGTCTACCTCAACCAGCCTCCCCTGTCCTCCGATGTCTACCTCCACCAGCCTCCCCTGTCCTCTGATGTCTACCTCCACCAGCCTCCCCTGTCCTCTGATGTCTACCTCCACCAGCTTCCCCTGTCCTCTGATGTCTACCTCCACCAGCCTCCCCTGTCCTCCGATGTTAACCGTCACCAGCCTCCCCTGTCCTCTGATGTCTACCTCAACCAGCCTCCCCTGTCCTCCGATGTCTACCTCCACCAGCCTCCCCTGTCCTCCGATGTCTACCTCAACCAGCCTCCCCTGTCCTCCGACGTCTACCTCCACCAGCCTCCCCTGTCCTCTGATGTCTACCTCCACCAGCCTCCCCTATCCTCTGATGTCTACCTCCACCAGCCTCCCCTGTCCTCTGATGTCTACCTCCACCAGCCTCTACTGTCCTCTGATGTCTACCTCCACCAGCCTCTCCTGTCCTCTGATGTCTACCTCCACCAGCCTCCCCTGTCCTCCAACGTCTACCTCCACCAGCCTCCCCTGTCCTCTGATGTCTACCTCCGCCAGCCTCCCCTATCCTCTGATGTCTACCTCCACCAGCCTCCCCTGTCCTCTGATGTCTACCTCCACCAGCCTCCCCTGTCCTCTGATGTCTACCTCCACCAGCCTCCCCTGTCCTCTGATGTTTACCGCCGCCAGCCTCCTCCCCCGGCTTTAAATATCCTTCAGGCACAGTGTCTTCACGGGGAACCTGCAGGACAGACGTTCCTCAAACCCCCCGTTCCCGCTCCCTCTGAAAGCCCCGCGCTCCCCTGGACGTGACCGGCGTTTTAAGCGCTCCACAATTGCCCGATGAGTGTCTCCCCACTAGCCTGAGTGTCAGCCACGGTGCCCTGTGCCTCGCCCGGTTCCAGACATCAGCAATGAGAAACTGTCACCTGTCTCTCGTCAAGACTTTTCTCGGGGTGTCTCGAGCAATTGAAAATGTTACCGCTCAGCCAGCTCAATTTCATTCCGACTCTCCTACTCCCCCTCTTCCTCCTTCACTTTTCTCTTTTTTCCTCCCAGCGGGTACAAGCACTAATGCTTTCACAGTTCAGCGAGTGAAGTCAGCGAGCGTGGCAGGTCCAGAGACTAGAACCCTCTAAAAGCCATTGTGATATTGCTCGGGAAAAGAGAGAGTTTCTTTTTACACTTTGTGGAAGTAGTCCGAGCGGAGACTCTCTGGGTTCAGACGACATCTTCTTCCATTTAGCTTTAATCCATATCGCCTCCCATATCTATTAAACAGCAGAGCGAAGGGGGGAAGCTTATAAATCAATCCGCTGATTAAAAGACATCCGACCAAACTTCTTCCCCGGGTGACATTTCTCAAACCAGGGGAGGCTGGTGGAGGGAGACGCGGAGGACAGGGGAGGCTGGTGGAGGGAGACGCGGAGGACAGGGGAGGCTGGTGGAGGGAGACGCGGAGGACAGGGGAGGCTGGGCTCACCTCTCACACGTGTGGTGGCGCGTGTGTGTTTCTACCTCCACCAGCCTCCACTGTGTTTCTACCTCCACCAGCCTCCACTGTTTCTACCTCCACCAGCCTCCACTGTGTTTTTACCTCCACCAGCCTCCACTGTTTCTACCTCCACCAGCCTCCACTGTGTTTCTACCTCCACCAGCCTCCACTGTTTCTACCTCCACCAGCCTCCACTGTTTCTACCTTTACCAGCCTCCACTGTGTTTCTACCTCCACCAGCCTCCACTGTGTTTCTACCTTCACTAGCCTCCACTGTGTTTCTACCTCCACCAGCCTCCACTGTGTTTCTACCTTCACTAGCCTCCACTGTGTTTCTACCTCCACCAGCCTCCACTGTTTCTACCTCCACCAGCCTCCACTGTTTCTACCTTCACTAGCCTCCACTGTGTTTCTACCTTCACTGTTTCTACCTCCACCAGCCTCCACTGTTTCTACCTCCACCAGCGTCCCCTGTGTTTCTACCTTCACTGTTTCTACCTCCACCAGCGTCCCCTGTGTTTCTACCTCCACTGTTTCTACCTCCACCAGCCTCCACTGTGTTTCTACCTCCACCAGCCTCCCCTGGTGTTCTACCTCCACCAGCCTCCCCTGGTGTTCTACCTCCCCCAGCCTCCCCTGGTGTTCTACCTCCACCAGCCTCCCCTGGTGTTCTACCTCCCCCAGCCTCCCCTGGTGTTCTACCTCCACCAGCCTCCACTGTTTCTACCTCCACCAGCCTCCAGTGTTTCTACCTCCACCAGCCTCCCCTGTGTGTCTACCTTCACCAGCCTCCCCTGTGTTTCTACCTCCACCAGCCTCCACTGTGTTTCTACCTCCACCAGCCTCCACTGTGTTTCTACCTCTACCAGCCTCCACTGTTTCTACCTCCACCAGCCTCCACTGTGTGTCTACCTCCACCAGCCTCCGCTGTGTTTCTACCTCCACCAGCCTCCACTGTTTCTACCTCCACCAGCCTCCACTGTGTTTCTACCTCCACCAGCCTCCACTGTGTTTCTACTTCCACCAGCCTCCACTGTGTTTCTACCTCCACCAGCCTCCACTGTTTCTACCTCCACCAGCCTCCGCTGTGTTTCTACCTCCACCAGCCTCCACTGTTTCTACCTCCACCAGCCTCCACTGTGTGTCTACCTCCACCAGCCTCCACTGTGTTTCTACCTCCACCAGCCTCCACTGTTTCTACCTTCACCTGCCTCCACTGTTCCCACAATGCTACAGTGTTACGCCCTATTAAAGCGAGCTCCCAGGTGAGGCCGAGCAAAGAGGAGAAACTATTTGTGGAGGCGCATCTGCAGGTTGTTCATCTTGTGTGTTTAGACAGCTGTAAACGCTGATTCTTCTTCAGGCTAGCCAGGAACATAGTATTTATAGCTACATGGACACAACAGCACAGAGAACCTTAAAGAACCTTCTGAGAGAATGATATGTATTCGGAAGATTATCATTTCATCATTGTTTTTGTTTTTGTAAACATGTGTAGATGATATTGTAACCCTAAGTCTATATACACATACGTACACACACACTGTATATACTGGTACAAATTACATATAGATTGTATTTATAGTACAGTGTCTCAAAACTCTTTCTGAGTGGTCCACAATGTGATTTAAATGTGTATTTTTGAATTGTTCAATTGCGGCATTATTGTAGTGACACTAAAATAAATTGTCTGTCTGTCAGTCTCTGTCTGTCTGTCTGTCTGTCTATCTGTCTGCCTCTGTCTGTCTTTGTCTTTCTGTCTCTCTCTCGCTCTCTGTCTGTCTGTCTTTCTGTCTCTCTCTCTAACAATAATAGTAACAATGTCTCGTGTGTGTGTGTGCGTAGTAACAATGTCTCGTGTGTGTGTGTGCGTAGTAACAATGTCTCGTGTGTGTGCGTAGTAACAATGTCTCGTGTGTGTGTGTGCGCGTAGTAACAATGTCTCGTGTGTGTGCATAGTAACAATGTCTCGTGTGTGTGCGTAGTAACAATGTCTCGTGTGTGTGCGTAGTAACAATGTCTTGTGTGTGTGCGCTTAGTAACAATATCTTGTGTGTGTGCGTAGTAACAATGTCTTGTGTGTGTGCGTAGTAACAATGTCTCGTGTGTGTGTGCGTAGTAACAATGTCTCGTGTGTGTGCGTAGTAACTCTGTAATGGCTCAGACGTCCTGCCCAGTGGGAGCAGCGTAATGTAAAGTGTCGCCACAGAATAATCAGATTCACTGCTGCCCCGGACGGGTCTAATCGATTTCCTTGGGCATTCAAGCCGCATCGCTATCGATGCAGGGGATGGCAGAGTGTTATTCTGGTCTGCAGTGATGTGTTTAACATCTACTGTTTGATAATCCTGGTTTAACTGCAGTATTATGGCCTCTTCTCCCATCCTGCCCAGATACGCCTCGGAAATTGATTTTCTCCCTCATCTCCATCATCCTCGTCATGTCCTCCCTGGTCTTCAGAAGACCCCCAACACGCTTCACCCAGATCAACCTAATTTCTCTCCCTTCCTCCCCCTCTTTCTCTTTTTCTCTTCCTTACTCACTCTGCTCTGTCTCTCTCTCTCTCTCTCACTATCTCTCTCTCTTTCTCTTTCTCTCTCTTCCTCTCTCTCTCTCTCTCTCCCTCCCTGTCTCACCCCCCTCTTTCTCTTTCTCTCTTCCTGTCTCACCCTCTCTCTCCCCCGCATAGCTATGGTTCACCTCCTCCTTCCTCCACTGCTTGCAAGTCGATTTTTTGATCTCTTCTTTGATTCTTTTCTCTCTCTCCACTCTTTTCCCCTCTCTCTCTCTCCATTCTTTTCTCATCTGAGATGGTTGCAAAGTACCAATGCCGGGTAATACTCTGCCTTTAGGAAAGACAAGGACTTTGATTGGTTCAGCTCAGGTGGATCTGTGGAGCCGGGCTGGTGTGTGTGTGTGTATGTGTGTGTCTGTGTGTGTGTTTGTGTGTGTTTGTGTGTGTGTGTGTGTGTTTGTGTGTGTGTGTGTCTGTGTGTGTGTGTGTTTGTGTGTGTGTGTGGGGGGGGGTGCTTTGCACTGCTGACACAACATGGATGCTCTTTATCTTCCTCTTTGAAGGCTAGGAGACGTTAATCCACAACATACTGTGCACCAGATCAACCAGCCTCTGGAGCTGGGAGGGTCCAGCCACGCGTTAGCGACAATGCTAGCTGGCAGGCTCCACTTCCCACCTGCTGGGATGCAAACAGAGCTAGCAACTAGCGTAGCGGCGGCTGATGAATACTGAGCAGTTGGAAAGACATTTGGGTTTCAATGTCTTCGCTAGCGTAGCACTTAGCATGCATGGCCCAGACAATGCTTTTGTTCTGTGGGGATAATGAAGAATCGATGTCGAGCATTCTGCTATACAGTTATGCTTGAAAGTACTGTATGTAAACCTCTTGTGCAACTATAGATTTTTTGTTTTTTTTATCATGAAATCTTTATTTAATCAGAACCAGTATTTTTTAGCTGACATAACATGCTTATATTGACCAATTCCATATGTTAGTTTAGAGGGAATCATGTGTGTAGTAGAACAAATAAATTAGTCCAGGTGCAAAAATAAGTGAACCTCTTCAGTCAATTGCTTGTGGCACCTCCATTAGCAGCAATAACTTGGAGTAAAGGTCTCGTATATCCACTAATCAGTCTCTGACATCTGTTTTGAGATATTTTTACCCACTCCTCCTTACAGAAGTGAGCCAATTGAGTGAGGTTTGAGGGGTGTCTGGCATAAAGTGCCTGCTTCAGGTCCTGCTACAGCATCTCAATTGGATTTAGGTCAGAATTTGACTTGACCAATTCAAAACACAAATCTTCTTTATCCTCAGCCATTCTTTGGTAGATTTGTTTGAATGCTTTGGGTCGTTGTCTTGTTGAAAGACTACTTTTCAGCCCAGCTTTAGCTCCTTGACTGATGGTTTTGTTCAAAAATATCCTGGTATACCTACAAATTCATGGTTCCCTTAATGATGTGGAGTTGGCCAGGTCCAGAGGAGGAAAAGCAGCCCCAGATCATGACATTCTCACCACCATGCTTGACTGTTGGGATAAGGTTCTTTTGGTGGTAGGCAGTGTTGGGTTTTCACCAAACGTTGTGGATTTGATTGTGACCAAAAAGGTAAATTTTGAACTCATCTGTCTAGAGAATGGACTTCCAGAAACCTTCAGGCATGTCCAGATGGTCCCCGGCAAAGTTAGAAGGGCAGTTTGGTAATTTTTTTGACAGCAGAGGCTTCTTCCTTGCAACCTTCCCACGAATGCCATTTTGATTCAATGTTCTTGTTATTGTTGAAGCATGCACAGTTACCTGAGATGCAGCAAGGGAGGTCTGCAAATCTGTAAATATTATGTTTGGGTTGGTTTTTACCTGATTTGTTATTTTTCTTGTTGCTCTTTGGGATATTTTGGAAGGGTGTCCACTTCTCGGCCGAGTTGCTGTCATGTTAAATGCTCTCCATTTGTAAATCATTTGCCTCACAGTGGACTAATGGAGTTCAAATCTTATATAGCCCACCGCAGACTGATGTGCTTTCACTAACCTCTTCCTGATGTCCTCTGAGATGTCCTTTCCTCTCAGCAGTCCCACCCAAACTCTTTCCTAAAGATCTCTCCTTCACTGGTACTCAATTTGGTACCTAATTATTTACTCACCGGATTCTACTTACCTACTTGATTTAACCAATGCAACTTGGGGCTCACTTATTTTTGCACCTGCACTAATTTCTTTATAATAATTGTGTTCTATTACACGCATGATTCCCTCTAAACCAACATATGGAATTGGCAAATATAAACCTGTTAAGTCAGATAAAAAAGACTGGTTCTGATTAAATAATGATTTCATGGTCAAAACTAAAAAAATCGATAATTGCACAAGGGGTTCACATACTTTCAAGCATCACTACATGATAATTATACAGTATTCTGGAGCTGTTCCAGGACTAAACCTGATCCAACTAGTTGACGATCTTGACCCCCACTGACACCAACAGTCAAACTGCACTATTCTTATGTCACATCGCACTATTCTTAGAAAGTATTTTTCACCTCTATTATTATTATTATTATTATTCTTTTTCACTTATGCTTTTGTCTGTTTTTGTCCTCGCACTTTGTTTATTGTTATTCACCACCAGACCAAAGGAAATTCCTTGTATGTGAAAACCTACTTGATTCAGATTCAGATTCTACTCAGTTCTGCTTTGGGATCTCGGACTGTTTCGGAGTATTCCGAGGTTGGAAACGCCGAACCACGTGAACGCCCGCAGGTGATGGCTAACATTAGATATAACCACTTTGACCTTCAATGTTGCAAGTCGTACAACTCTCCAAAACACATCTCACACTCGGAAACAAACTGCCGTGGGGTATTATAGGTATTCAACACCTGAGAAAAACTATTCTGTTGGGGTCCAGAAAACGGAAAAGGGAAGTTCAGTCTGGGCCGTCAATTATTGAGACTTTCATTAAACAGAATCAATTTTTCAGAGTAGAACACAAACTTATAACCAAAATTATTTTAAAAATAGCAAGAAATAACAACAATGAATAATGTAGGCTGTGAAAGGCCTTGGTGCAAACCATCTGTTGTTTTGGATGATAGCCAATGAATTTATAACAGGGTAGGTGTGTGTTTAGACGGAACAAGACCATGTTTGGAGGCCGTTTGGGGACTGACTCGTGACCCAGAGAAATGTTTCTAGGAGACCCAAGGTACAATCACAGGGGATCAAATACATTTTTAAGAGTTCGATTTCCACTTCACTTAGCGTAAGCTTCTGAAAATCCTGCTACATCCATGCTCACAGTTACTTTCTTCAGAGAACGACAAGTGGGAAACTTGGAAATCTCAGTCTCCCGTTTGTAATTCCGATCTGGAAGGCTTCTTCAGAGTTTCCGACTCATCTTGACAACAAATAGTGTGGCCTTGAGTTATCAAATATAGAACCAGAGCCAGGCTGGGGTGTGCATGTGTGTGTGTGTGTGTGTGTCTGTGTGTG
>NC_137685.1:9196539-9219039 GCF_963989245.1 Nansenia antarctica | reverse complement strand
CTGCTGGTGTTCCTGAGGTCCAGACAGCTGGTTCTGCTGGTGTTCCTGAGGTCCACACAGCTGGTGTCTGGGTCTGTTGGTTCAGTTATAGATGACTTCATCGCCTTCATGTGTAGTATGTTAACTATGATCTGAACATATCCACACAAAACCTCAGAGTCATTACTGTCACTTATGTCACTGTACTATTGACACTTTTTATTGGATTATGCCTAGTGCCTTATTGTCTACAAATTGCAAGATTCTGCTAATTGTAAATACTCTCATTTGTCACTTATGTCCTGTACTATTGTCACTTTTTTATTATTTTGAATTATGCCTATTACCTTATTATCTTGTGCTGCAATGCCAGGAACCGACAATTGTGTAATGTGACGTAACAATACAACTTGAGGTGGTACCTATCCCATGGCATCATGCTTTCACACCAGATGCATCCTATTCCTAACATTATAAGCAGTTTAGTTTGGGTCTGCGTGTTTTTTCAGGCGGAAATTGGTCAGATCGGGCTTTCGGCAGAAGTTAACGGCTTGTCTCTGGGATTCTCGATGACTCAGTCTTCAAGGAAAAGTGCGGGGTGGCAGTCATGTGCCATTAAAAAGCAATAGACCACATCACCCCTACTTACTGGTGGGAAGAAACCCACCCCCAGGCCAATAAAACACTGTGAAATGATCTGAGGGATGAAGGGATGGTGATCGAGGAGGAGAGGAGAGGAGAAGTCGTTCTGTTGCTAAGTGAAGTATGGCAAGACCTCCAGTCCCTCCCCGTGGTACAGAGATGATGATGAGCTCTCCGCTGGGTAAATGGAATGAGAGAGAGGGGGGGATAGAGAGAGAGAGAGAGAGAGATAAAGGGAGGGAGAGAGAGCCAGAAGAGGAGAAATAAAGCATATAAATGATTTCTCACACATACGCACACACACACACACACATACAAGCACGAACACACACGCACACACACACACACACACACACACACACACACACCCACACACACACACACACACACACTCACACACATCCTCCAGTGTTCTAAGGAGATTGTCCCTCATCTGGTGGCATCTGTAATAGAGTAACCAGGAGACATTCCGCCCCATGGATTCACATTAGAGGGGAGAGAGGGTGGCTGATCTGGATATCTGTACAGCAATCAGCCTCTGCAGGGCAGGGGAGAGAGACAGACAGAGAGACAAAGAGAGACAGACAGAGAGACAGGGGGAAGAAAATGGGACATACAGAGAGAGAGGGAGATACAGAGACAGAGAAAGAGAGAGAGAGAGGTGGAAGGAAGAGGGTGATGCAGAGAGAGAGAGATAACGAGAGGTGGAAGGAAGAGGGAGATACAAAGAGAGGGAGAGCGAGCGAGAGAGAAAGAGAGAAGGGGTAATTGTCTACCATCCTACTGTCAAACAGCTGCATTCCCTGGGGAGAGGTATAGCTCGTTTAGAGAACAACAGCAGGGGAGGATGACAAGATCCCTCATCTCCAGTCCATCTCCAGCGTCTCCACGGCAGTCAGCTGCAGACCTGAGGGAATCGGCCACCATTTTGAAATCATTATTATTATGTAAACTAAAACAGCTGCAAGAAATACCATTGTTTTCCATTTCAAAATCGGAATTCGGTGTGTAGTAGTCAGCATTTATAAGTAAACTCTTTCTCAACCCAATCTCCAAAATTAATGATAACGCTCTGGGGGATCGTTTCTGCAAAGCCAAGAAGACGATCTGTGTGGTGTTGTCATCCAAAGCCCTGTACACACATTATAGTTCCCTGTAAATTACATGAAATCCCAACCCGGGACCACCAGTGATTTCACCAGCGTTCATACATGAGCTAAATGCCGTAACATCCCTGTGTTCCTGTGTGTTACAATGGCATTCCCGGGTTTGCACAAGCTACTTGAATAATGCATTCAACTAGATGCAGAACTGGAACGTAGTAGACGTGAATCCGAACGAGACAGGTGCGTGAGACTGAGGCGCCATGTGAGGCGCAGAGCGGCAGTTGCTATGGCCTTTGTTCAGGCACAGAACATGGGAAGAAGAATGCGGAAGGCCACACAGTCAGGGTTTCTTTGGTCAGATGTCCTAAATAACTTTGACGACGACCAGTGGAGAGAGCACTTCCGCATGTCACGCAACACATTTGAGCGTGTGCTACAGCTTTTACAACCAAGCCTTACATGAGAAACTACTCGCTGTGATTCACTTGGTTCACTTGTTCCACGTGAAAACATCTTGCATCAGACATCAAATCAAATGTTATTTGTATAGTGCATTTCTTACAAGACCCTAACCCAACTCAATGCGCTTCACATACTGACAGAGCCGCAAGCAGGCAACAGTAAAAACCTGTACACTATGTAGCCAGGAAAATTCCCTTGCAGCCCTCTACACATAGAGCGACTACTAACCAGTTTGCCTACCAGCACCCAGCGGTGGATCCCCACCCCCCCCCCCCCCCCCTCGGGGAGCCCCCGCCGCCCCACACACCCAGCCCGCCCCACCACCAGCACACCCGGCCCAGCCAAGCAAGCACAGACCATAAAGGCCCCGCACAAGGACGGCCAAGCAGGTGCCCCGGCGGCGGAATAGACCAGGCACACGGGGCACCCGGGGGCCCCCAAGGGGAGGCCCAAGGACCACTGGCGCATAGCAAGCAAGCAAGGGCGAAAAACCTGTACACCGTGTATCCAGGAAAGGTTCCTTGCATAAGACATAATTATGTAACCCTTTACGTGCCGGACCAGGCAATGTTCATGCTTCTGTTCATAACTAAGCCTTCCCTGCATTTTCCATGGAATTACACAAGGTCTAGACCAGGGAAATCGCCTGAGCAGATTTCCCTTGAACTTCCATTCACACATGCCCCTTACCAGGGAAACTCCATGGAATTTAATGGGAAAGCTCTTATGTGGGAATGAGGTTTGAGTGTACCAGCGTGTGTGTGTGTGTGTGTGTGTGTGTGTGTGTGTTGGCTCGGCTCGGCTCGGCTCGGCTCGGCTCGGTGTACCGGAAGGTAAATACGGAAGGCAGAACATTGGATAAGGAGGCAGAAAGTCACTGTCAGACGGTACATTTTTTAAAGACTGCCTGTTGCACACCAGTTAAATATTTTAAAGGATGCCTGTTACAAAGCCGGTAAATATTTTAAAGACTGCTTGTTACAAAGCCAGTAAATATTTTAAAGACTGCTTCAAGGACTGTGCATGTTTCAAGGACTGCCTGTCCCAAAGTCGTTTGAAACCCTTCACCGTGATGCACACAAACGCACGCAAGACACATACATGCACATACGCACACACAGACGCACACACAGACGCACACACACACACACACACACACACACACACACACAAAAAGTAATTTAAAACTCCCTTTCTCTCCATAGGACTTCTCCAGTCAGAAATACTTTTTCTGGCATCTGCCAGACTCCTGTAAGTCCTGTTTGTACTGTCGAAGAGAGATGAGGAGAAGAGATAAGGCCACGCCCCTTTCCTGGATCCGGCCCACTTAAAGTGGCTTTATTGATCCACTCCTGTGAACCTGCTCCCTTGGGTGGTGAGTCATGTGGTGGTGGGAGGTCTGGAGTACTGGGAGAGAGGGAGGGGGGGAGGGAGGGAGGGAGGGAGGATGGGACAGAGGGAGGGAGGATGGGAGGGAGGGAGGGAGAGAATGGGAGAGAAATATATATGCATACATGTACACACACTTACATGCACACACTCATAAACACACACACACACACACACACACACACACACACACACACACACTATTTTCCGCTCCTTTCCTATAGTATCCAACATAGATAATTAATAGCCATCTGTGTTTTGCTTGATTTTTCTTTATTCTGCGTTAAATTAGTGTGCATCATCTGGTCAAAGAAACATAATATTCAATCACCGGCATCCTAATGTGTATGAAATGAAGGATGTCTCCAGGGGCAAACGGTCTTATTCATACGCTGAAATAACATCAACATCATCTGCCTCTCTGTTGTCTTTAGAGAGCTCTGGTCTCCGAGAGGGAGAGGGAGAGGGAGAGAGAGAGGGAGAGGGAGAGGGAGAGGGAGAGGGAGAGAGAGAGAGAGAAGGGGAGAGGGAGAGGGAGAGGGAGAGGGAGAGAGAGAGAGAGAGGGAGAGAGAGAGCAACAGAGAAGGAGAGTGAGAGGAGACCCACTAGACGCCTGTCTGGCTGGACGGACCTCCACATCGATGTTGTGGCCGAGCCTCGTAAATATTTGATCATGGATCAGTCCCTGGGGTGATCTTAGCAGCCAAGCCCAGCACCACCTTGCAATCTCGTAATCATTCAAACAAACGACCCCCCCCTCCCAATCCAAATATACAACGCAACAAAACGCCTCAGGCAGGGCAGCTCTACAACAGCAAATCAATCATCATCAACAACAGAGCATGACGTAACAAGTACAATAGATACAATAGAAACAGTAACAATAATAATAATCATAATAATAATAATAAAAAAGTCAATATAATAAAATTAAATATGTAGGATTATTATTGCAGCAGGAGAGGGAGTACACTTATTTTTTTAAAATCTGTATTTTATATATTATATATAATCTTTAAAAAAAATATATATATATATATATATCTTCACACTTGCTTTGGCAATGTAAACAAATGTTTCCCAGGCCAATAAAGCCCTTTAAAATGGAAACATTGAGTAAAGTGCAGAGTGCAATGTCAATGGAGTCAGTGCACACGGCGTGCGATTTTGTCGCACGACAACATTCGATTCTCAATTCACACCACCGAAGTGTGTGGGTGTGAATGGAGAATCGAATCGAATGTTGTCGTGCGACAATATCGCATCGCATGCCGTGTGCATTGTCTCATTCAAAACAATGGAATCGAATTCGCGGTGCGACAAAATCGCACGCTGTGTGCATTGGGCTTTAGGGGGCTGAGGTATATTCCGGGGGGTGGCGGCGCAGGCGGAGCAGCTGCCGTACTAAGCGGTGATGCAGCTCTCGGTGGTGCTGCTCACCTGTAGAAGTGAGTGAGGATCTGGGGGGGGACATGCTGAATCTCCTCACGCCTGAGGAAAGACTGACACTGGCGTGTTGTGACAACTTCACTGTGTGGCTGTCTGTGTCAGATCCTTAGTGATATGGACACCAAGAAACCTGAAACTGTTAACTCTCTCCACTTCAGCCCCACCGTTGATCCCTATTGGCTGTTTTTCTGAGGTAAAAAAAACAGGAAATGTATTTACATTTTCCAGAATAAAAATAAGAACGATTTAATTGGTTGCCGACCTGTTCCCGGTTTGACCATGCAGCTGCCGTTACAAAGGCTAATAAAGGAAAAAACACAAAACAAACCATGGACAGTTATGGCATGCTACAATGTTTATGGTCCACTGGCTTTCCATAGGAAAGTGAAAGAATGTGGCTGATAGGATTTCACATTTGGGTTTTTCACCCTGTTAGGAAATATACCTTTGTTTCTACCTCATGTTATAGGCAGAGTGATCATTGCCTGTCCTCTCCGGGAAGCCAGTTCTGTCTACGACGCCTTTCTCTGTGGCCAGAGCATAGCCTCACTGATATGCCCACAAAAGCAGAGAGAAACCGAGGGACATTTCAAGGTCAATGACTTTCTTAATTCTGGATCGGTCACGGTGGCCAGGTCATTTGTGACACGTTCTAATGCTTTGGTCCTCGTGGCTGTCTCCGTGAGAGTGAGATGCAGCGGGAACGGTTGCCTCGTGTAGTTGCCTGACTAGAATTGCAAATGAGTGATTATGACCTACTTGAACAACTTGCGAACTACATTTACAGCCGTCAAGCGTTATTAGACATCGGTTCTCAATGCAAAAGTCGGGAATTTGAACAAACTCGCATTCCAGATGAACTCGCCAGGCCTGCGGGTGTTCGTGGAGTGGACGTGCCGAGATGGGGACCCTCTTGGGTTACACATTGGGATATAACAATGGAGAATGCCTTACTATGATGACAATGACAATACGTGAGCTTAGAATTAAAAGGTTCTATCTCCGTTTAGGGTAGTTCAGAGATATTGAGCGTCAAAGTTTTTACATTCCATTATGTTTTGTGAGATGGAACCTTTGTATTTTATTAATTACTAACTCAAAAATGTCAACATTTTAAAAATAACACCACACAGGCATTAATAAACACCTAATAGATCAGATTATGTAAGAAACTCAATTTTGACCAAAAATGGAGATAGAACCTTATAATGTCTAACATCACGAATACTTGTTGGCTGCTCATCCCTGGTTAATGTGATTACTCTATAACCTTGCACTACTGATATTTACATTACTGCCTTTGTACTACTGTATATTGCACATTGCAATACATACATGTCTCCTGTATACTTCTGTGCATAAACTACCTCACTGTACATAGCTCATAACTGCATATTGCCCATAACTACCTCTAAACTATACTGACGTTTACAATACTACCTCTGCACATACTGTATATTACATAGTTACCTATCACTACCTCCTGTTCCATGTTCTTTATATCATGACCTTATATCACTATTTGCACTTCTGGTTGGATGCTAAACTGCATTTCTATGTGCTATGTCTATGTTTAGGATCAAATAGCATCTCAATTGACTTTTTGACTTTTTGTTATTTATCTGTAGTTTTCTCTCCCTCCCTCTCTCTCTCTTTCTCTCTCTCTCTCTCTCTCTCTCTCTCTCTCTCTCTCTCTCTCTCTCTCTCTCTCTCTCTCTCTCTGTGTTTTGGCAGATGTACAGCCCTGGTCTACAGTCTGTCCTGTCTTCTACATCCTGCTCTCAGTGGCCACGTTACAGACACACACACACACACACACACACACACACACACACACACACTCACACACACACACACACACACACACACACACACACACACACACACACACACACAGACACCATGAAATAAAGTCAGACTTTAGAGGCTGAAGTGATGGTGGTGAGTGTGATTCAGCCGCTGACACATCAGAAGCCTTTCTAATGTGCTACTCCCCCTCAAAACATCCTCCATCACAGCCTGACGCCAACACTCAGCAGCTTGTCATCGGCCCAAGATGGATCGCCTTGCGTTTGGGTTCTGCCTGTGTGCTATCAGGTCGTGTGTGTGTGTGTGTGTGTAGCAAGGCGTGTATGTGTGTGTGTGTGTGTGTGTGTGTGTGTGTAGCAGGGTGTGCCTGTGTGTGTGTAGCAGGGCATTAGCTGGAGAGATGCATAAAGTTGCACACACACACACGGGCAGCTGTCCCTCAGGTCGTGTGTGTGTGTGTGTGTGTGTGTGTGTAGCAAGGCGTGCGTGTATGTGTGTGTGTGTGTGTGTGTGTAGCAGGGTGTGCCTGTGTGTGTAGCAGGGCATTAGCTGGAGAGAGATGCATAAAGTTTCACTTTAGCTACATCCACATGTAGCCGGCGGATATGCTAACATAGTGCAGTCACATCATCTTTCGGCGACTGTCATACCCTAACCCTAACCCCGTGCAGGCCAGGCAGGCATAAACCATACGGCATATCTGCAATGTTGACGTGAGACTGTGTATTCGGGGGATAAGCCCTGTGGTGGCTAAAAGACTAGGGTGCAGACACGTTGTAACGTTGTCAGACAAGCTTCAGAGTCTTCTGCTGTAGACACTACTCTCCAGACAAGCAGACTCATTAAAATGTTGATTAAATGTTGATGAATGTTGAGCCTTTAATTAAAATGGCATTATCTGTCCGACTATTTCCTATTTTTTCTTCATACGGTCATTCGCTCATTTGGCCGGATAACTTGCTTTGGGGAAAGGTTAGCTAATTAGATTCCAGGACTTAGACCGCCTGGCCCTTGAAGCAATTAGGAAGTATTAATAAGGAGGACGAGAAGCTATCAGCCTCAGTGACAATTGAATAACAAGCGGCGGAGCAGAGGTATTGTGGAGCACGCACACACACACACACACACACACACACACACACACACACACACGCTGCCCTCACCCACCTGGACAAGAGGAACTCCTATGTGAGGATGCTTTTCGCAGTTCAGCATTCAACAACATTGTCCCTTCCAGGCTCGACACCAAGCTCAGACCCCGGCCTATGCGACGGGATCCTGGACTTCCTGTCGGACCGACAGCAAGAGGTCAGAATGGGCTCAAAGACTTCCACCCCTCTAACCCTTGGGCAAGACTCTGAACCCCAAATTGCTCGCAATGAGCGGGCCGGCCGGCACCTTGCATGGTAGCTTGGCCGCCATTGGTGTGTGAATGGGCGAATGAAAGGCCGTTGTAAAGCGCTTTGGAATAAGGCTGGGCTGTATAAGTTACAAGGCTGTGTCCTGAGTCCCCTCCTCTCCTCCCTGTACACCCGTGACTGCATAGCCTCGCATGGCTCCAACTCAGTGATTTCAATTCTGACAACACAACAGTGATTGGCCTGATCACCGACGGCGATGAGACGGCCTACAGGAGAGAGGTCGACTGCCTGGCTCAGTACAGCCAGGAGAACAGCCTCTCTCAACACTGACAAGACCAAGGAGCTGGTGGTGGACTTCAGGAAGAAAGGTCGGGAACAGGACCCCCATCACCATCACCTTCGCCGTAGAGAGGGGCAGCAGTTTGAAGTTCCTCTGCGTCCACATCTCCGACGACCTCACCTGGGACTGTAAGTCATATTTTATTACTAGTTGTACTGCTAATTGTATCCTGTCTTATTTGTCACTTGTTGCCTTGTAATGTCAGGATCCGAAGGCTAAGGCTTTTACTCTCTTACACAAAACAATAAAACTTGGAAGACACACACACACACACACAGACACACACATACACACACGGGCAGCTGTCCCTAAAGTTTTTGTCATTTGCCGATAACCTGTGTTCTCCGGGCAGACAGAGAAAAGAGGAACAAACAGACAGGTAATTGCTTCCATAACAACAGATGAGACGGTGGCTGAGTGGTCCCTTGGCTAACATCCTCAACCCCAATTCAGCCCAATTGAAAACTGCCCCTTTAAATACCCCCCGCCCACCCCACTGACTCACACTCTCAGTTAAAATTCGAGTAATTCATCCAAATATTATAAAACCAAATAATGTGTTAATTATTATTATAATTAAATTATAAAAATTAGGAAACATCCAGCTGATCCTTGACTTTAGGATATATGAACACGATGTTGACTATTAGCATATAGTTGAACTGAATATTATTATTATTATTATTATTATTATTATTAATAATTCCTGTAACTGTTTGTCATTAATAACCTGTGTTCTCCAGTGGCCTGATTCCCCTTCATAATCACTGACTATTAACCCTATTAAACCAACCTTTTTCACAGACAGAGAAGCAGACCGACAGACAGACAGACACGCACACAGACAGACAGACAGACTGTGTAAAGCCATCTGAGGAACTGCTTGGTGAGATGAGAGGAGACGCAGAGCAGAAACCAACATCGATCAGTCGATCACAGTGAATAACTCAGGCTTTGTGTTCTTGTCACAGTTCTCTGGTTTGTTGTGAAATCATGGCATGACAACAACACCACTGCCTCTCCTGCCTTAATACTTAATTAAAACTATCCGACCATGTGACAGGTGACGGACCATGTGAACCTGCTGACACTCTCTAATGTGAGATGCACGCACGCACGCACGCACACACACACATGCTTGGTTGCCTAATGTGCAAAGAACTGGGCTGAATGTGTGTGTCTGATAACACCATCCAGCTATAGCAAGGTCAAGCCAGCAGCCCCCCCATGCCTCCTCCCCCCCCCCCGCTCCCATCTGTCACAGCGCTCATGCCATCACTCTGCCACAGCGAGACTGAGACCACGGTATTAAAGCCCATCCGTCTCATCCAGGGGGTCTTTTCTGGCGGCCAGGCGGAGATCTAAGACATATAGAATGAAAGGCAGGAAAAGCTCCTCAACACACACACACACACCCACACTCACACACATGCACGTGCACAGGCTCACATACACACACACACACACACACACACACACACACACACACAGGCGAGGCTGACAGGGGTGTGATATGGGGCTGTGTGGGAAATGAAACTGGGGGATATTATTACGTTGGGACGTGTAATTGGATTGGTCCGCGAGCAGATGTGATACAACAGTGTGTAGGGCGAGGAGTGTGTGTGTTGTGTATTACCAGGAAGTGACAGCATGAAAAACATGGTGGCAGTGGGAGAAAGGCAGAAAGCGTGTGTGTGTGAGTGAGTGTGGGAGTGTGTGTCTGTGTGTGAGTGTGTGTCAGTGTGTGAGTGTGTGAGTGTGTGAGTGTGTAAGTGTGTGAGTGTGTGAGCGTGTGAGCGTGTGAGAGCGTGTGAGTGTGTAACCACAGCTGTGGTAATATATATATTTTTATTACAGCTATTAATCAGACAGCTGACTGTGCTGTGACATAAGGCTCTCCCCACTCCCACACCAGCCCCTGTGGCCCCAGCCCAGACCCACTCAGTGTGGAAATCACAACTCCAATTCATACGCCACGAACCGTGGAAAGGGACAGCACAAATTCCCCACATAACTAAATCCTTTTAGAAACCCTTACGCTTAAAAAAAGGAAAAAAGGACCCCCTAATCCCCTAACTGCCCCTCACACCTGTCCAGAGGTCTGACGTGTGGACGTGAACAGCCATTGGGGATAATGGGAATAGAACAGGGGGAGGCTGGCGGAAGTAGAAATCGGAGGATGGGGCCCATTGTAAATGCATGGGATGGAATTGCTACCTCCGCCAGCCTCCACTGCACTGCGCCAGTGGTGTAGTCTACGTGATACGCAGGACTACGCCGGCGTATACCCACTAGGAAAGGCCAAGGATTTCCATACACCCACTTAAAAACGTGTGACAGCGTTTTGTGCCACTTTCATTCATAATTCACCCCGTCTGTGATATGAAGCACTTGAATTTTGGACCATTGGGACTGACTATAGCGTCATATACCATCAAAGGGGGAGGATGCGACATGAAATATGTCAAAATGCAGCACTATCACGCACAGATCAGCCTTATAACATGTCATTTAGATAACGTTAGACAGGGAGCGCAGATGTATTTTTATGGCGTTCCGAAATGAACGATGATGAGGCTGGGAGGGAAAAATCACAGTATACCCACTAGAAAAAACTAGACTACACCACTGCTCTGCACCTATCCCTAGATGATACTGTATATCATACTACACTCACCGGGCACTACTGTTTTATTGGATTCAGATCCGGGGATTGGGAAGGCCACTTAAGAACACTGAACTCATTGTCATGTTCATGAAACCAGTTTAAGACAGCTTTTGCTTTGAGAAAAATGTAACATGATCATGCTGGAAGTAGCCATTAGAAGATGGGTACATTGTGGTCATGGAGGGATGCCCTCAAATAGGCTGTGCCATTCAAGTGATGATAGATTGGTATTAACGGGCCCAAAGTGTGCCAAGAAAACATTCCCCACACCATTACACCACCTGAATGAATGAGAAGGTGTGCAGGTGTTCCTAATAAAGTCTTCGGTGAGTGTACATTCATAAAATGTTCAGATTAAACAGGCAATGAACCGTCCTCCATTTTCTGCCTCCACCAGCCTCCCCCCTGGTGTAACCATAGCAACCAGAGGGCTCAAACTGTCTGGGAGAGGCCGGTAAAATAAATATATAGGAAAGAAATTAATAAATAAATGAAAGTCATCCTGGACTCCTAGCTTTCCAAATGCCTGACCTACAGGAGAGAAGGAGCCAGTGGAAAGCAGGTAGGTGTGTTACCAAACATGACCAAAGGGGGCGCCTGACTGTCTCTCGCCAGCTGCTGCGCTCTGAAGTGGAGTGCCGTCAGTGGCTCGCAGTAGCGAGTTCTAAACTTGTGATCCATCAGTCACACGAATGTTTAGCCCGTGGAATTTTGAAGAGGAAACCGGAGTGCAACGTGACATCGACGTTAATATAAAAAAATATTAATATTCACCATTTGCCGGTGTAGGTACCGGATTTTCCCACCCTACCAGATTTCCGGTTCCGGTCATAGGTTCTTGCCCTTTCTTCGCGAGGCTCCGAAACGACAGGGAAGAATCTTCCAACGATCAAAAGTAACTTTCCATTGACAAGAGGATATAATCTAATAAACATGTTAGTATCATCAATAATTTTGCGTGCAAACTCGCACACGAAGACCCGACAGCTGCTGCGCACTGAGTCAAGTGCCAGTATTTAATGAGTATTTACCTCAATTTGCATATTTACATTTGTTGGTAAATAAACTTGTAATACAAAAACATGTTCTATACATGTTTGCTTTGACTATGTTAAGTTTCATTATGATAGGAGTAAAGGAAAAAAATGTATCCTATTCTGGGGTAGTGTCAGTTTTTAGGCCGAAAACTCATTCGCTTTTGACTGAACTAAGATTGGCATAACTTCCTAATTTCTTAACCGATTTGGACAATCTTGGTGTTTTTCATTTGGTTTCATTTTGGAAGAGTTTAATTTTTTTGTAACATACCTAAAGCAGAGGATGGTGAGGGGTCCATAGTGGTATGATGGCCAGGTTGGGAGGTGTCCATGGTGGCATGATGGCCAGGTTGGGAGGAGGTGTCCATGGTGGTATGATGGCCAGGTTGGGAGGAGGTGTCCATGGTGGTATGATGGCCAGGTTGGGAGGTGTCCATGGTGGTATGATGGCCAGGTTGGGAGGGGTCCATGGTGGTATGATGGCCAGGTTGGGAGGTGTCCATGGTGGTATGATGGCCAGGTTGGGAGGTGTCCATGGTGGTATGATGGCCAGGTTGGGAGGTGTCCATGGTGTATGATGGCCAGGTTGGGAGGTGTCCATGGTGGTATGATGGCCAGGTTGGGAGGTGTCCATGGTGGTATGATGGCCAGGTTGGGAGGTGTCCATGGTGGTATGATGGCCAGGTTGGGAGGTATCCATGGTGGTATGATGGCCAGGTTGGGAGGTGTCCATGGTGGTATGATGGCCAGGTTGGGGGGTGTCCATGGTGGTATGATGGCCAGGTTGGGAGGAGGTGTCCATGGTGGTATGATGGCCAGGTTGGGAGTTTGGCGTTAACATGCCTACTCGACACCTTTGACCTTAAGTCGGAACCTCGTTTAACAAATAAACAAAAATGAAATAACCAATCAATATATAACAGTAAACATCACACAGAAGAGTATATCAAATATATATTTGATTCCTATCATTCCTAGTGAAATGTAAAACAAATTATTATATTGTTGACGATGTAGTCTTGTATCACAGTACAAACAGTTAAAGTCCTATAGGAAAAAGAGATAAATAGTTCAATAAAATAATGAAACATCTCTGTCTGCCTCTCTCTCTGTCTCTGTGTCGATCCTAATGAGGAGTGGGCACGGTGCCAACCTCCCAGCGCCAGCCGCGACGCTTATTTTCCCTTTTACTCAGCTCGCCGACAGGTCCGATCTATTAGCCACGTGACGTTGGCGGAGCGCTGCTTCCTCTTGGCGTCGCTTCGCTGGGCCGTTCAGAACAGATCAGTCTCCGGCCTCTGACGTTGACGTGGTGAGTCAGACCGGGTTGCCATGACGGTAGCTTTTGATGTTAGCTTTTATTTGTGTAGCCGTCACTTCCAAAGTGCCTCACATCTTAGAAGTTAAGATAATTAAGTAGTGAATACACTTGACACACGCATGCACGGCAGGGGAGGCCGGTGGAGGTGTGTGTGTGTGTGTGTGTGTGTGTGTGTGTGTGTGTGGGTGGAGGGTGGGGGTGTGAGAGTGTGTGTGTGTGTGTGTGTGTGAATGTGTGTCTCTGTGTGTGTGTGTTTGAGTATGCACGTGTGTGTGTGTGTGTGTGTGTGTGTGTGTGTGTGTAGAGTGTCAGCTCAGCAGTGCATGACCTCCAGTCTCCACGGGACCCCGTGACCCTCTGAACCTCCTCCAAGTCTGACACAGGCTCCAGAACAAACTGACTTCCATGCCTCTGTAACTGCTCCACGTCTCTCTGACATGACCAGACATGACAATTGGACAACACAGTCTCCTCATTAAATTGGGGATGGGTGGGTGGTGGGAGGGGGGGTTGGAGGGATGGCATCAAACGCTATGTCTACCTCCACCAGCCTCGCCTGATGTAGAGTACACTGTATGCTCTTGGTCTCTCCTACCTCATGTATCAGCCAAATTAGATTAGACCCCCCTCCACCACCACCACCACCACCACCCACCAGCCCCTCTCCTTGCCCAAGTCTCCAATTGTCATGTCTGGTCATGTCAGAGAGACGTGGAGCAGTTGAGCAGTTACAGAGGCATGGAAGTCAGAGTTTGTTCTGGAGGCCGTTTCAGACTTGGAGGAGGTCAGACAGCCATGGGGGCCCGTGGAGACCGGAGCTCTTTAGCTCTACACTGATGAGTTTAAATGCCGGAGACACATACACACACACACACACACGCACACACACAGACACACACATAGACACACACACATAGACACACACACACACACATAGGCACACACACACACACACACACACAGAGCTAAAGTGGGGGTGACAGACAATAATTTGTGACTGGAGGTCCACACACACAAACACACACACACGCACACACACACACACACATAGGCACACACACACACACACACACCCAGACACACACACACACACACACACACACACACACACTCACACACACACACACACAGAGCTAAAGTGGGGGTGACACACAATAATTTGTGACTGGAGGTCCACACACACACACACACACACACACATTAATACACACACACACACACACACACACACACACACAGAGAGCTAAAGTGGGGGTGACACGCAATGAGGCTTGAAACTGGAGATCCACACACACACACACACACACACACACACACACACACAGCTAAAGTGGTGGAGACAAGCAATGAGGCAGGACATGCAATGAGGCGGGACAGGCAAGTCACACACACACACACACACACACATACACACACACACACACACACACACACACACACACACACACACACACAGCTAAAGTGGTGGTGACAAGCAGTGAGGCGGGACATGTTGAGGGGCAGGCCCCCAGGGTGCTGTTCGTAGACTACAGCTCCTCTCCAGGCTCGACACCAAGCTCAGAGACCCAGGCCTTAACCCCGGCCTATGTGACTGGATCCTGGACTTCCTGTCGGACCGACACCAGGTGGTGAGAATGGGCCGCCCCTCTAACCCTTAACACAGGTGCCCCCCAAGGCTGCGTCTTGAGTCCCCTCCTCTACTTCCTGTACACCCACTACTGCGTGGCCACACACAGCCCCCAAGCTCAGTGATTAAATTCACCTGATCACCGACAATGACGAGATGGCCTAGAGGATAGAGGTTGACCGCCTGGCTCAGTACAGCCAGGAGAACAACCTCTCTCTCAACACTGACAAGACCAAGGAGCTGGTGATGGATTTCAGGAGGAATGAATGAATGGACTTTATTGTCATTGCTACAGTACAGGTACCAAACAATGAAATTTAGGAATGGTCAGGAACAGGACCCCATCACCATCAACGGGTCAGCCGTAGAGAGGGTCAGCAGTTTTAAGTTCCTTGGCATCCATATATGGACCCTGTGGGCCTTCTGCAGAGGCACAACCGAGAGTATATTGACTGGGTGCATCACTGCCTGGCATGGCAACTGCACTGCCTTCAACCCCAAAGTGCTACAGAGGGTGGTGCGGACAGCCAAGCGCAATGTGTGTAATGTGACGTAGCAATAAACTTGAAACTTGATGGAGGAAGGAGAAGGAATAGAGGGATGAAAAGTATCTGAAAGAAGAAGGAGAGAGGGATGAAGGGTCTCTGATAGAAGAAGGTCTGATGGCTTGATGGCCTGAACACTTTGTAGTCCTCCTGAATTGACCCCACCCCTCAGTTCTGGAAGAGTCACCTGATCATATCACCATTCAAGATCTGGATCTTCCACCGCCTTTCCTGGAGGTCCAATCTGCAAGATCTCCAAACATTTCAATTGTGACACGTGCTGGTGAAAGGTGTGACCACTCGCCAACAACTGAAACCTCGTAAATTCTAAAAATAGCTTTCTTTTTTTTAAAATATGATTTTCATTTCGCACCCATTACCTGCCTGTGAAAAGTGTGAAGTGACAAAGAAAAACTTTGGGGGGCCTTTTTTCACACTTTGTGCATATCTTCTTCAACTTTTTTCCGATTTCAGTGTATGACACATCCTTTGAAAGCTTACAATCTGTTCTTTCAGAATATGTAAAAAAACTGAAGAATGAATTTGAGTGCCAATAAAAGGCCAGTAGCCCTTCAGAGTTTTCACCGGAGTGAGACAGGGCCTCTTTTCCTTCCAGTTCCAGTGCTTCGTTCTCCTATGCGCCACGCTGCTACTTCACCAGGACACGGGATTTCAGACTGGATGAAAACCTCTTTGATATCAGGAGGCTCCAAGCCAAAACAACATCCAAGCATATCCTCCAACTGCATTCAACTAACCCTAACCCATCTAAGTGTATCCTCCACCTGCATTTAACTAACCCTAACCCATATAAGTGTATCCTCCAAGTGGAGCAGGCGAGGTGGAAAGGTTTAGAGCTGAAGTTAACATCAGAACTCTCCACAGTTAACATCAGAACTCTCCACATTTAGGATCATAACTCTCCACAGTTAACATCAGAACTCTCCACAGTTAACATCAGAACTCTTCACAGTTAACATCAGAACTCTGCAGAGTTAACATCAGAACTCTCCACAGTTAACATCAGAACTCTGCACAGTTAACATCAGAACTCTCCACAGTTAACATCAGAACTCTCCAGAGTTAACACCAGAACTCTCCACAGTTAACATCAGAACTCTCCACAGTTAACATCAGAACTCTCCACAGTTAAGATCAGAACTCTCCACAGTTAACATCAGAACTCTCCACAGTTAAGATCAGAACTCTCCACAGTTAACATCAGAACTCTCTACAGTTAACATCAGCACTCTCCAGAGTTAACACCAGAACTCTCCACAGTTAACATCAGAACTCTCCACAGTTAACATCAGAACTCTTCACAGTTAAGATCAGAACTCTCCACAGTTAAGATCAGAACTCTCCACAGTTAACATCAGAACTCTCCACAGTTAACATTAGAACTCTCCACAGTTAACATCAGAACTCTCCAGAGTTAACATCAGAACTCTTCACAGTTAAGATCAGAACTCTCCACAGTTAAGATCAGAACTCTCCACAGTTAACATCAGAACTCTCCACAGTTAACATCAGAACTCTCCACAGTTAACATCAGAACTCTCCAGAGTTAAGATCAGAACTCTCCAGAGTTAACATCAGAACTCTCCACAGTTAACATCAGAACTCTCCAGAGTTAAGATCAGAACTCTCCACAGTTAACATCAGAACTCTTCACAGTTAAGATCAGAACTCTCCACAGTTAAGATCAGAACTCTCCACAGTTAACATCAGAACTCTCCAGTTACACATGTCAAACACCTGGGTGGCTTCCTTTCAGATGACTGCAGCATCAAAGAAGAGATTCAAACCCAGATCAAACCAGCCTCCGCCTCTACTTTCAGCCTCAGGACTTGGGTCTTCCTCAATAAACAAGGAAGTCTGCGTGTCTACCTCCACAGAGTTATTTACTGTTACTACTTTTAGTGCTTATATTTATGTTTACTTTTTATACGTATTACACTGTATTGTTGATGTTGATTGATGTTGCAGAGCTGCTCTGCCCCAAGGATTTTGTTGTATATTGTATTCTTTGTTATGATGTAATGACAAATAAACTTGAAACTCGAGTCAAGGACCATTTATCACCGGCACACAAAGATGCTCCAGGCTTCCACATCAGATGCCTGAAGTGCATTCTGGGTATAACCTGGCCGTGACCGAGTACTCAAAAAGATTCTGTCAGCTGCACCTCTTGGCCTCTACGGGATGATCACGTAGAGGAGCACAATTTAATGAGGAGACTGTATTGTCCGATTGTCATGTCTGGTCATGTCAGAGAGACGTGGAGCAGTTACAGAGGCATGGAAGTCAGTTTGTTCTGGAGGCTGTTTCAGACTTGGAGGAGGTCCGAGGGTCACGGGGTCTGGTGGAGACTGGAGCTCTTTAGCTCTACACTGATGCTACACTAATGCCAACACACACACACACACACACACACACACAACACACATACAGATACCAGTCACTACCCCACAGCTTTGGTATGACCCCCAGGGTCAAAAGAAAAGACAAAAGAAAAGTCTCAGAGAAGGATCTCCTTCCCAGTAAGGACGATTTCCTGGCTGGTTTGAAACAGTTAATTACGCCCATATTTCAAGTCCTATGTCTCTCCTGCCACGGAATAAATCAATCGGTTCTGGAAGGAATTGAAAACAAAACAGAGAGAAAGGCAGGGCCCAATCAATCCTCAGTTCATTATTCTCCCCGTCTTTAAAAAAAGGGACGCTGCTCCCTGAATTAAAGCGCCATTCGTCTCGCTCTCCCTCAGACCGCGGTGCCTCCCATCCCACAGACAGCACTCTGAATGAATGAACGAATGAATGAATGAATGAGAGAAAGAGAAAGAAAAAAAGAAAGAGAGAGAGTGAGCGATGTGCAATGTCATGTGAGGGAAATATACCAGAGTTAATGTTGTTCCAGTAAATCCTTTCTTTTCCTAATCTGTAAGAAATGTATTCAGATTCTCTTTTCCGGTGATTCTTTGTTCTGGGTGTATTTGTCTTTGCTGGTAATTTGAATGTGTAGGAATTGATCCCAGACGAACCCTTAATTCATTATAATCAACCACAAGGAGAACTACCATCGATCGCAGCAGCGGCTTACAGATACCCTGATATAGGGAGACTGCATAAAATATGTTATTTTTTTGGTTAAAATTTCTGAACAGTGAAACCAATATGTATGCAAATATCATCAAACGGTAGATTAGAAGATTAAATCAGATGGGCTGATTCAAATCCCACATTTTGGACTGTAAGAGCCAAAAGAAGAGAAACTGCTTCACTGTCCTATTACTTACGCAGGGCACTGTATATGAATCATAATTTCACCGTTTGAGTCTGTGCTGTATTGTATACAATTTTACTGTTTATAACTTTTATCTTTATTTTAGCAGGGAGTCCCATTAGGACCACGGTCTCTTTTACAAGGGAGCCCTGCATACATACAGTTTACAACCATACATCATACACTGCATACATACAGTTTACAACCATACATCATACACATACAATGACAACATCAGAAAATACAATCAGAAAAACATTTTTTTTTCAATAAAGACCACCTCAATCCAAACTTTGAACTTTGAAGAGAGAGAGAGCAACCAGCTGAAACGTTCTCTGCATGTTGTCCCAGCAGCGAGGTGCACCACATCTAGGGGGCGGCTGTGGTGCAAGAGGTAGAGTTGCCGTCTAATGATCGCAAGGTTGGCAGATCGGCGGTTCGAGCCCCGGCTGGCCACATGTCGAAGTGTCCTTGGGTAAGACACTGAACCCCAAATTGCTCCCAGTGAGCGGGCCGGCACCTTGCATGGTAGCTTGCCGCCATTGGTGTGTGAATGTGTGTGTGAATGGGTGAATGAGAGGCCGTTGTAAAGCGCTTTGGATAAAGGCGCTATATAAGTGCAGTCCATTTACCATCTAAAAGCAGATTCACCCCATTCGGTGGAGACCTGCGAAGCCACAGAGGAGTTGGGTAATTGATGTTCTTGAATTTAAATAATGGGGTTAAATAAGACGGGAGTTTATGCATTATGGCTTTATACACACAAAGAGAGTAATGAAGAGGCCTATGGGACTTTAAAGAGGCCCAGGCAACGTTTTGATAAATGAGTATTAAAACTATCATCTGTGAGGAAGCGAAGGGCAGTAGGGCACTATGGTAGATAGCATCCAAAGGTTTAAGGGTAGTGACTGCTGCACTATGGTAGATAGCATCACTATAACAGGACACTGCAGATGGGTCGTGGGTGGGTCTTCCAGCACAACAATGACCCAGAACACAAGGCCAATGCAACAAAGGAGTGGCTGAAGAAGATGCAGGCCTAGCCAGTCTCCAGACTTTAATCCTATAGAAAATCTGTGGAAGGAGCTGAAGCTTCGAGTTGCCAAGACAGCCTCGAAACCTTAAGGATTTGGAGAGGATCTGCGAAGAGGACTGGACCAAAAATCCCACCTGAGATGTGTGCAAACCTGGTGACCAACTACAAGAAATGTCGGACCTCCGTGCTTGCCGACAAGGGTTTCTCCACCAAGTCATGTTTTGCTAGGGGATCAAATACGTATTTCCCTCGATCAAATGCAAATAAATGTGTTTGATGGATTATTTTTTGGGATATTCAGTCTCTCACTGTTAAATTACACCTACCATTAAAATGATAGACCGTTCATTCCTTTGTAAGTGGGCAAACTTACAAAAGCACCAGCCACAGCACCAGCACCAGATGCAGCATACAGCTCTCTTCTGCAGTGAGAGGTTTTTTTCCATCATTTTTAAATGTGTGATCCATGGAGCCTCTCTATTTTCCAGCCAGGCAAGGTGTGTTGTTTTAATATCTTATCATAGTACACAGTAGGGTGCTTATTCCTGCTAAAATGACACAACCCCTGGTGACTTCATGCTGAGAGCAGCTTCCTCAGCACACAGACTGGCCCAGTGCAAACAGGAGACGTTTACACATTAGATTAACCAGGAGGATGGAAGGGCTGCACTAGCACATGATGGTATTCAAGCTTAGGGACCAGAGTGTGTGTGTGTGTGTGTGTGTGTGTGTGTGTGTGTGTGTGTGTGTCTGTGGCTCTGTGTGTGTGTGTGTGAGGGTTTGTTTGCGTGTGTGTTTGTGTGTGTGTGTGTGTGTGTGTTCCTCTGCCTTCCTCTGTGTCTCCGTTACTCTGTGTGTGTGTGTGTGTGTGTGTGTGTGTGTGCGTGTGTGTGTGCGTGTGTGTGTGTGTGTGTGTGTATTCATTTCATATCAGAGAGCTGTCGTGGGAGAGCGTGGAGCAGACGTGGTACCGGAGCACTGTGTGTTCTCCTGTTCCCTCTGCTCCTCTCTCATCCTCTGCAAACCCCCTGCAGCAGAATACCGACGCAGGTAGGCCTAATGATAAAATACATTTGCAAGATGAGAGCCCCATTCTGGGACCAGAGACCACCATGAGTGTGTGGCGGTACCAGCTTTATTTCCACAGAACGGGGCTCAGAACAGCCCACAGTGTTGTCGTGCCCTTGGGACTCCGCTGCGTGACTCTAAACAATCTCCGTCTTCATCTCGTGTAAATCACCTGGACAACAGAGATACGTCCTCGGCTCTGTCATGGAAAAACGGGGTGCTTTGGTTCCTTGGATTTCTCTGTTATTGTTCCTATAAACAACAGAAAAACCAATGAAAAAAACACAGAAACAGACTACTTGGAATGCAAGCATTGAAGCCCACTCAGGCTTGGGGCATTTCGGGAGGGGGGGGGGGGGGGGGTGAGGATGTGTGTGTGTGCGTCTGTGCGTGTGCGTGTGTATGCATGCACACGTGCATGTGAGTCTGCGTGTAGGTGTGTGTGTAGGGGTATACTGTATATGAATAAACATGAGGGACAGCCTACTTTAATTAGAACATCAATCAGAAGAGGGGAGGGGGTCGTGGAGGAAGAGGGAGGCTGTTTATCGTTGCACACTTCCAGGGGTGAGAGGTCAGATGAAGGAGTACGCGACGCAGCCAGCGAGTCTTCAGAGAGCCCTCTGTCTTCTGAGGAAGAGTACAGTACACTAACCTTGTGTGTGTCTTGCATAAGATCAGTATTCTCTTTTAAATCTCTTCTAAAAACTAAAGACTCAGACAGTACAGCTATTTCTCCCATAATAGTGGGAGATGAGTAAAAATTTACTCATACATAACTTAACAACTTAACAGTTCAAATGACAATCAGTCTGTCCATTCACCCAGATGATGATTAGATGCCACTGGTGTTCTACCTCCACCAGCCTCCCTTGGTGTTTTACCTCCACCAGCCAAAAAAGGTGGTGGGGATAGGATCAAGACGGCAAGTGGAGGACTGTGTTATTACCTTCCTTAGCATTTCAGTGTCAACCAGGGCAAAAGACTCTCGGGTTATCTCACATAGTGGGGTAGGGGGTTCTAAGGTATCACTCCTTCGCTGAGCAATATCAGACCTGATGGGGGTTATCTCCTCCCTCCAGTATGCTGCAAACTCTTCACATCTGGTTGGGAAGAAAAGATTACCTGAGTCTAAGGAGACATGGTTAATCAGGCGGTCAATTGGAGAGAATATCATTTTGGATTGTTCTGATTATCATTGATTCGTTTGGAGAAATGAACTGAGCCAGGTTTCAGTTAAAAACACAAAGTCCAGTGCCCCGCGGTGGTGTAGCGGTCTAAGCACTAACCACTAGTGCAAGCTGCCCATCGGGGACTGGGATCGAATCCCAGCTCGCCAGATCCGGATATGGCCGAGGCACACACAGGGAGCGGC
>NC_137685.1:9179039-9189039 GCF_963989245.1 Nansenia antarctica | reverse complement strand
TTCACAAATGTGTTTAAATCTGTGTTAGTGAGCACTTCTCCTTTGCCGAGATAATCCATCCACCTGAGTGTATGGATTATCTCGGGAGTGTATGGATTAGTGTGGCATATCCAGATGCTGATTAGACAGCATGATTATTGCACAGATGTGCCTTAGGCTGGTCACAGTAAAAGGCCACTCTAAAATTTGCAGTTTTATCACACAGCACAATGCCACAGATGTCACAAGTTTTGAGGGAGCGTGTTTGTTTTTGCATCATCCGTTGTGTATATGTGCAGATACGTAAATATCATTTTAATAACTTTTTTATGAGCGTAGACACAACAATATACTGTATGTATACGATTGTTTGTTCTTTTTTGGGGACCTCGTCCCCCTCCACACCCCCTCCCGTTGCCTCAGGTCTGACGACCAAACCACCTTCAAGACCAGCAGGACCAAGCTCCGGACCTGGGGTGATAGGGCCTTTTCAGCCGCAGCCCCGTCCCTCTGGAATGCCCTCCCCAACCACATCAGACAGGCCAACACCCTCCCAACATTTAAACAGGTCCTCAAAACCCACCTCTTCAAGCTTGCCTTCACCAGTTAACCCTCTCCCCCTCCCCTTCCCATGTGTCCCCCAGCACTACCTTAATTAGGCCCCTGTAGTGACCACTCGCTAGCGAGTCAGAACATTCATAATTCACGGCATTCCAGCCATGTTTAAGCACTGTTGTATGTTTGTGGGTACTACATCACCCATGCTTCTTAGCGGATGAAATGACGTAATATAAGTGGGACGAAGGAGAGTGAATGTCGGCTGACGATTTCTCCCCTCTTCTATTGGAATTCTCAGACATCACAACACCTACCTTCTCGTCCGCTGCCACCAGTCTGGCAGTCAGGCACTTCCGTTTCCTGCTGGAGGCTCGTCCATTCACTGTTTTTGTGGACCACAAACCATAGATTTTTGCCATGGCTAAGGTGTCGGAGCCATGGTCTGCTAGGCAGCAGCGTCATCTGGCTTTTATCTCTGAGTTCACTACGGACATCCGGCATGTGGCGGGGAAGGACAACCCCGTAGCTGACTACCTCTCTCGTGCCACTATCGGGGCTGTCCACCTCGGCATCGACTACACCCGTATGGCTGCGGATCTGGTTTCGGACCCGGACATCCAGGCATGCAGGACTGAGGTTACTGGCCTCCAGTTGGCGGACATCCCCTTCAGTGACGACGGCACAACGCTGCTTTGTGATGTGTCCATGGAGCAGCCGCGCCCAGTGGTTCCACATGCATGTAGACGACGAGTTTTCGAGGCCATACATAGCCTCTCACACCCAGGCAGGAAACCGTCACAGCGCCTTATTGCGGCGAAATTCGTTTGGCCCAATATGAAGGTTGACATTGGGGGGTGGGTCAGGACTCAGGACCTGTGTGGCATGCCAACGCGCAAAGCTCCATCGGCATGTTAAGGCCAGTGGCGTAGCGGACGGGCCCGCAAGCGACGCACCGCGGGGGGGCCCCAGCCACTAGGGGGGCCCCTAACATTGGATCCATTTTTTTTTATTATTTTTTTTATAATTTAAAAAAATATAAAATAAAGAAAATAAGTGGCCCTTCATTGTGTCAACCTTAATTTTAATATATAGGCCTATATTTAAAAAGATATACATAGTTAGCCGTATCCAATAGCAACATGACTTTGACGTCACACGTAGGCAGCGAGACACAAGGAAAATGAGCAAGCGAAAATACAATACAAAGTACAATAAGCATTCTTTAGGTGGTGGTAGATTCTCTATTCGGACATTATAGCCGCTATATGTGGGACTGTCGGTCCGATATTGTAAAAAAATCTAATAAAAAATGTATGTTTACGGAAGTACATGTCTCAAGTATTATCTCGGCGGTTAGTCGAGTGAAAGAAAAACAACATACAGATGATAATTCACACAATATAATACCACGAAAGCGTACAGCACTAAACAATAACATTTATTTGGGCAGCATCATACTCAAACTCAGGCAGAAGTACATACTGTAATTCAGCATGATTAGGCTATATATAGCTGTTTCTTTTTTCTATTCTACTATTCGAATCTACTTCTGCTGTCTGCGTCTCCCTGGGTATTCCTAGACCAGATGGCAAACAGTAAAGAAATGCCACAATATACCAATATACGAGATGTCCAACAAAGGATTTGACTAACCCTGGCCAATTTTACGCAACAAGTAGACTCTGATGCAGCGGAGACAGGGTTGCCAGATGGGCTGGTTTTTGGTGGATTTAGAAGTGTTTAGATTGGTTAGGTTGGAAATTCTCAATCCCATCTGGCAACCCTTAGCGGAGAGTCTACAGATATGTTTACAGATATCACACTGCTGTGCACACCACACTTTGTTAAAAGAAATAAAGCTTGTACTATTCTACTTATAATACATTCTACTGATGTAGTGTAGTCTACCATTTGGTTTTAGTTATAGGCTATTGCTCTCACTTGTTTGTACCTTTTGCTAAGTCAAGCATTTAGAATGTAGAGTGCATATTGCGAAATTTCGCAACGTCAATAACGCATCGGCCTCTAAAAAACGCAAGTTTTTTTTTTTTTTTTTTTTTTTACTCCGTTGCGAAAGGGCCCCCGCCGCCACCTTGCGGGGGGGCCCCGGGATTTTGCGCTACGCCACTGGTTAAGGCCCCGTTGGAGCGGTTCACGGTTCCTGAAAGGCGCTTTGACCACGTCAATGTAGATCTAGTGGGGCCACTTCCCTCCTCCAGGGGGTACACTCACCTTCTTCTCCTATAGTCTCCTATTGTCTTATCCTATAGACTCCTATAGTCTCTAATAGTCTGATATTAGAGACCATCAGAGACTATGTCAGAGACTACTAGAGACTGATATTAGAGACCATCAGAGACTATCTCAGAGACTGTCGTATGTCGTCTGGGAAATGTTGACATACATTCTAGAACCCTGAGAGACAGCTGATTACGTTCTAGAACCCTGAGAGACAGCTGATTACATTGTAGAGATACTGATCAACTCAGAGATAGTCGTTTGTACTCTGAGGGAGAGTTGTTTTTATTTTAGAACTCTGAGACAGTCGTTTCCGTCAGGGGAGGCTGGTGGAGGTACAAATCGGAGGACGGGCTCATTGTAATGTATTGAATGGTATGATCAATAAAAAAAAATCAATCATCAATTGAAAAATCTATTTTCTAGCGCATAACAAGTCTTCAAAGGAATGTACCCTTGGATGTGTGAGGAATAAGTTGTGCTTACCAACTGTGACTGTAACCAGTCAATAACCTGTCAACATAATCCTGTGTTCAACGACCTCTTTATCTTAACCTGTCACTCTGTCTCTCCAAGCCAATATTTCTTATCCACTCCATTCATTCTGTGTGTTACTGTGGGGCTAGCAGCCAGCGGGATAAATGGATATGCACCGTTTTCCTGAGATGAGGGTTTTCCCATTCCTGTTTCCTCTGACCTTCCAATTTAAGTTTACTTTTTTCTTGTAGTATATGATTCTTTATGAACTTTTTCAGGCTCCAAAGCATTCTAACATTCTGCTGATGTTGCTGACTGGAATCAACTTCAACAGGAATAAAATCCACTTGATCTCCCTCCTCAGTTCCATCAGCTATGCAAATGACCCGGTTAGCCACCCTGCGACTGTTTTTAGCTTCTAATTATTTTTTAATATCCACCAGTTATGTCCCTTGTGTGTTCTAATGCTCTGTTTTCCTCTATCCATTTGTCTACTGCAAATACACTCACCAAACACTTCAGGAACACCTGTACACCTTATCATTCAATCAGGTGGTCTAATGGTGTGTGAATGCCACAGCCTATTTAAGCATTGTTGCTGACCATGTGCCACACAATTTACCCATCTTCTAATGGCTACTTCCAGCATGATAACGCATCATGTCACAAAGCAAAAGTCATCTCAAACTGGTTTCATGAACATGACAATGAGTTCAGTGTTCTTCAGTGGCCTTCCCAGTCACCAGGGGGATGGGGACAACGAATACTCTTGAAACCCCAAAATGTCTCTCTTTGAACAAAGATCGATGCTCTAGACCTGGTCTTCCACCAACCACCATGCCACCATCTAGAGGAGTCATGTGAGCGATTGAAACTGTTGTGTTTGTAGGTTGAGGACAAACAGACTGAAGCTCAGCTTCTACCCCAGGGCCATTCAGGCCCTGAACACAGCAAAGACCTAGGTTCTAGGCCCTGGAAAATCTAGACAAATTAATGGCAGCTACTAGATTGAAATCAAGTGTAATACTGAAACACAAATGTGTACATCTCAAACCTGCAAACTGCGACACTTTAAATGAATGTGCAATAACACTATGTGCAATATGACAACCCTAGGGTACATAAGGTTCAGAGAATAGGAAATGTTAGAATAGGTATAGCATAGCATAGAGTACAGCACAGTGTTTTATTTGTATAGTATAGTAGTATAGTGGATAGTGTACATAGCCTTTATTTATGTAAACCAGCTCCTTTCCCTTCTTGTTTTTTTTGTTTTTTTTTCCTAGCACCAGGGGAGCCCCCCCTCCCAAATTTCGTTGTTTGGTACCTGTACTATATCAATGACAATAAAGACCATTCATTCATTGAGAAAGGAAGGACGATATTCTGCAGTTATTTACCACACAAAGTCAACACATTTCCCAAAGGCTTTGTGCTTGTGCTAAGAAATAAGAAATTCTAGGACCCAACCTACTCCTCCCACCCTCCCTCCCCCCTTCCCATAAGGAACGTAGTGCTTTGGTTCAGTAAACAGCCATCGAAGGACACAGCAGCATACCAATTCATGTTTGGATCCGTCACACCTTGACTACCCAGGAGTAAAAATCAGCAAACATGAAGCCAGAGTGTCAGTGGAGTCTAATTATAGCCCAGGGCCCGATCCATCTGTAACCACGTCTGACCCAGACCTTGGGCTGATGCTCAGCATCATGACTATGGAGAGAGATACAGTCTGGTGCACTAACACAGCCCGTGGGTTGGAGTCACAAGGCCATTACCCCACTTCATCTCTGTAATGCTGACTGACAAGCAGGGAGGGGGGAGGAGGGAGACTCTCTTGACCTCAGATCAACAACATGAACGACATGCGCTCACGCTGCGTTTCTACGGGAGTCTATATTAGGTAACTTGCATGAAGCTTTGTTGCCATAATGTAATCAGGTAACACCACAAATCAAAAGTAAATAAATCATTTATAAACCGTTCTCGTGTGACACGATCCACTTATTAAAGCCATCCCTGATAAGTACAGACATGGTTAGCATGTTAGCATGGTGTGTATTTGGTATTGGGGAGACAAGTTAACATGTGTGCTTGGTATTGAGGGGACTTATTAGCATGGTGTGCTTGGTATTGGACAAACAGACTGAAGCTCAGCTTCTACCCCAGGGCCATCCAGGCCCTGAACACAGCAAAGACCTAGGTTCTGGGCCCTGGACAGTCTGGACGGATTGATGGCAGCTGCTGGATTGAAAAATCAGGTGTAGTGCTGAGGCACAAATGTGTACATTTCAAGCCTGCAAACTGCGACACTTTAGATGAATGTGCAATAACACTATGTGCAATATGACAACCCTAGGGTACATAAGGTTGCAGAGAAATAGGAAATGTTAGAATAGGTATAGCATAGCATAGAGTACAGCACAGTGTTTTATCTGTACAGTATAGTATAGTGGATAGTGTACATAGCCTTTATTTATGTAAACCAGCTCCTTTCCCTTCTTGTTTTTTTAGTTTTTTTTCTTTCCTAGCACCAGGGGAGCCACCCCTCCCAAATGTCGTTGTTTGGTACCTGTACTATAGCAATGACAATAAAGACCATTCATTCATTCATATTGAGGGGACTTATTACCATGGTGCGCTTGGTATTGAGGGGCCATATTACCATGATGCGCTTGGTATTGAGGGGACGTATCACTATGGTGCGCTTAGTATTTGGAGGGTACACTCATAGCGCCGTGCCTGGTTTTAAGCATGGCATGGTGTATATTTCGTACCAGCGGGTAGACAGCCATGCGTGGTGGTGATGGGGTGGAGATGGAGGGGGGTTGTGAGGGCGTTGGTCTGGCTAGTCAGGGCTCAGTGACCCTGGCCAGCGCTGCTTCAGTCCCCAGTCCCCCAGCTGTCATCCCTGGCTCCCCCAGTCCCCCAGTCCCCCTGCTGTCCAAGCCCGGGTGCCCTTTCACTGTCGGCTAACACCGGAGCCCTCCACAGAGATGAGTCTTATTACACAGCGCTGGGACTGGACATCATTGTTGTTTATACCCTTCATTCTTACAGGACAACAAGTCCCATTGCACCACATTGCACCACACCAAATCTCACAGCACCTGATCAGCCAGAGGAGGATGGGTCCACCATGTAGTCTAGTTCCTCTCAAGGTTTCTTTCTCCCAGGGAGTTTTTCCTTTCGACTGTGCCCTATATTTTTCTCCCCTCTGGGTTTTTAGCTTGGCTTGCCTTTTGGGGGTCTGTGGTTCGGTGTTAGATCATATTGTTTGTATTTGTATTGTTTTTGTGAAGCACTTTGCAACATTTGTCGTTGTAAAAAGTTCTTTACAAATGCTGTATATTTGATTGATTGATTGGGAGGAGACATCTCCTTCACAAGACACACCTGGTCCGAAGGCAAGCAATCATGTTACACCTCATACAGGAATATAGGCACATTTAAAACAAAAGATAATCATAATACTAAACAATAACTTATTTTGTATAGTGCTTTTCTGCATTCACAAAGAAGATAGTTAATAATAAAAGTCAATAAAGCAATAAAAACAAAAAGCACAGACAGCGACACGCAAAAAAAGTCTGATAGACTCAAGGTCGGGGGAAAGTACTAGACATTAAAACTTTAAAAAGATTTCAGGGTTTTCAGGGAACAGTTGGATGTGCACTGGGAGAATGTTCTAAAGGGTGGGGGCTGCAGTCCCCCAGGTGTCAGTGCCTAAATATACACAACTTATTTAAACACACACAAGTGAAGATGACTAAAACATTCACAATCTTCTGTAACAAAGTTGAGGATGTGGAACATTTGTGTCAGGATATAGGGCACTGTCAACTCAGCCAAGAAGATTTCAGGATAAAAAACCAGATAGTTTTGAGGGACTAAAATAGTTTTGAGGGGCTCAGGGCTGGTGGAGCAGACAAGCAGAAAGAGGAACACAGAAGATTAGACGCTGTGGAAAACATCAAACGTCGGACATCAAACATTAAACAGCCGAAGAGAACCAGCATAGTGTCGTGTCTTATTCTTTCATTCTTATCTCATTGGTACTGACATACTCCTTATAATAATAATAATAATAATAATAATAATAATAATAATAATAATAATAATAATAATAATAATAATACATTTTATTTATAAAAGCACTTTACATAAGAAATCTCAAAGTGCGACAATTAAAAACAGGAAGATAAACCAATAAACATTTTCAATTAAAAGGCTAAAACAAGGATTCTGAGGGAGACGGGGAGCCAGTGAAGTGATTTGAGGATGGGGGTGATGTGATCATATTTGCGCACCCTCATCAGGATCCTAGCAGCGCTATTCTGGATGAGCATGTCCTTCACATGAGCATGGACCAGGTGTTGCTCTTAGAAGGCTCCGGAGGCCCCAGTACCTGTGAATGTGTTGCTTGTACACATATTCTTTAGATGAGAGCCCTCGCGGCGCATTGGCTGATTCTTGATGCATATCATGGGTACCTGTACCGGTGTGCTTTCTTGGCTAGGTCTCCCTCGAAAAAAATAGATTTTTATCTCAAGGTTAAATCAAGGTTAAATGAAAAATGTTTGATGTTTGTATCTATCTTTGATTGTTTCTTTGTTTCTTTTTCGTTCATCCCTTCATCCTTTATTTCTTTTGTCCCTTCATTTCTTTCGTTTTTTTTGTTTGTTTGTGTGTTTGTTCATTTCTTCATTCAGTCATTTCAGTTTCCGTTGTTTACTGTTCTGCTATAATATGTGGCGCCCCCTGCTGGCAGCTTCAGAAAGGAGCATCACCTCAGGCTCTCAGAACACCTTATTATGTCTGGATTAAGTCAGTATGTCTTGACTTCAAACACCTTTTGATTTGGCGCTGTGGCTCAATAAAGCTCTGGAAAGCTGACGAAAACTTGCTGACTTCACTCCATCGCGGCTCCCTTTTCGAAAGGCTGATAGCTGACCAGCCCAGAACATACCTCTCCACAGATAAGCAGAAATGCCTCGACTACACTTTCTCAAGTGTACATTATCATTTCTCCATTCCGTCAAGGTTTCAGTGCTTGTGAAGTGTACACAACGTAGAAGCGTTTTGGTACACGGGTGTGAGTGTTTGCGTTTTAAAAAATGATACACCATCTCCCTTGAAGCGGTGTTGTATACAGCAGTAGCAGTTCTTCCCTGCTTCACCATTTAACTCCCAGACTCTGCTGTGGTAGGCAGACCTAGAGATCAATCAACTGTTAAATTTGTGGTCTGTCTGTCTGCCTGTCTGCCTGCCTGCTTGTCTGTCTGTCTGTCTGTCCGTCTGTCTGTCTGTTTGTCTACCTGCCTACCTGCCTCAACACAACTCAACACAACACAACACAACACACCAAACACACCAACACAGCACACCACAACACAGCACACCACACCACATCACATCACACCACACCACGACACACTAGGCAGTCGCACCTGTGGGCAAAATCACACCGACAAGTCGTAATCCAAGTCCCTCCCTCTGGTGGAAACATCAACAAAGCCTTTCTCTACGCAGCTGTGGCGTAGTGAGGTACCCGGCCTTGCCCCCTCCCTGCCTCCTTCTCTCCGTTTCCCGCCGGTTGCATCAGCCTCCCTGCTCTTAGACCGTAGAAGAGGCTCTGCTTTAATAATGGATGGCTCAGCTGAAGGAAAAGCTCCAGTAGGGTTTTTCCGTGCTTCAAAGCCGACTCCTTGAAGACAAAGAAAACCAAAAAAGAAACCCGTCAGTCTTTGAAGCCTCATAGCGGCTCTATGAATGTGTCTTAAGAGGAGTCTAAGCAGCCCTCGCGGGGGGGACAAGTGGGAAGGATTATTTTCGAAACTACTGTATGTAATAGTGTAATTAAATATCTATTACCTACTAATTACATGTTGGTTAATTGGGGATTCAAGTCCCTTGATTAGAGAGTCACATGTGATTCATACCATTCCTCATTCCATGCATTATAATGAGCCAGTCGTCTGATTTTTCCACCATGCAGCCTCCAGTGTGAGCAACTCTTTACATTCCCATTACTGCTGGTATTATCTGCTATCTAATGTGAAATAACTATAATTGGTTATTTCATATCACTAACAGTGAATCCTTAATTAACTGACAAGCAATTACTCGGTAAAGAATATATAATTAGAATATTACATCGTTTTCGCAATAATCTGTACGTATAAGGAGATTTATATTTTTAAAAAATGTTATTAACTTTTATTTAGATTATTTATTAAGCCTTATATATACAGACGCTGAGCATCATTAAAAATGATGTCGAGTCAATGTATTACTAATGCAAACAATGCACAGGTATTGTTTTCAAAACATTTTTTAAATGTATTTGAGTAAATGATACCGGGTCTGGAAATGAATGAATGAATGGACTTTATTGTCATTGCTACAGTACAGGTACCAAACAACGAAATTTAATAAATGGCATTTATGCGTCACAACCTCCCTTGTTATGACATACCTCCATCCGTCAAAAATAAACGATCATTGTTAAGCCACAAGCCACAAAAAAAAGAACGGTTTTAATGAAAATGAAATAATCTTCTCTGTCTGTCAATCATAAGGGTTAATAGACCAACATTGGGGAAGGCAGAGAGACTTCTGGTTTTAATTCTTGGAGAAAAAGTGAGATTACAGTTTAACACGTTCCATTTCAACAGGATTACATGCTTACAGTAACATTAATGGAAAAAAGTGAGTCTGTCCAATGGTAATTTCCCTTTTATGTTAT
>NC_137685.1:9166539-9174039 GCF_963989245.1 Nansenia antarctica | reverse complement strand
TCCTGGTGTGATTGACAGAGGGGCGTGGTCTCCTGGGGGCTTCTGGCAAAGTGCCTGCAGCACGCTCACAAACATAAACACACACACACACACAAACACACACACACACACACACGCACACGCACACGCACACGCACGCACGCACGCACGCACACACACACGCACACACACACACACACACACACACACACACACACACACAGCGTTGCTGGAGGTTTTTTATCTCTTCAAAGAGGCAGCATTGACCCTCTTCCCACCTGATGGCCCTAAGCCTATTTGTTTTAAATGATCTCATTAGAACCTTCCTCTTATCCTCTTATCGCTGCCTTTGAAGTCCTGGCCTTCACTAATCACCAGGGGGATGCATAGTATGTACAAATGTGTTACAGTGAAGCCTATGTGTAGCTATTTAATAATAATAATAATAATAATAATAATAATAATAATAATAATAATGCATTTATTTAGTATAGTGCTATTCTCATTATTCAGAGACACTACATTCTATGGAGAGAACAGGAATAGATAGATAACTAAAAAGTAAAACAAAAACACAGTCAGTAAAAACAGCAATAAAAGTAGTTTATTGTAGATTAATAAAGAAGATGAATAGCACGTTTAAAAAGATGGGTTTTGAGGGATCGTTTCGAAGGATTATTTAATGTCAAATTCATGGCCTGGATGGTGTTCTTTCAATTTTCTTTATTGGACGTATCGTAGCGATAGCACAAGGCATGCTGTGTATTGAATGTTTGTCTGCATGCATTTACTAGGCCTTCAAGTGCAAGAGACAGATCGTTCCAATCTGGTTGGCTGACTAGAGTATGTCACATTTTATTTTCCAATTTAGTGGTGAATTAATTTTAATAACATGAGTTTTTATCATGTGGGTCAAATCATCACACCCCCATAGTCAAACCCATTATGCCTTATAGATCTGCTTCTTGCTGTCCCCGCCACCCCTGAAACAAACCTCAGAAATTGATAAGCAAAAAACGGCGTCCATAAAATCGTCCCACGCTAAGATAGAACATTTTACGAGGTAGTCATGGAGATGGGCCGCGGGGCGTCTATCTCTGTTGAATTTACTCTCAACGGATTTCTCGATTGTCACGTAGTTTGGTGTTTCATTGCTCTGTGTTTTCCCCTCATTTTTTAAGATGATGTACGACCGTCATAAAAAGCTGTTTAGGGACTTGGCGACGGCGCCATTAGCCCCTGATACAATCCTGATGTCTCAGAGTCGTTGTTCCAACGTCGCCTCTAAAACCTACATTAGTCGAGCCTGCTGTAATCTCCTCTGCTCTCAGGTGGTCATCACCATGGTTATGAATGGTTCTGAACCCCCCTCAACCATTTACTGCTCTGCAATGTTGGCTTGATATTAATCACTACCACTGGGATGGGTACACACCATGCTGACAGGGTATTTCTGGGTCTTTATTAAGGCCGTACACACATCTAACTACCTTCAAATAACCACTTGCAACCCCCCCCCTCCACCTCTGTTGGTTCACACATCACATTCCATCTCCCTCTCGTACCTGTGTTTAAACTCTGTAATGACACTGTAATACCAATCACACAGTACGCCTGAATGAACTAATCTAATCTAATGAACCAACAACTAAATCTGTTAATGCTTTGTGCTTTAAGAATGTATTATTTTAGAATGTCTGTGTACCTTATAACAAGAGTGCTGTCTTATGTAGCTTAGCGGTAGATTAGCGGTTTGTGCTAACACAAACCCAGAAGGTCTGTGTCCCTCATAATGAACGTCGGTGTCATGTAGCTTAGCGGTAGTTCGGAAGGTCTGTGTCCCTCATAATGAAGGTGTGGTTATGTAGCTTAGTGGTAGTTTAATAATAATAATAATAATAATAATAATAATAATAATAATAATAATATAATAACTTTTATTTGTATAGCGCTTTTCCTGCAAACGCTGCAGCTCAAAGTCCTCCAATCATTATATAATCATAATAATTTAGTCATGAATGGTGTTCAGCAATATTAAAAAGATGGGTTTTTAGTTTTGTCTTGAACATATTTGCTGAGGCTGCATCCCTAAGGTAAACTGGCAGTGCACTCCACACTTTGGGTGCATAAAATGAGAACGCAGCCTCGCCAAATCTCTTCTTTAGAAGTTTAGAAGGTTCCGTGCCCCTCATAATGAAGGTGTGGTTATGTAGCTCAGTGGTATAGTTTAGAAGGTTCCGTGCCCCTCATAATGAAGGTGTGTGTTTATGATGCGTTCACCCCTCTCCTGCGCTGCTGACGTTGTTTGTCCACCTCCTGGTGGCACCCCTCCCAGTGCGGCACCTGTCTTTCCTAATTGATTGTAAAGGTTTAAGGGCAGTTTATTGTCCTCGCTGAGGAGGATATCGTTGCGCCATAAAGGATTAAGGTATCATTTAATCCTCCCGGAGAGTCTCGGCAGACAGATGGCTGGCAGGCAGAAGAAAAAGTGTGGATGTTTAGAGAGAGAGAGAGAGAGAGAGAGAGAGAGAAGGGGGGTGGGGGGTGGGGGGGTGGGTGGAGAGAGAGAGAGAGAGAGGGGGTGGCGGGGAGGGGGGGGGGGGAGTGTGGAGGTGTAGAGAGAGAGAGAGAGAGAGAGAGAGAGAGAGAGAGAGAGAGAGAGAGAGAGAGAGAGGGGGAGAGAGAGAGATAGAGAGAGAGAGAAAAATAGAGAAAGGGATGACGTGTGGAAGAATGGCATGCAGGGCAGTGAGGTGTGTGGACAGTTCTCTTGTGATTCCATGACGGAGTCACACTTTCAAACACAACATGGTTGCTGGCATGTCGCTCACTGAGCGGCAGTACTGTGTGTGTGTGTGTGTGTGTGTGTGTGTGTGTGTGTGTGTGTGCGCGTGTGTGCGTGTGTGTGTATGTACTGTGTCTATACATACTGTGTGTGTGTGTGTGTGATTGATTGATTGATTGAAAACTTTATTAGAAGATTTGCAGAAGTAGGTACATGAATGTACATATTACATACAAGGTCAACTAACAGGATAAAAACCCAAGAAAGCCACTGGCTTATTTCAATTGGGGTCCTTGATTCTCAATTCATCGTGTGTGTGTGTGTGCGTGCGTCTGTGTCATGTGGTACTACCAACTCATCCATGTAAAAATCATCCTTTACACAGATGTCAAAACGTTCGAGCAGACGGTTGAGGGGAGGGATCATCTACCTGGCCCGCTCAGAAAACGTTTCCTGTCTGCGTCGGAATGGAGCGAAACCCGATTCCAGAGAGATAGGTTACAACGCCATCTCTCATCCTGAACGCAGGAAATGAATGCATACATCAGAAGAACGCTCGAAGGGAGTGTTAGTCACATGTCCGAGAGACCTCGTCTCCCCCAACCGAAACGGCAATACGGCTCAATAACACTACTAATGAGACGTCAGATCACGTAGCGCTTGATGGATGGAGCGCCTCTATCACGCAAGGGGGAGGCTGTATCAATGTGCACACACACACTTGGTCGCCATTCACAAAGCTGAACTTTATTCCTCGTTCTACATTCAACATGCAGTAGCTGGTATAGCGCCCCTACAGGCCACTATCGGTACAGAGGCCGGCGGAGGTCGGAAAATCCGAGGACGGGCCTCGTTGGAATGCACGGGACTGGAATCAGGAATGGTATCGTTCCTCATTCTGTTTTCCGTGCCTTACGACGAGCCCCCGTCCTCCGATTTCTACCTCCACCAGCCTCCCCTGGTGTTCATGGATTGGTATTTTCACGCCGCTGGTGCTGCTCATCTCGTTGGTGGCGCTGCCTCCTGGATAACTGTTTCAATCACTGGGGAATAATGAGATCATCTTCATACAACAAATCTCCCCGGCAATGAGATTGCACTACTTTAGAATAACGACACTTTTATAGAGTGTCAAATAACGCTGTGCATGTGTTTTTCCTATTTCTCTCTCTCTATTTAACCCCCCCCCTCTCTCTCTCTCTCTCTCTCTCTCTCTCTCTCTCTCTCTCTCTCTCTCTCTCTCTCTCTCTCTCTCCCTCTCTCTGTGTGTTTGTTTCGTCTCGCTCTCTCTCTGTATGTCAGTTTCTCTTGGCTATAATGTGTGGGTTCTCGTTCCCCTGCATCAGTGAGGATCCCACAGAAACTCTCTGCTCTGTTCTGTACTGGGTTCTGGACCAGAGACATACTGGGCCTCCCCCAGCCTCCCGTGCCCCCCCCCCCACCCCAGCCTCATTTAAGCCTCCCTCAGCCTCCCCTGCCACCCCTCAACCCCACCTCCCCAAACCTCCCCCAGTCTCTGCCTGTCTGGCCAAGCCCCCCCCCCCCCCTCCCCCAGCCTCCCCTGCCCCCCCCCCCCCCCCCCCCCCCCCTCCCAGCCTCATCCATGCCTCCCTCAGCCTCTTCCAGCCTCCCCAAGCCTCCCCTAGTCTCATCCTGTCTGGCCATTCCGTCCCCAGCCTCACCTGCCCCCCACCCCCCCCCACCCAGCCTCACCAAAGCCTCCCCAAGCCTCCTTCTGCCCCATCCTGTCCCCCCCAGCCTTCCCCCCAGCATACCCCCCCTCCCTCCCCTGTGCTCCAGAGACATGATCTGGATCCAGGTGAAATTAGGACAGAGGCCTGGAAAGACACATTATTACCACTGTGCAACTGTGATAACCTAGATGGTTTTATTTCTTATGTCTCAGTGACTCTACAGGTGTTCTGCAAGCCAGGAATATAATAAGCAGGAACAATTATTGATGTTCAGATCACTTTATGAGCGGTGTGTGACTATTCCCCACTGTACAGTCGAGTATACAGTATCTCTGCCCAAAAAAAAAGAGTATCTAAGCAGGGTAATGTCAGGGTAATTTTGCAACTACAGGATTGTGGTTAATATCACGGTTTCGCTAAACTAATTTACGACACAATGGGAACTTAAATGGTCTTGGATAAGTAATACGCCGAAATGAGACAGGAAATGAGGGCATTAGCCGGGGAACAGTTGATTACGGCATTGATTCGCCTGGCACTTTCCTCACAAGGCGCCCGCTGATGAATGGCAACAGCATTAATCGATGTTGAAGTTTGTTGTACCGTACCCCTGGAAAACAATTAAACTTTTCGGAGAGCATTTGTATAGCAAATAATTGGCCCGAGGCGATTGGGCATTCAACAAAATTCTTTCCACTTGCACATCTCTGCTCTGGGAGAACTGTGGAGTCTTTGAAAGTGTGTTTGGGTGTTCCATGCATTATAATGGACCCCGTCATCCGATTTCTACCTCCACCAGCCTCCCCAGATCAACATGCCGTGCCACCTGTTGTGTAGATCTGTCGGCCTCTAGTCATTATAAATGGGAGAGACAGACATTGTATCATCTCCTAATGGTATTCAAGCCTCAAGCCTGTACAACTGTGCTGTAGCTGAATCTACTCAACCAGCAGAGCTGCCACAAGGACATGAGGCCGTGTCTTCTGAAGGCTGAAAAATACCCCACACATTTCAAAGTGAATGATCAACAGTTATCTTCGAGCCTGTCACGATTTTTGACAAACGAGTTGTTCAAAGGAGACGTCAGGGAGACAGACAGTGTGTTATTGTCAGGGAGACAGCGTGTAGTTGTCAGGGACACAGCGTGTCGTTGTCAGGGTCAATAACACACTGTCTCTCTGACACACAGGCAGTGTGTTATTGTCAGGGAGACAGTGTGTTATTGTCAGGGAGAGAGTGTGTTATTGTCAAGGAGACAGTGTGTTAGACAGTGTGTTATTGTCAAGGAGACAGTGTGTTATTGTCAAGGAGACAGTGTGTTATTGTCAAGGATACAGTGTGTTATTGTCAAGGAGACAGTGTGTTATTGTCAAGGAGACAGTGTGTTAGACAGTGTGTTATTGTCAGGGAGGCAGCGTGTCGTCGTGTGAGCTGCGGGTCTGCTCGCCTGGGATCTGACCCTGGGAGCCATTGTGTGTTTCTGACCTTGTTAGCCGTGGCGCGCGGGCAGACATGCAGGCAGAGAGAAACGGCGCCTTACTTCAGACACCTGACCAGGAGCCTCAGACTGTCCTAATTGGTCGATTGAATGGAAACCTCTTTGATGGGAACGACAGTGACAGGACACACACAGGAGACAGCAGCCAAGGCTGACCCCTGCTGCCAACCTGACATGATCAGAGCCAGGAAGACTGAGAGCTCAGACATGAGAGACATTTTTGTTTCGGTTGATGCAGAACATTCACTTTCAGATGAAAACTTCCTGGTTGAGAAGAAGAAGAACAAAGTTCCTCAGATTTTTTTAAAAGTTTTTTTATGCCTCCCGACGGAATAATTGACAGAACGTATCCATGCTTTATTCTGACTGAATTTCAGATTCAAAAATATATATATATTTTTAAAAACATTGCCCATTCCGTTTATGTTGGAGATTACAGCAGTGACCTAGAGCCATCTGATGCGTTATGTGCACTAAATCCAAACGACTGAATTTGCGATAAACTAGACCGAAATCTCCTTCCTGTTGCTGGTGAGTCATTTTGGTTGGATAAGAAAAGGGAATCCTTAGATAGCTAGCTATCTGTTCCGCTGCTGTTGCTGGTGGGTAGAGGATTATCTGTGTGGATGGTTTCTGCTGCCAGGCCCAAGAGAGGTTCCAAAGGGACAGATTTTGAGATTTGTACGAATTTCGAACGCACCCATCTGGTTGGTTCAAGGTTCAGCGCTCTCATGACTCGGCTGTCGAGTCCTCGAGCTTTGAGGTGACAAGCCTGGAACGCTCAGGCTTCTGAGGCATGTCACCAGCCAGAGTTCTGCCTTTGAAACTCCTGAGACCGAGGCGATGGATGCATGTATAGATCAGAACCACCATGGGAGGGAAACATGTCTAGTAATACCTTCATTCAACCGATATTCTTAATAAAAAAGGATTGTCTAAGATCAAACATTGAAAAGATGACATTATGATTGATCCTCCTGAATACACAGTCATTAAGATGAGAAGACCAAATTGCTCTTTCTTCGAGGACCTTGCTCCGTGACGTCTCTCTCTCTCTCTCTCGCCTGTCCGCCCCGGGCCTTTTCAACGCTCTGTAATTACAGCTGAATCATCCAAAGGGTAAGATGGTAAATGGACAGTAAATAGCGCCTTATTCCAAAGTGCTTTACATTGGCCTCTCATTCACCCATTCACACATACACATTCACACACCAATGGCGCCAAAGCTACCATTCAAGGCGCCGCTTGCCGCCCGCTCATTGGGAGCAATTTGGGGCTCAGTGTCTTGCCCCAGGACACCTCGACATGTGGCCAGCCGGGGTTCGAACTGCCTTTCTGCCGACCTTGCGATCATTAGACGCCTGCTCTACCTCCCGCCCCTCATCCCCCAATCAAGTCCATTTAGGCTGTTATGGTAACAAGATGTCCTCTCTCTCCCTTCACGCCCCCCTGCGTCTGACAGGCCGCGGCCATCATGAATGTGCTGAACGGCACTTCAGCACTTCTGGCATTTTAATTGAACATTTTATTTTAGCCGTTTCCAG
>NC_137685.1:8999039-9164039 GCF_963989245.1 Nansenia antarctica | reverse complement strand
ATCTCCTCTCTTTTCCTCCCCTCCCCTCCTCTCCTCTCATCCCCACCTCTCCCTCTCCCTCTCCTCATCTCTCCTCCTCTCCCTTCCTCTTCTCTCCTCTCCTCCTCTCCTCTCCTCTCTTCTCCTCCCCTCCTCCTCTCTGCCCACTCAAACAGATGACACTGTCACAGCCACTCAGCCTCTGCGTCTGACCACGGTGGAAGGGTCAAGCCTCTCACTTGGAACAGGGATTATTGAAATCCCATGGTTCCCTTTCCAAATGCTATCAATCAACAATCATGTTAAGTTAATGAATAACTCTATCCACCTCTCCATAGAGTGTGTGCATCAGGGGGAGGAGGTAGAAAACAAAATGGGAGGACGGGACTTGGAACGGAATAGGGAAACAGGTTCAACATGCATATCTGATACCGTTCCTGGAATGGAACCATCGCGTGTTTGATAACCGTTCCTCATTCCGTTCCACGCATGACAATGAGTCCCGTCCTCCGATGTCGATGTCCACCTCCTCCGGCCTCCCCTGGTAGGAGTGTGCGTAGAGATGTTTCTCTCCCGCTGTTCGGCCTGTCCACACCGTAGAGAGATGAACCGGGTCTGTACCTCTGACAGATTCCTGACAGACAAGTCACAAGGCCCCCCCGCCTCATCTTTTATTAAAGCTCGCTACCCCGAGGCGGCCTGACTGAAATGGATGTGCTTCTCTCTGCGAGGACCGGAGCCCCTCTATAAAAGCGGCACATAGGGTTTTTAATGCAGTCTGATTATTTGGTTACGAGCCTCCTTCCTCTGTCTCTGCCTGCCGTTGGGTCGCAGGACAGCGCCGACATTTTCATATTAATAGTTTCCATGACAAGATGACAAATGGAAAGGCCTAGGTCAGTTGTGCATGCCTCACTGGTGGTGGCGTTATGTGGGTGTGTGTGTGTGTGTGGGTGTGTGTGGCATGTGTTTGTGTGTGTGTGCGCCTGCGCCCATTCGTGTGTGTGTGTGTGTGTGTGTGCGCGCATTCGTGTGTGTATGTGTGTGTGTGTCACTGGTGGTGGCGTTATGTGCGTGTGTGTGGGTTTGTGTGTGTGTGTGTGTGTGCGCCTGCGACCATTCGTGTGTGTGTGTGTGTGTGTGTGTGTGTTTGCGCATTCGTGTGTGTATGTGTGTGTGTGTGACCGGTGAGAGGATGTTATGCAGATCTATTCTGTCATGTCACTGTAGCGTTTCTGCTACGCTTCCCTAACAAAACAAAAAAACAGTACAGGAATAGAGTGTACGGCTTTGACTTGATGAAACATTTAACAATGTACTTTATTGCCACTTTAAAGTGACCGAAATAGACGGTACACCTCCCTAGCCCCGCCCTCCATCTGTGAGAGGCAGGGGGCCAAGCCAGGCTGAGTACTCTACTGAGACTGCTCTCCTGGCTGTCAGGGAAGGCCCTCCGTTCTGTTCCAGCTTCATCCATCTCCTTTGTTAATTGTTCTGGACCTGTCTGCTGCATTCAACACAGTAACTCGCCCCATCCTTCTCTCCAACCCCTCTCAGAACTGGGCATTTCTGGCTCTCTCGCACTCTCCTCGTTTGTATTCTACCTGGCCGATCGATCGCTCCTACCCGGTGATCGCTGTCCTCTCCGCGAGCCCTCGCCACTGGGCTCCCCCGGGTCTCTGTTCCAGGGCCCTTACTGTTCTCCCTCTATACCAAATCTCTTGGTTCAGTAATTTCCTCACATGATTTCTCCTACCACTGCTGCGCAGGACACTCAACTCTTTCTCTACCCGCCCCCCCCCCTCTGACTCACAAGTGACACGTGTCTCTGCGTGTCCTGCAGACATTTCTGCTTGGAAGTCAGCCCACCCACCTCAAGCTCAACCTTAACAAGACTGAGCTACTTTTCCTCCCTAGGAAAACATGCCCTCTCCATCCCAGTAGAGAACTCTACTGCGACCTTCAGTGACCCCCAGATAGCGAAGAACTTTGCGATGTTCCTTGACAACCACTTATCCTGTGCGGCAAAACATTACAGCGACAGCACTTCCTCTACAACATCCCCCCTTCCTCACGAGAGAAGCGGCACAACTCTTGGTCCTTGGACACTTGTGATCCCCTACCTTGACTACTGATACGCTGCTCATCCAGAATGCTTCCGCCTGTGTGGTGTTCAATCTCCCCCAAATTCTCCCATATCACCACCATCCTTCGAACCCTTCACTGGCTCCCCCGGTAGCAGCGCACAATCATCAGATTCAAGACCCTGGTGCTCACCTACGGGGCGGTAAAGAGAACTGCCCCTCCAAATGATGGTCAGCCCCCAAACTCCTACCCAGTCACTCCGCTCTTCCCCCTTTGCTGGCCGTCTGGAACCACTGCCTCTACGTGGATGCAGCAATGACACTACGTGAGCTTAGAATGATAAGGTTCTATCTCCGTTTAGAATGATAAGGTTCTATCTCCGTTTAGGGCAGTTCAGAGATATTGAGCGTCAAAAGTTTTTACATTCCATTATATTTAGTGAGATGGAACCTTTGTATTTTATGAATTACTAACTCAAAGATTTCAACATTTAAAAAATAACACCACACAGGCATTAATAAACACCTAATGGATCAGATTATGTAAAAAACTCAATTTTGACAAAAATGGAGATAGAACCTTATAATTCTTGGTCACAATTTTTCACTCTCCTGGCGCCCTGCTGGTGGAACGAGCTGCCCGCTGCTGTCAGGACTGCAGAGTGACTACTTATCTTCCGCTGTAGATTAAAGACCCATCTCTTCAGGCTACATCTTAACTGCCCCTTCTAAAGTCCTCTTCATCCCCACTAGGCCCCTGTACTCTATTAAAAATAAATATATCATTTCATAATACATATCAAATATGGATTTCTTCCTTCTTCTAGCATTGTAACTGCCAATGGGCCCCTGGCAATTGCATATCTTTCTTCGATGGATAGATGATTCACATCCTTAAACAAATGCATTTGTTGTAAGTCGCTTTGGATAAAGGCGTCTGCTGAATGCCAAAAAATGTCATGTCAAAATGTCAAAATGCTCCGACGATGACATTCTTATGCAAATAGGATCCTAAATATAGACTTTCACACCTGCACGGGTTAGAGTTATGGAAATCCTGCGCTAATGTCAATGGGGAGACTTGGACAATACTTCAGGTTATTTGTGGCTGAGTTAAGATTCAGCTCATGTCCCTGCCTAAGTTCAGGTGCCTGACAGCGCGGCATTTATCTGCAGAATGTCGAACATGTCGCCAAGGATCCGTTTTCATGCTTCCCCCTCGATTTTTTACGAGTGAAATGCCAATACAATGCTCTGTTGAAAGAAGTGGAAACTGCAATATTCAATGAATGGACTGAGCCCGCTTCTTGTCAGCGATGCTGAGGAGGGCGATAAACGGCTTATTTATCTCAGAGAGGTTAAAACGCTGTCATAAATCGGCGAGGTGGAGACTGCCACACACACACACACTTGCTGTGGCACGCGCCCACACCCCTAGCAACACAACAGGCCATTCTGTTTATAGATTCATGCTTTTTCTGAAATATATACTGCGCAACCTACACCGGCGCACATCACACGACTGCGTTGCTATAGTTACTCAGACGTTCTAGGTTCCGAAAGGGCTCCAGGGCCGCTCACTTCCATAGTAGTGAAGGAACTTTTAGAGGAGCGGACCACCCTGGGACTTCCGACATTCCCCTACCCCCACCACACACACACACACACACACACACACACACACACACACACACACACACGCTCAAGACAATACATTTGCTATTATATTATGTAAATTCCATATCTGTCTAGCGGAGGCCATGATTAATTGCTGCCTAACTGAAAGCAACAATGAATAGAGGAGAAGACGAGGGATGAGGAGAGAAGGGGGAGGAGGGGATGAAGGGAGGAGGGGACGAAGGGAGGAGGGGACAAAGGGATGAGGGGACGGCGTGATGCGACCCTCCGTCCCCCTGAGAGAAAGACAGAGAGGTTGAAACCCAGGCGGTTCATGAAGGCACCACCGTCTCATCACCGCCTATGAATGAGGACTCAAAGCAGGGGATACAGATTGATGCTGATTGCAGCAGAGGAAGAATGTTGATTGGAACGATGCCGTTTTTTTTTCCTTTTAGGGAGCTTTGTGTTTTGTTGTTGTGTTCAGAAGAGAAGGCTCCTTGAAATGGAGGATTTGTGATCCTGGCTGGAGGAGTAATATCGCTTTCTAGACGACAACAACAACAACAACAACAGCAACAATAGAACAATACAATACATAATACATACTCGATGGCCCCATTGCCACTCTCAAGATGCCAGTGAAAGATGAAACCTTTTCTCGAGGCCTTGATTTAGCCACAAGTCCCCGGGTGACGTCTTCTCCGGGCCATCTGAGTGGGGTGGGAGATAGAGTGGGCTGCGGCAGCTTCAGTTCACATCCACACATCCTGCCCTCCCATCTCTCCCCTGACTGGTACAGAATAGCTGATGACTCCCGAGTCTTGTTACCGCCCCGGCTTCCTTCTTCCACACATACACACACACACAAACACGCACACACACACACACACACACACACACACACACACACACACACACACTCCTGTTAGATTTTAGGGCTGATTGAGTCGTTTTAGAAGTGTGAATGATTGCGTATTCCAGGGTGGATTCCTGGAGTGCAGTCAAGTGAGAAGCTTCCCAATTATTGACTGATGTACACAAGTTGATGCTATTCAAAGGCAACACATCTGCGTTACGAAAAACGTAGCAGCAACAGGCAACGCCATCAAACACCAGACCACGCACAGGTGTTTACTAAATAAGGGGTGTCACTCTGGAACACCGATCAACTGATATGAATTACTCCTCGAAGATGAAGCGTAGCATCAAGTATTCCCCTCAGCTGCTCCTGTGTGTTACTGAGTTGGAGTTAAAGTTGTCATTCCGGAATAACACATCAGGGGGGTATTCCATCAATGTTGCTAAATGAAAATCCAGGCTTATTTATCAGAATAAGCCTGTATTTTCCTTTAGCGACGTTGATGGAATACCCCCCAGGTAATTTCAGATTTTCGATAACTCAGCTATCAAATATCGCAGCTAAACTATGCGTGTGTGTGCCTGTGTGTGTGCCTGTGTGTGTGTGTGTGTGTGTGTGTGTGTGTGTGTGTGTGTGTGTGTGTGTGTGTGTGTGTGTGTGTGTGCTATGTTGAGTAGAAGGAAATACATGAAACATTTCTGCCAATATTTCCATAAGATTGTCTACCAGGCACTACATCTACCTCCCTATCAATATTAATATACGTCTGCAAAACCAAAACCAAAACAAGATTATTATCTGTTATGAGTTATTTTATTTCGAAGTGAGCAATCTAATATAGTAATATTTGATTTATATCCATGCTATTATTCTTCCGTTTGTCACTTTGATTTATATTGTTCCAAATCTACAATAATATCTTTATTATTTGTTTTATTCTTTAAAAATGTAATTATGTAAATGTATTTTCATATGATTACCAAGAAATCTAATAATAGCAGAACAAATTGAATTGCATCAGCATTATGAATATGAAGTATGAAAGAGATTCCTCTGGACTGACAGCGACAGAGAAGATTAATATACAGCCTGAAGGAACCAGACCTGGGGGAACCAGGGGAGGCTGGTGGAGGTAGAACACCAGGGGAGGCTGGTGGAGGTAGAACACCAGGGGAGGCTGGTGGAGGTAGAACATCAGGGGAGGCTGGTGGAGGTAGAACACCAGGGGAGGCTGGTGGAGGTAGAACACATGGGGAGGCTGGTGGAGGTAGAACACCAGGGGAGGCTGGTGGAGGTAGAACACCAGGGGAGGCTGGGGGAGGTAGAACACCAGGGGAGGCTGGTGGAGGTAGAACACCAGGGGAGGCTGGTGGAGGTAGAACACCAGGGGAGGCTGGTGGAGGTAGAACATAAGGGGAGGCTGGTGGAGGTAGAACACCAGAGGAGGCTGGTGGAGGTAGAACACCAGGGGAGGCTGGTGGAAGTAGAACACCAGGGGAGGCTGGTGGAGGTAGAACACCAGGGGAGGCTGGTGGAGGTAGAACACCAGAGGAGGCTGGTGGAGGTAGAACACCAGGGGAGGCTGGTGGAGGTAGAACACCAGGGGAGGCTAGTGGAGAGAGAACACCAGGGGAGGCTGGTGGAGGTAGAACACCAGGGGAGGCTGGTGGATGTAGAACACCAGGGGAGGCTGGTGGAGGTAGAACACCAGGGGAGGCTAGTGGAGAGAGAACACCAGGGGAGGCTGGTGGAGGTAGAACACCAGGGGAGGCTGGTGGATGTAGAACACCAGGGGAGGCTGGTGGAGGTAGAACACCAGGGGAGGCTGGTGGAGGATGGCTGGTGGAGCCTCCCCTGGTGTTCTACCTCCACCAGCCTCCCCTGGGGGTGAAATACTTTCTAACACCAGCGTTTGCTCCAGCCTGTCTGGGGGTTCACACACTTTAAATTAGACTATTTCATTGGTTGCATCATGCCAGGCAAACTCAATCAAGCACAGCTAAGTATTTGAAATAATTTCAAGTACTATTTCAAGCCAGGTCACAAATATACTTGTTGATGGATGGAATATAGATGGACAGATAAAGGGATGAATGAATATTTGTTAATCAACACGATAACAGACAGACAGACCGATAACTCGATACACAGAGTTGCCTGTGACTTAATCTCACACCCTCTTCTCTCCCTCTAACTCACAGCGTTGTGTAACAATAGAGAAGGACCTGAGAGTGGTGCATCGTTGCAGCAGAGCGCCGTCTGGTTTGTTCTGTTGGCATCTTGTCTGTGGAAGCTGCTAGATTCTAGAAGCTCAGTAACACCTTTTTCTCTCAGTTATTTTCCACACAGCATGGACCTGTATGGTGTTATGAACAGCCAAGTTGAAGTGCAGTTCACTGCCTATGTGTCATGCATACCAGATGCAGTTATTACAATTATGTTTCGTAGACTCGTGTATGGGGATGCAGACAGCCCTGCCATGTGCGTCTCGTTGAATTTGGCCCCCCAGCAGTTCAATTACGAAGAAATATTCCATTTGCATTTAATAATGCATTTAATCAATCTCATCTCTTCCTTGGGCTGTTGTGTACGAGGGCTATTTACTTTGATGCCGAGCCTTAATGTCAAAGTGTTAAGGATGCTTCTACCATTAAGCTACCACGGTATTTATCCCACTTCACCCAGAGGGGGGGGTGATAAGGATGTCATCTAGAGTAGCAATGAGTGGGTGTTGAACTGGTGGCGTCTTCAGAGAACCAAGAGTGAAAAACCCACCAGGGAAAGAGGAAAATTGGCTGGCCAATTAGGTGAGATTCTATTTCTAAGCAGTAGGTACTTCCTGCCTGAACCGTAACACACTAAAACAAATTAGGCATTGTTTATACAGTCATAATTAGACACACACCATAAAACATCGGTAGTGATATAGACACACATTGCATTTCACACACACAACAATACATCACTGTCATAAATACAATCAATCATTGTCAATAATCCACAAGAAATTATTGACAATGACATTCCTCAGTAACATGTACACCAACCAACCTTTTAACTCATTCAGTGCCGAGGGTGGATCAAGTCACTCAAATGTTCTATTTTCTAGAGTGCCATGGGTGTCTTTATTCACCAAAAATGCATAAATGATGATTCTATTTTGTAGCCAAATATTTAACAGTCCCTCGCCTTGAAAATACTTAAAAGTCCCTTGCCATGAAAATATTTAAGACTTGACTTCATGAAAGTATTTATGACTTGACTTTATGAAAATATTTAAGACTTGACTTGACTTGACTTAATGGAACCAACGTTCTCCCCTCACACTGAGTCCCTTGCCGTGAAAATATTTAAGAGTCCCTTGCCTTGAAAATAAGATCCTAGGAGCCCTCTTCAGAGACACAACAAGAGCATCCTGACAAGATGCATCACTGCCTGGTACGGGAACTACACAGCCCAAAACCGCAAAGCGCTGCAAAAGGTAGTGTGGACAGCTGAGAAGCTCAGCGGATGTGAGCTTCCCTCCATCCATGACATCTACAAGGACCGGTGTCAGAAAGGCCTTCAGGGTTATTCGGGACCCCAGCCACCTCAATCAGAAACTGTCCGAGCTATTGCCGTCGGGGAAACGGTACCGAAACCTCGGGGCTAAAACCCAGAGGCTGTCAAACAGCTATTTCCCCCAAGCAATCAGGCTCCTGGAGGAATACACTGAAGAAAATGAAAGACTGCCACTCCCTAACCAACCCCACGCACACTACAAAAATGAACATATTACAGCATTATAACTACTGCACACTACTGGATTACTGGTACACCATTGGACTAATTTACTACTGTACTTTATTGTATTATATTGCATTTCATATCATCATACTTTGCATAGCATTTTTGTACTATTGAAGCCACTGTAAACTTTTACTAGTATTACTTTATCAATCTAGGGCGACTTATTTGCTTACTCACGTTACATATTATTATTGTGTTTTTTGTAACTGAATGCTGCAATGTCAATGGTGAGTGGTGACGCCAAAGCACATTTTTCTTACTCTTGTATACAGTATGATGTAAAAAAAAGCGATTCTGATTCTACAGGTAGGTGTAACTGTGTTGAGATGGTAAACCCACTCCTCAGTCACTGGTCTGTGAAGGAGAAAGTCAACAAAATCTCTCAGACAGAACACTCACCATAATGTGGGCATAACAACTTCCTGAATCTCCATATCAATGTGAAATGTGCTGAATTTTTCAATACGTAGACAGACACAGAGAATCAACAAGTGTGTGTGTGTGTGTGTGTGTGTGTGTGTGTGTGTGTGTGTGTGAGTGTGTGTGTGTGTGTGTGTGTGTGTGTTGACCAGAGGAGAGGCACCTGGCTGGGCTGTGGGCCGGGAGAGAGCGAGAGCGGAGCTCTAATCAATCATCATGCACACAGCTGGGCTGCGTCTGGGTTGAGATGACTCTCTGGGTATTGGATCCCATCCATATTGGCAATTTTACCAAAATGGAGCCTGTGTGTGTTTTGTCTCTGGCAGTGTGTGTGTGTGAGTTTGTGTGTGTGTGTGTGTGCGCATGCGCATGCGCATGCGCGTGAGTGTGTCTTTGGCTGTGTGTGTGTGTGTGTGTGTGTGTGTGTTTGTGTGTGTGTGTTTGTGTGTGTGTGTGTGTGTGTGTGTGTGTGCGTGTGTGTGTGTGTGTTTACGGGGAGAGAGAATAGTGGTGGATGTCACAGGTGTTGAGGGATGAACATGGACTGGAGTGTTCAATACTGACTCCCAGAGGCAAATTAACAACTAACTAACTCTCCTTTAAGGCTTCTCCTTTAAATCATCTCAAGACAATTTTATGACACTGCAATGAAACTGTAGTAATGGATCTAATAGCAGCAATTGGGTATTTCAACCACCTTAATTATATAAAGCCCTGTCATGTTGCTGTAATTCATGGGAGAACATGGCCTGGGGTGAATTCTGGGTTTCCTCCATGAATGGCTGCTTTTCTTGCCATTGGTGGCTATATGAAGCTAGTTACTATCATGTTGTTTTGGTGTTTAAACATGACTGGTTTAGAGAGGCTGTGTAATGTGTTATACTGTATGTGGCAACAGTGAGAGAGAGAAGAGAGAGGATGACAAACATCCTACCTGCTGTACAACACAGGGGAGGCTAGTGGAGGTAGACATTGGAGGACGGGATCATTGTAATGCATGGAATGGAATATGGTACGGTATCAAACTTTGAGAGCGTTTCTCATTCCGTCCCATGCATTGCAATGAGCCCATCCTCTGATTTCTACCTCCACCAGCCTCCCCTGGTATCAAACTTTGAGAGCATTTCTCATTCCGTCCCATGCATCGCAATGAGCCCGTCCTCTGATTTCTACCTCCACCAGCCTCCCCTGCACAGTAGCTGTGCATCATAAAGTGCAGATGTCTAATGGCAGGGTGCAGGGGAGCAGGGCCGACAGGGCTGCAGGGCGCTCGTCTAGAGACAACGTGCAACATTAGCTTTGGTATTATCACCATCCTCACGGATCATCCGTTTATTGGCTTGTTAGAACTCATTAATAGTTCAGAAAAGACTAAGGATTAACGCGCAGTCTCGGGACACGATTATATTCACGACCACATCATCAGGATAAGACACACAATTAGAAAATTAAATCTCAAAACAAGAGATTAGGGATTTGTTGCAACAGTAATTTACCTCGCGCTAAAAGGTGAGAAAGCATCTTGAGCCATCGTATCCTGAGGTGAGGTCATATGTTAATGAGTGGCGGTCCGTCAGGGACAGCGAGGCCTTCTCTACTGGCCTGGAGATCTGCCAGAGATCTGCTAGAATCGGAAATGTATATTTGTATTATTTAATACATGTTTTCATTAATGCTACATGCATTTTACAAAGTTTGTTCCCATCAGTCAATTAACGTCATTTAATTGCGTCATTTCATTGCGTCATTTCATTGCTACTCTCTCCCTCAGTTGTGCTACAATCTGATTTTCCACCTGTGCTGTCTCCGGTTGAGCCTTCAGAGTTGTGAGGGAATTCCCATTGATGTTGAAGCAAAATGGGTAAGATGTTGTCCATGTTGGCCTGATTCTTTGACATACTGCAGCCTTCTAGCTGGCCTGGACACTACAGGTAGTATAGCGTCTATAGTCTGAACAGACTATATGCATTACATTGGCATTTTTTTGTGTGGCGTGATCGGAGGGCCAGTTAGCTAACTGAAGTAAAACTAGCGAGCGGGACACAATGGCTGAGGGAGGAGAATGAATGAATGAATGAATTAATTAATTAATGAATGAATGGTCTTTATTGTCATTGCTATAGTACAGGTATCAAACAACGAAATTTGGGAGGGGTGGCTCCCCTGGTGCTAGGAAAGAAAAAAGAAGAAAAAAAAGAAGAAGGGAAAGGAGCTGGTTTACATAAATAAAGGCTATGTACACTATCCACTATACTATACTGTACAGATAGACGACTAGGGTTGTCATATTGCACATAGTGTTATTGCACAATCATTTAAAGTGTCGCAGTTTGCAGGCTTGAAATGTACATATTTGTGCCTCAGCACTACACCTGTTTTTTTCAATCCAGCAGCTGCCATCAATCCGTCCAGACTGTCCAGGGCCCAGAACACATTGATTTGGTGGTGGATTTACTGGCAGAGAAGGAGCTTTTATTGGAACTGAAACACACTGATGTACTGGACAACCGTGTCATTGAACTCTTTATAAAGAAAGGAGGATGGACATTGTCTTCAAATGATGAACAGTTTTGATACGTTTGATTGGATTTGTATGTATCTTTACTAGCTGGGCCCGGCACCACGAGGGGTCTTAAGGGGGGCTGATAGGATGGGTTTTCATTTGTGCACTTGTAAACTTTAAATACTTTGTATAAACTGTAATCATAATCAAGCTGTGCCATCTAAACTGTTAAACACTCAGTCAACATGTTCTCTCTCTCTGCCTCATTCGCTGCCTTGTAACTTGTAATCAAATCAAATCAAATCAAATTTTATTTGTATAGCGCATTTCTTACAAGATGCAACTCAATGCGCTTCACATACTGACAGAGCCGCAAGCAGGCAAAAGTAAAAACCTGTACACTGTGTAGCCAGGAAAATTCCCTTGCAGCCCTCTACTCATAGAGCGACTACTAACCAGTTTGCCTACCAGCACCCAGCGGTGGACCCCCCCCCCCCCCCCGGTGAGCCCCCGCCGCCCCACACACCCAGCCCGCCCCACCACCAGCACACCCGGCCCAGCCAAGCAACTAAACTAGAGACTCATTTAGACTATGGGTCAATGGGTCAATGGGTCATCAGGATACTCAGAGCGGACAGAGAGCCAGCTCCTTATGGGACGTGGGCAGAGTTAAAACGTGCATGGTCGGTGCATCTTCCATTTGGTCAAGTAGACTAATTGGAGCCATGTCAATGTTGTTATGATTTGGGATAGACAGCTGCTTGCTTGACCATCAATATTCTGCCTATAAAGAGAAGCTGCTTGTGACCTATGGGGTGTGCGTTCTCTCTGTGACGAAGCTCACCTGCAGAGCTGCATTGGAATACATCTTTGTTTAATTGTCTACCTTGAGCAAGAATCTTGAATTACTTTGGGTTCCACCAATCACATCATCATTATTACAGCGGCTTAGTAGTTCTGTATTTTATTGTGTGTAGTTTGTTCTCGTTTCTTTGGTAATGACATTGACTTAGGATACACAATGTCTATGTGTGATGCAGCATCTTGTCATACTGCGTAATGTCTCTGCAATTAGCGTAGTGTAACTCTCATAGGTATTGAGCCTCATGTTAAATTACTTTATATCATTCGATAAAGGTTACTGTCGCTTTGAATATGGGGTGGTTATGTTGAATGCCAGTAGCCTATAGCCCTAGTGTCATGGTGAGGTTAATCAAAGCTGGTTTAATTGCGGGAGAATAGCACTGAAGGCCTAGGTGTTAAATACACAGCCCGCCACTGATGTTAACGAATGTTAATCTCCAACTCATCTTTATTCCAACAATGTCAAATACCCCCAAAGCTACAATACGACAGTTACACTGCTGAAATACTCAAATTCACATTGACTGTTATTACCGGTACTCATTCTGTAGTTTACAGTTTTTTTCAATTGCTAACACATGTTTTTGAAAACACGACTCATTTTCTGTTTCTCATTTTCATGTTTTTCAAACCACTTAACACAAGTCACAAAACCACCCAAGGTGCAAAACACCCTCATCCTGCGAAATGAAGCACTGCATTCAAAACTACATAAACACATCAAAATCTAACTTTTGCACCAAATGGCACAGACTTCATTCATATTACCAATTTTCTGTCCACAATACACACTGTTATTCTCAATCAAAAGAACTTTCATCTTTGGTGGGCTTTGTCATAACAAAATAGGTATGTATGTAGATAATTCTACAGAGAGAGAATTTTATTATTATTTTTATCCACAGCAAATCACAGCAAATCAGTCCATCATACAGTATACGTGACCCAAAAATATGCTCTCTATCGAATACAGTAAACAGAAAAGAAAACTGTGAGGGGATAAAAAACATACAGAAATTGTGGAATTGAGGAAAGAAAAAGTACTTAGGCTGCATCTCTAGCCGCCAGCTGGGTCTGGCCACAGACACCTCATCAACATCACAGGCAATATCCTCCCTGGCTACACATCAAGGGATAGAAGTGCCTTGAGTGTCATATCCAGCCCTGGATAGCACCCATATCAATATCATCACATGCCTCTTTCATTGACTGCAGAAGAGAGTAGTGTGTAGTCCACACTGGGAAAAAAAAGCTGTACTCTGTGTGTAGTGTCCTGTAGTCAATCTTGTACATCCACATTCATGTCTCAGCTTTGAGTCGTTCAGAATTTCTCTCAATGGCACTCTGTACAGCTGCTTCATGTGCACTTCGATGGAGAGTTACAAGCCAATGTGGACAGGCTGGCTTGCCAGATGTCGCTGAGAACTGTGTTAGACTCGGGGCCTCTGTGAAAAGGTGGGTTTTGAGAGCTGATTTGATGGTGTCCAGGGTAGGGGCGTTGCGGATTACTGTGGGGAGAGAGTTCCAAAGGGTGGGGGCTGCCACACTGAAGGGTCTGTGCCCAAAGGTTCATAGGTTGGTGCGGGGGGGGGGGGGGGGGGGGGATAGCAGACCCATGTCTGAGGACTGCAGGTCCCGGGATGGGGCATGTTGGCAGAGAAGGTCAGATAGGTACTGGGGGGCACGGGCATAGAGGGATTTGTAGGTGAGGAGGTGAATTTTGTACAAGATGCGGGACTTGACCGGAAGCCAGTGGAGGTGAATGAGGGTGGGGGTGTCTGGAGGGGAATGAGGGTGGGGGTGTCTGGAGGGGAATGAGGGTGGGGATGTGCTGCCAGGACTTGGTGTGGGTGAGAATCCTGGCAGCTGAGTTCTGCACATACTGGAGCCTGTCCAGGGCTTTGCTGGGTACCCCGAACAGGACTCCATTTCAATAGTCCAGGCAGCAGGTGACGACGGTATGGACGAGGATTTCGGCCACAGAGTCAGAGAGGGGCAATCGGAGTCTGGCAATGTTTTTGAGGTGGAAAAAGACGGATTTGGTGATGGATTTGATGTGTGACTGGAAGGAGAGGGTGGAGTCAAGGATGACACCCAGGTTGGAAGGAGAGGGTGGAGTCAAGGATGACGCCCAGGTTGGAAGGAGAGGGTGGAGTCAAGGATGACGCCCAGGTTGGAAGGAGAGGGTGGAGTCGAGGATGACACCCAGGTTGGAAGGAGAGGGTGGAGTCGAGGATGACGCCCAGGTTGGAAGGAGAGGGTGGAGTCAAGGATGACCGCCCAGGTTGGAAGGAGAGGGTGGAGTCAAGGATGACGCCCAGGTTGGAAGGAGAGGGTGGAGTCAAGGATGACACCCAGGTTGGAAGGAGAGGGTGGAGTCGAGGATGACGCCCAGGTTGGAAGGAGAGGGTGGAGTCGAGGATGACGCCCAGGTTGGAAGGAGAGGGTGGAGTCGAGGATGACACCCAGGTTGGAAGGAGAGGGTGGAGTCAAGGATGACACCCAGGTTGGAAGGAGAGGGTGGAGTCAAGGATGACAGCCAGGTTGGAAGGAGAGGGTGGAGTCAAGGATGACACCCAGGTTGGAAGGAGAGGGTGGAGTCGAGGATGACGCCCAGGTTGGAAGGAGAGGGTGGAGTCAAGGATGACGCCCAGGTTGGAAGGAGAGGGTGGAGTCAAGGATGACGCCCAGGTTGGAAGGAGAGGGTGGAGTCAAGGATGACGCCCAGGTTGGAAGGAGAGGGTGGAGTCGAGGATGACGCCCAGGTTGGAAGGAGAGGGTGGAGTCAAGGATGACGCCCAGGTTGGAAGGAGAGGGTGGAGTCAAGGATGACGCCCAGGTTGGAAGGAGAGGGTGGAGTCAAGGATGACGCCCAGGTTGGAAGGAGAGGGTGGAGTCAAGGATGACGCCCAGGTTGGAAGAAGAGGGTGGAGTCAAGGATGACGCCCAGGTTGGAAGGAGAGGGTGGAGTCAAGGATGACGCCCAGGTTGGAAGGAGAGGGTGGAGTCAAGGATGACGCCCAGGTTGGAAGGAGAGGGTGGAGTCAAGGATGACACCCAGGTTGGAAGGAGAGGGTGGAGTCGAGGATGACACCCAGGTTGGAAGGAGAGGGTGGAGTCGAGGATGACACCCAGGTTGGAAGGAGAGGGTGGAGTCAAGGATGACGCCCAGGTTGGAAGGAGAGGGTGGAGTCAAGGATGACGCCCAGGTTGGAAGGAGAGGGTGGAGTCAAGGATGACGCCCAGGTTGTGGACTTCAGGAGATGGGAAGATGGAGCAACCGTCAACCTGCAGGAGAAAGTCACCAACCATGTCCCTTATGATGTGGCTTTGAATCTCTGGTCTAATCTGCCAAAACCAAGTTGATTATTGCTGCTTCCTGTGCCTCATTGAACATTTGAACCCTTCCACCATTATGTCTGTCTCTCTGTCCTTTAGAAAAAACAAATAATATAGTGATTGTTCAGTGTAGCCTAAATAAGTTTTGGTTTTCCACAGTAGATTTTGCAGGATTCTTGTTATAGAGTGAATGACAAGGCAGCCATTCAATATTATGTGTCACACAACAACTGATGTTTCCGGTATGATTGGTCCTGAATTATGTAGAGTGAATGAAAATGTGATTACATACCTATGCTCAAGTCTAAATGTCCGGATGACAGAGGCAAGAGTAAAGCGGTTCAAGTTGGGCCGGACTCTCTGTCCAGACTCTCTCATCATGTCAACCCATGATTTGTAACATGGTCAACTAACGTCGCCCGGATTTCATCAGAGTTATCTTCTTCTTTGTCCTTGTCCTTCCTCTCTCCTTCCAGCTCTGCCCCTACCTCTTACTCTCTCCCTCCCTCTAACTCTTCCTCTCTGTGCTATGTTGGCTTCCATTGTTGTTATAAAAAGGTACTCACCTGTGGTCTTTTTTATAGTGTTCACATCCTGATCAATGAGTCGACAATTAAGCAATGAGGTGTTTGGCCAGATGCCATGTGTATTGGCCAATTGGTCCATAGATGTAGCGTTTTGATAGGCAGTGTTTTGAAATGGCAAACTTCAAGTGACATCATGTCAGATTCCTGTGTGTTATCTAGAGAACCGTGTACGATGTGTTGCAAAAAAGTGCAAAATTGAGTGAATTGCAAATTGAGTGCAAAGCAGTGTTTACAGTTTTGGAGACTTGAGCTGAGCTTTTGCTCTCTGAGTGTCAGTTTCAATAATTGGGCTTTATGTGTAATTTTAGTGTGTTAGCAATTGAACAAAGCTGTAATATCCGCTCACATAAATTAGCGCTTAATTAAGCAACGTTTACAGACGTAATTGTCCCCAGTAACAGCTGGCCAACAAGGTATCCGGAAATCGCCGCATCCCTCCTCATGAATATGAGGTGAGGATTTCAGAGGCTTGCTTCAGAGGTGTTTATTTAACGATGCACACAGCCAGCCCATAGTTATTCATAGCTGCGTCCTTGACGTTATTGATTCCGGGTATTAATATTCACTTCAGTTCAGGCTGTTTTTCATGCTTCCGAATCCTTCAGTGCCTGGACATGGAAAACCAATGGGGTGTATTATTCAGTGGGAGAGTTGGAACGACAAACTGTTGATTGTCAGCGATAAATCCATATACGTATTTCCACTAGGGCACGATAACTTGCCTCTGTTGAACGAGGCTCTGGAGATTTCTGCTTGTGACCTTCAGATCCAGTCCCATGCTTTGGTGCTTAGAAGTAATGTTCCCAGGTCAATAAATCAATAGATGTTCAGATGAACCTTGGAAGCCATGTTTGTATGCAGACTGTTTGGTGACTGGTCTGTGATTTATGTCACTGGGGAAACCCTATGTGGGGGAATTATTCTAAAAAGCTTGGTCATGTGAGTTATTTCAGTAAGGCTGCGTGTAGTCTTGCACATGTGTGTAATTCAACCACATTGTGAGTTATTATATGTTATACGGTATGCGTTATGTGTTCTAGCAGATGACCTTGGGCTTGTTAAACTGGTTAAGAAACAACAGTAATGAGTCAGAACGGGCCATGTGTCATGTTGAGCCCAGGATAGACCGCCCGGAGAAGTCAATATAAGGCTGGGATTCAATCAATCACAGATAATGGCTTTTTTCCCTGGACCTTTTTTTCCCATGACAGTCTTAGGGAAGAACAGCGCCTTCCTCAAGGCAGAGCTCACCCAGACTCTTCATGTCTCACTGTGTCATCTCACATGAGGCCATTAACGAGCAGGGTACTCCCCGATGCAACCAACTTGTCAGCTTTTCACAGCAAATGACAACGACATAGTCGCTAAAAGCGCAGGTGAATGTGAAAGCGCCGTTAAGTTCCATAAACGTGTTATTTTTCGCTGTATTGTTGCACAGCTTTCATCATGCAATCCAGCTCCACCTTGTTCAACATCCCCAGGGGAGTACCCTGAATAGGCATATTACCTCATACCTATGCATGCACTAGGTGAAAAATGCACATGTGCAACATTGCTCTAGATATACAGTATTTTGCCGTGATAACAGAGAGTGTTTGCCGTATTGAAGAGCATCATTTGTATACTGACATGCATTAGCATAGCAGACTTGTCTTTTCACTGTGTGTTAGGATCAAGAGCTAAGGCTATATGCATCCCAGGGTGACAGAGCGTGGTGTCCAGGGCTGCTTGACATTCTCAGGTCTGTCTCGTGTGGCTGCTGCATATGAGTAAAGCTGTGGCGTTCGACAATAAGATACAATAGATATTGTGTTATATTTCACAGTGTCACAGCCACTTGGCCATGACCACTTGTCTGGTGGTTCCTCCAGTGTCACAGCTTGTCTGTCGTGGTTCCTCCAGTGTCACAGCTTGGCCATGGTGGTTCCCCAGCTGTGGTTACCGTAGGACTGAGGTTTAATGGAGAAATGTCTTGAGGAATTGATGGTATACTTTTTTGTTGTTACTAGTATGATCCTTGAACGTAGACTATTCTTTGCTTTATAACAAAATGGTGTAACCTAGATGTACCGGTAATATCTCTGTCTTAAGAAATAAACGTGTGTGTGTGTGTGTGTCATTCTCAGGTTGCCTCTTCAAAGTTTGAAATAAATACTTTGGTGCGGTTTATATGCAAATGACTCAATGCAACGACACACCTTTGAGAACATAGTAACCGCGTTGATTTCCCAGGATTCTGACCAATGAAAAACTGTGATCGCTGAGGTGTTTAATGACAAACAAGGAAGCCCATCATGCGGCATAATAGAGTATCACCCATCTGCCGTGGCTGCGAAGCTGCTACGCCTCGCCAAGCAACCTGGCCTAAACGCCGGCTGTTCAGAAATAAGCCTCCCATAAGGAGAGAAATCCTCCTGGATTTACCAGGTAATTTCAAACAGGGGACTCGCCAATGGAACAGCCAGAATCCCAGACACGGTGTCTATCTGGGGTGGTGTGTCTCTATCAACAAGGATGAGGACTGCAGATGGACGTCCAACTCCCATCTGTTACCTCAAGCTAAATATTAGCATGAGTGACTGTGGAGCAGCGGAGTGGGTAGTTATAGCGGCTAACGCTAGCTAGCACACTGCAGCTGCTTTTGTTTTGTCACTGTAATGGTTGATTACTTAAGAATTAATGACAGTGGCACAAGCATTATAAACCTCCTCCGGGGTCTGCTTTACACATTCCGTCAGACTTGCCATATTTGCGAGAGACGAACAAGGATTAGAAGATTAGAATGTGTCGTGGATGCCAGCATGAAGAAGACGAATAAACGATCAGTGAATAAGAAGACGAATAAACGATCAGCGAATAAAGATCAGCGGTTCTCAATAAACCCAGTCAATCTCAGGCGCTTCTCCTCGTTACAGCAGCATGTTTTAATGTTGTTATTAGAAAGAGAGAGAGAGGGGGAGGAAGGGAGGGTGACAGAGAGAGAGAGAGAGAGAGGGGGACAGAGAGAGAGGTGGAGGGGGAGAGAGAGAGAGACAGGGAGGGAGAGACAGGGTGATGGAGAGAGTGGGGGGGAGACAGAGAGAGAGAAGAGGGGGGTAGAGAGACACACAGAGAGAGAGAGACAGACCGACCATGTATTTGCTTGGTGCTTATGCTGTAGGTGATGACTGATCTTCAGTCTATCTTGAAGGGGCAGATGTTTATGCTTGGGTTCACCCCAAATATGCCAGGCTGGGGTATGTTTTTGTAACGTACCCTTTCCGTCTCAACAGAAAGGTCGCCGCTCTGGAGAGGCCAGATAAATCCCACGTTTTTTGGGGAACAATTGCACTGTTTTCTATAAGAGCTTATTTCATTGTTTGTTGTTTGTTTTGATCTGACAAAAGAAAATCCCCCAGCACTTAGGAGAGCGGTAATGACTTCATGGAAGTCTAGATCAAGTCTGTGATTGCAGCTGAAAAGCAGCAGTTGATATCTTTATATTGTAATGTTAAGCCTTATCTTTCACCTCCTTCACACTCTCTTCAATACCCCTCTCTCATAGTAATATGCTACTTCCTACATTTCCTGTTATTTCCTCTCTCCGAAACACTTTGATTTTAATGTTTTTGGACGAGATTTGGACTAAGCCAGAGCATTGATAAACCAACCTCACCTGCTTCCTGCTTTCGTCAAGCCTACCATTCTGTCCCCCGTGCTGCACTGGGCTACAGTGACCACATCCTCATACGCCTGATCCCTCGCTACAGGCAGAGGTTAAAACTCTCTAAACCTGTTGTACGGCGATTCAGGGTGTGGTCCAGTGAGGCATGTGAGCGACTCTGCGCCTGGTTGGAGAGTGCAGGCTGTGACCAGGACTTGGTGGAGTGGGCGGGGCCAGAGGCTGGTAACAATCTGGATGTATACACAGACACTGTTACATCATTTATCAGCTTTGGCGAGGAGGTGTGTGTCCCCCTCCGCTCCAGGAAGTCCTTCAACAACGACAAGCCCTGGTTTTCATCCCAACTCAGGCGTCTGAGGTCAGAGAAGGAGGTGGCTAGGCGCAGTGGGGACGTGGACCGGGTCAAGCAGGCCAAGTACAGGTTCGCCAAAGCGGTGAAGGAGGCGAAGCATCGCTTTTCGGAGAAGCTGCAGCAACAGCTCTCTGAGGGGGATTCCGCCTCCGTCTGGAAAGGCCTAAAGACCATCACCAACTACAAACCCAGGTCCCCGCTGATGTCCGACAACCTCCCTCTCGCTAACGAGCTGAACGAGTTCTACTGTAGGTTTGAGAAAGAGAGGTTCCCGCCCACCCCCGCCCTCTCCCTCCACACCCCCCGGCTAAAACCACCACCCCCGTCCCCCAGGGGGGCCAATGTCCCTCCTGCTACCCCCTCCCTCCCCCCTCCCCCCCCCCTCCCCCCTCCTCACCCGCCCCGCCCACCCCCACCCCCCTTTCCCCACCCCCTCTCTCTGTCACAGTGCGAGAGGTAAACAGACTGTTTAAGAGGCAGAATCCCCGGAAGGCAGCTGGTCCGGATTCCGTCTCTCCCTCTGTCCTGAAGCACTGCGCCGACCAGCTGGCCCCGGTGTTTACCCACATCTTCAACGCCTCGCTGGAGCTGTGTCACGTCCCAGCGTGCTTCAAGGCATCAACCATCATCCCCGTCCCCAAGAAGGCCAAGGTCACAGGCCTCAACGACTACAGACCCGTCGCTCTGACCTCTGTCGTCATGAAGGTCCTGGAGCGCCTTGTCCTGGCCTACCTGAAGCTCATCACGGATCCTGTGCTGGACCCCCTGCAGTTCGCGTACAGAGCCAATAGATCCACGGAGGACGCCGTGAACATGGCTCTGCACTACGTACTAGAACACCTAGACACTGCAGGCAACTACGCCAGGATCCTGTTCGTGGACTTCAGCTCGGCCTTCAACACGATCCTCCCACACATCCTGGAGCACCAGCTATCCCTGCTGCAGGTGCCGGTCTCCACCTGCAGGTGGATCACGGACTTCCTGACTGACAGGTCTCAGCGGGTGAAGCTGGGGAAGAGCATTTCCAGCTCCAGGTCCACCAGCACGGGCTCCCCGCAGGGCTGCGTCCTGTCTCCAGCACTATTCTCCCTTTACACCAACAGCTGTGTCTCCCGCCACCCCTCGGTCAAGCTCCTGAAGTTTGCAGACGACACCACCCTGGTGGGCCTCATCTCCGGGGGGGACGAATCTGCCTACAGGGGTGAGATCGAGGGGCTGCAGAGCTGGTGCAGTTTAAACAATCTGGAGCTAAATGCTCTGAAAACAGTGGAGATGGTGGTGGACTTCCGAAGGAAAGCAGCCCTGCCCCCTCCCATCACGCTGGGAGGTACCCCGGTGGCCTCCGTGGAGTCATGCCGCTTTCTAGGCATGACCATCTCCCGGGACCTAAAGTGGGAGCAGAACACCGAGGCCCTCACGAAGAAGGCCCAGAAGAGGATGTTCTTCCTCCGGCAGCTGAGGAAACTCAGGCTGCCGAGGTCCATGATGGTCCAGTTTTACACGGCCATCATAGAGTCCATCCTCACCCACTCCATCATCACCTGGTTCCCTGCTGCAACGACCAAGGACAAGGCCAAGTTGCAGCGGGTGCTACGTTCAGCAGAGAGGGTGATCGGCTGTTCCTTGCCCTCCCTCAACTCCCTGAATGACACCAGGGCTCTGAGGAGGGCAAGGAAGATCATGGCAGACCCCTTCCACCCCGGCCACGGCCTCCTCACCCTGCTTCCCTCTGGAAGAAGGTTGCGGCTGCCTAAGGCACTGAAGGCCCGCCACAGGCTCAGTTTCTACCCCTCAGCCGCCAGGCTGATAAATGACTCTGGCTTCCCCCTCCCCCCCGCCCCCAAGTCTGCCCAGGACTGAATATGCACTGGACTCACTGTAAAAACTCTGCACTGCACTTTATACCGCACTATCCAATGCACTGTTGTCTGTCCTGTGTTGTTGTTGTTGTTGTTGTTGTGTTGTCCTGTTTTTTGACACGTGAAAAAAGTATAAACGCACTTGCTGTGGTGACGAAGCAAATTCCTATATGTGTAATGCATAGTGGCAATAAACGTTATCTGATTCTGAATCTGAATCTGAAATTGATAGAATTGAATCAAATAAATGAATTAAAAATACTAATTTGCTAATCTCCAAGCAGACTGTGGAGGGGAAAGTTAATTTGATTGCGTGTAATTAAAGCCACCTCTGTCTCTGTCTGCCATGCATCATCTCCTCTCACATTTCCATGATTTTCCCCAAAAGACTAATTGACTTTAACAGTAAACAACGTCTCATCAGATGCTCACGTTTCTCTATTTCCCGCTGTGGTCTTTAGATATCTACTGTATTGTGAGAACTGTGTTTGGCTGAGTGACTGGCTGCAGCATGCTGGTATATTGATAACACTTTATTTTACAGTTCTAGTAAAATAATGACTATATTAAACAGTGTATAGTATAGTAACAGTGTACTGTAATTACATAGTTATAACAATATCTTAATTTATCTGTTCCTGTAAATACTAGTAGCGCAAGTGGCGCTACCAGTTTGTTATGAAATTACATATTTTGTCAAACACTTTTCAAATCATTTCCAAGTATGTTCAGAGTGAATACCAGGTAAATACCAGGTACATACCAGTGGTTATACACTAGAACTGTAGAATAAAACGTAAGCAATATTTTCAATTGAGATCCCAGTGAATCAGTGCTGGTTTCTGTCTGTTGAGGGTCTCAAAGAGACACTAGTCCTTGGTCTGACCCCTCCCCCACTCTCTCTCTCTCTCACACACACACACACACATACACACACACACACACACACACACTCTCTCTCGCTATCTCTCTCTCTCCACCACCCTGCCCCACAAGCCTCATAGAAGCGTCCTTCACTTCAAAGATCAAAATGTTAGACTACATCTGAGGCTTCTGCGGTCCCCTACAGCTGCAGGCCAGATGCCACTTGTGTTGAGAAGTGGCCTGGGAAGGCCCGATGCATTACCCATGACCCTCCCTGCTCCTCCTGGACCCAGCTGAGAGGTACATCCTCCTCACCTCACAGACACGTGTATCGCCCCCACACACTCTGCTTTACTCTATCTCAGAACTGTCAGGCACCTCTGACTACTACCTTGTGAACTTATCCTAGTCATCCTGACCTGACCCTAGTCTCCCGGAGGCCCTGAGCGAGAGCTTGGATGAGCCCCCACTTTTTTGGGGGGCCCTTTTGATATTCTGGGGCTCTGGGCAGCCCCCCGGGTTCGGGCCAGCCCTGATCCTAAAGACGTTGCATGTTAGTGTTAGGATGCTAGGACTAGTCATGTTGACCTTAATCATCAATCATGTTGACCATCTGAGTCATAAGGGTAGTCATATTAGATCTATACTATAGGAAGCTAGGATTTGAAAAATCTTTAGTGTCACGAAAGCATGCATGCTAGACCAATGGGACTAAATGTAAAAAAAACAACTAAAACCTCCACTCAGCTGCTCGGCTCCTTGAATATCAGCACTGCAAAACGGACATTAAAAGGGTCATAATGTGTCAGACTCGATCCCACCGTCATAAAATGGACTGGTGTTCACGTATTACGGTTATGGCGTTTTGATTATGATGCTATGACTTCCAGCGTATCAGGACCCTACAGGACTTAATACTATGCCTATATCATAGATGTGTGCCTAGTGCCTTGCTCCATCTGAGCTCATAGGGGATACTGTCGGGGGTCGGTGGGGGTACTGTGGTAATGGGGGGTACTGTGGTGGTGGTGGTGGTGGTGGTGGTGGTGTGTGAGGGGGTAACACTGGCAGATAGCTTGTTAGATACATACTGTATTGCTCCAAAGTTAAGGACGGTATTAACTCTGTTTTTTAAAAAAGTCATTGTGTTTCATTGCGAGGCCAGGAAATTAATTTGAGATGTTTCTTACAAGAGAGAATCCACTGAAGGGGAGAGAGGATAGCTTGAAACTGGAGCAGAGAAGCAGAATGGAACACATCAATCTCTGGAGAGTGAACTCCCATCTGGTGTCAGAGGATCTCAGTGCCACTTGTGATGCTGTATTCTCATGCATTTCTAAGCACATTGTGGCCCCTCTGCACCACAGTGGTTTGAAGCTGAGAATCTTTCTTTGTCATCACATCATTGAACTCAGACCAGTGTGCAGTTTGCAACGTGTGCAGAACACTAATTGGTAGAAATAACAGCCACAGGAATGATTAGGGACTGAGTGAGGTCTCTGTCGTGACTGTCGAGTAAATGTGTTGTTGTTTCACTCCTGCCTTTTCCATAGATGGGAATGATTTTAACTGCAGATGGGTTGGATTTTTAGCAGGTCCAAACGCACGTGTGTCGGTAATGTGTGTTTACGGCAGTACATTTACCACAGCACAGGATCACTGTCTTGCCTGCGCCCAGGCGGATGGTAGTAACGTAACAGCGGTGTGTTCACGACAATTAGCAGGTCCAGTCCCATCAGTTGTGCTGACAATTCTCGCCTTGAAAATTGCACTTATATTTAAGACACACACCCTTGTGCCACTGCTGGTTTTACTTCCTTAAAATAGAGCCCTAAATCCCCCATAGAGAAGGTAGACAGAGAACTGCACAGTACTGCTGCATCACTGATCGACAGAGAAGACTGTAGACAAAAGACTGCAGACAGAGAAGACTGTAGACAAAAGACTGCAGACAGAGAAGAGTGTAGACAAAAGACTGCAGACAGAGAAGAGTGTAGACAAAAGACTATAGACACAAGACTGTAGACAGACTGTCGGCAGACTGTAGACACAGAAGACTGTAGACAGATGTTTACACCCCCTGGTGACTCGGGGTAGCAGGGCGCAACATAAAGCAACAGGATGGATTAACAGAAATAGTTAACAAACAAAATACAGAATACAACTTAAAGTAGGCCTACTATCAAACCAACATGTACAAAAGGTAATATAATAAATGGAAGCTTTCACATTTCAATGATATAAACCAGAGGTTCTCAACCCTCTCCTCTGGGACCCCCAGCCGCTCCACATATTTGATCTGTTCCACCACCAGCACACCTGATTCAACTGATCAAGTATAAAGCAATTATGGTTTGTACTTGATCAGTTGAATCAGGTGAGCTGGTGGTGGAACAGATCAAACATGTGGAGCGGGTTCCCCAGGAGAGGGTTGAGAACCACTGATCTAAACTATCTAAATTAACAAGACCAAAGAAGAAAAACAAAACAAACAAGTGCTCTACCCACGAGCCCTGCCACAGCTCAAACAAGAGAGAGAGAGAGAGAGAGAGAGAGAGAGAGAGAGAGAGAGAGAGAGAGAGAGAGAGAGAGAGAGAGAGAGAGAGAGAGAGAGAGAGAGAGAGAGAGAGAGAGAGTGAGGTCTGAGGACACAGAACTATGTATAATGATGGAACAGGTTGATTACTGATTATGACAGGCGTGGAATGATGGGACTGGAACCAAGCATGCATCTGAGATTTTAGGAGAGTGACAACAGCAGGGGGAGACAAAAACACAACACACGACACAATACACAGAAAACCAACACTATACGTAACAACAGAGAAGACTGTAGACAGACTGTAGACAGAGAAGACTGTAGACAGAAGACTGTTGACAGAGAAGACTGTAGTGTAGACAGAGGTCTGTAGACAGAAGACTGTAGACAAACTGTAGTAGACAGAAGACTGTAGACAGACTGTCGACAGAGACGTCTGTAGTGTAGACAGAAGACTGTAGACAGAAGACTGTAGACAGAAGACTGCAGACAGAGTACTGTGCTGTAGACAGACTATAGACAGAGTACTGTACTGTAGGAGTACTGCATAGCACTGTGCTGCATTACTGACTTACAGAGAACACAGTGAGCAGCCCGAACACTGTACAGTCAGAGGACTGTAGACACAGAAGACTGTAGACACAGAAGACTGGTGAATTCTATCCTTTTTTGGTCCTTTCAGCACCATAAACTGTGTCCAGCACCTCGACCCAACCCCGACCGGATCGCACATTAGGGTGCTAACTCTTCTTTAGGATTAGATGAGCTTAGATTGAGGAATTACTGAACTGGTGAATTTCTATGTGGCCTTGGAGGATAGATTGGCTGCTATAATATTGAAGATATTCTGCTGGTCTGACTCTTAGCAAAAAAAAACTAAGCTCTAATCAATTATTTATTTAAGGATGCAGTGCTTTTTAATTCTCTCAGCATAATTATTGCTTTGAAACCACCTTGAGCTCTTCTCGCTAAGGAAGCTTATGGCTTATGGGACCTGATAGGAAGCTGGATTTTAAATGAAGACACGGAATGGTCATACATTCAACTTCAGATTCTTGGAAGTGTCAACTGCTGCAGTGGATGCCCAAAGTTATTCTAAATCAGATCTACTGTGTCCATAGCCAGCCTGTGAAAGGCTACAGTAACCCACTGTGCCTCAACTCAATCTTTCAAATAACACATGCAAGAGAAGCCTAGCTCCCAGTTGGATGAGGGAACCATTATTCATGGTTGTAACTCACTTGATTCATATTCTAGAAGGGTTGCTGAGTTAGGGAAGACGGTAGACAGGTACTACTGCACAAAACCATTCTAACCATGGGAAATGTATTTGTGTACAATCCGTTATATTTGCCCTACGAAGTCCAGATAGGGCAAATTGAGGTATTTGGCCAGAGTAAAACGTCTTCTCTGACACAGTTCAAGACCCAAACCCATTTTAGTTTAAAAACTAGAGGTGTTAGCTGTGTTAGAGGTGTTACCAAAATTCATGTATGTACAATTCAGTAATCATTTAGTATGTGCAGCTGGGAGGCCCTGTGGAGGCAGGGGGGGAGGCTGGTGGAGAAAGGGGGAGGCTGGTGGAGGCAGGGGGGAGGCTGGTGGAGAAAGGGGGAGGCTGGTGGAGGCACAGTGGAGGCTGGTGGAGAAAGGGGGAGGCTGGTGGAGGCAGGGGGGAGGCTGGTGGAGAAAGGGGGAGGCTGGTGGAGGTTGGTGGAGGCAGGGGGAGACTGGTGGAGGCAGGGGGAGGCTGGTGGATCCTGGTGAATGCAGGGGGAGGCTGGTGGAGGGAGAAATCAGAGGATGGGCTCACGTGTTTGATGCCATTCTTCATTCTACCCTGTTGCAGAGGTGTTAGCGTCTATACAGGGTGTCCACAATGGCCAGTCTTGAGGGTCTTTGTGTAGGAAGCTCTTATCAAACTGACTGATTGAAGGGGAGTGATCCCTCTTCTATCATTGGGTTTCTTCCATTTTGTGTGTGAGGCTAAGATGCATTGTGTAACGGCTTTGACTGCTCAGTGTGTGTGTGTGTGTGTGCGTGTGTATGTGTTGTAGTCTAGAGTATATAGTGTATATGTTTGTAGTCTAGAGTGTATGTATTTGTAGTTTAGATAGTGTGTGTGTGTGTGTGTGTGTGTGTTGAATCACCACAGAGTAAGTAAGTAAGTAAGTAAAGCTTTATTTATATAGCACCTTTCATACAAGAAATGCAGCTCAAAGTGCTTTACAACAGGAATAAGAACATAAAGTGAATATAAAAACATATACAAGCATAGAATGAATATAAAAGCAGGGGAAAACACTCAAAAAAAAAGATTTACATTTCTTACACACTATGTGATACATGTAATACATTCATACACTACTATATATTATTTTAGCCCCCTCAGTGAGTGTAGTCATGCTAGTATGGGACCTGCACCTGTGGTACACGCTACCCCACCCGCAATGTACTACACCACAGAGATGAATAAAAACCCAGTGAGATGTGAGAGAGAGCTGATGCTGAGAATGCGTCACAGTAGATGACATTATGGCTGTGTGCGTGTGTGTGTGTGCGCATTTTGCGTGTGGGAGGAGAGGAGAGGAGAGAGGATGTCGTGGGGCGAGGAGGAGGAGAAACATCCAACTGTGATTGTGGAGAACATATTTCTCTATTGTGTAATGGTTTTTTCTGCGGGTTGGAATTCTTGGAGATAAGAAAACTGTTTCCCACTGTGACGGCCCTCCCGAGCTTGTGTCAGATCATCAAAACCAATAGCACAGATGACAACATATTTCACATAGAGGTTAAAGTTCAACGCTTGATGACAAAGGAACACTGTTACACACTATAGGGCTTTCACACCGCCAAGGAACCGTTCCCGTTCGCGTTCTGGAAGCCCCGAACCTTAGTGCTGTCTGGCGAACCAGCCTGCGTTCATACCAGTGGATAAAGGGGCGGGATAAACAAAAATGTCACACCAAGATGGCAGCTACTTTACGGGAAATTAGGATAATATCTTCCACTACTGAAATAAAACAGTATCTATTTTCTATTAAACAAAACAAAAGACACTTTCTACACGTGTTCTCTTACTAACCAGCTGGAATAGAATGGCTTACGAAGTTCACGTTCGCACGCGCGTGTGTGTGTTTTCTGAGCATGTGAGGAAGATCGACTTTTCACTGTTACGAGGGGAGTCAGTATTGACGACTCCCCGATGCCTCCTGCTGGCGATGTGGAGCATTCTGTTCTCTGGACTAATTACCTGATGTTTGTCACCTGTGTGTGTTTGTTATGTGCTACTGAGGTGTGTCCCATTTCCCTGTTCCCTTGTTAGTCGTTCATTTTTGTCTATGTGTTGAGAACTCTTGCTTGCCTATGGAATATCCTATCCCTTGTTGACTTTGTACAACCTGTCCTGGAGGACTTCACTGCCTGTTGCTTCCCAGGTACATTGACTTTATCTAGTTTGTTTGTTTATCTTATTTTGTTTCTTAGCCCTTGCTGTTATTGTTTATGGAGCCTGGTTTTGCTCTCCTTTGTTTTCCTCGAACTTAGTCGCAAGTTTTGTTTCGTATTGCTGTCATTCTTTACTTGCGTTTCGGAGCCCTCGATTGCTCACCTTTGTTTTTGACTTGTATTCATGTCATGTTTGATGAAGCGTTATTATCTCAGTAAAGATAACCTTTATTTTACTCTTGTGTTGACCTCCGTTAATCTGAGCCGTACTGCACCTGGGTCCAACACCATCTTACATACTGAACTTTATACGAAACGTAACATTTCACATGTAAGTGGCAGTCTTATTGTATTCTATTGTAAGTTAGGCAACGTGAAATATCGCTTCAGACTATCCTAAAAGTGACCTGACACCATTGTGATGATGGTAACCTAGCGTTACTGAATAATTTAAAGCACTTACGTGACTAGGGGTAAATGTGACGGTGTCCTCATTCTTTGTACAATTTACTTTATAGAAAATGATCAGCTGGAATGTGTTTGTGCTCATGAGATTACACACGCTTGCTAGCCTGAATGAGCTAGATCTCGTCAGCCATGTTCATGCTGCTAGCTTAAAGCACTGGCTGCACCATTCAGCTAGATGCCAGAAATAGTTTCGAGATGGCCTTTTTTTGTCAAAGGTTCCCCAAAGATCCTGGACTAAGGAAAGCTTGGGTCATTGCTGTCAGACGGAAGGATTTTCGAGCCTATCTGATATTACAGTTCTCTGTAGCTGTCATTTCACGGCCGATGATTTTGACAGAACTGGGCAAATGCGTTTGAAGGAATGTGTGATCCCTTCAGTTTTTGCGTCCTTTCCAGACCATCTGAACAAAGTTGGTGTATTTTCAAGTCATACGATTCTAGTGTTCTTTGAGGTAAACAGTGTTAATATATAGTGGAAACTGATTGGAATGATGGGCATGCAAATGATCTCTTGATAACATAACTGGAATTGTCACTAAACCTGATATTGAAAGTAAACATCCCTTTTAGATTGTTCTAATATTGATATCTTACTCAATTTGAAGGTGCCCAATAAAGCCAGGTCAACGAGGACATCAACACAAGCTGGTGAGGCAAGGGATGATCCTGTACTTGTCTGAATCTCCTGAACCGCTGAACTCATCAGCCTTGGTAGGTGTAACAAAGCAGTTCTTATCCACAGCACTTTTGCAACATAGCGTTTGTGTTGTATAGCGCGTATAGTGTGTAACAAGTGCTATATTTCATAGGATCATCCTTGACCCTGATCACGTCAAATTTCAGATAGCTGAGGCTCAAGCGTTCAGGAGCTGCCGAGACAGCAGAGAAATGCCAAGGGTCGTGAAAGAAGACGTAAACAAACTGTAAAGTCCCTGCTAGATGATTTAAAAGAGAAAAAATGATTTCAGAGGAACTACAGCTAAAGTTTGACTAAAGCTTGACAACTACAACTAGTGCTGGGGACACATGGGGAGGGGGAGAGGGTTAACTGGCAAAGGCGAGCTTGAAGAGGTGGGTTTTGAGGGCCTGTTTAAATGTTGGGAGGGTGTTGGCATGTCTGATGTGGTTGGGGAGGGGGTTCCAGAGGGACGGGGCTGCGGCTGAAAAGGCCCTATCACCCCAGGTCTGGAGCTTGGTCCTGGTGGTCTTGAGGGTGGTCTGGTCGTCAGACCTGAGGCAACGGGAGGGGGACGAAGTCGGCAAGGTAGGCAAGGTAGGAGGGGACCAGATTGTTGATGGCTTTGTAAGTGGTGAGTAGGATTTTGAATTGGATCCAGTATTTGACCGGGAGCCAGCGTAGGTTTTGAAGGACAGGGGTGATGTGGTCACGGTGAGCAGATGGGCAGAAGAGTTCTGGACGTATTGGAATTTGTTTAGGATGTTATTAGGCAAACCGTAGAGAATGCTGTTGCAGTAGTCATATATGGGGTGGCTTTGGCGCAGCAGGTAGAACCACCGTCTGATGATCACAAGGTTGGCAGATCGGTGGTTCGAGCCCCGGCTGGCCACATGTCGAAGTGTCCTTGGGTAAGACACTGAACCCCAAATTACTCCTAGTGAGCGGGCCGGCGCCTTGCATGGTAGCTTGCCGCCATTGGTGTGTGAATAGGTGAATGAGAAGCTGTTGTAAAGCGCTTTGGATAAAGGTGCTATAGAAGTGCAGTCCATTTATATATGTGCAGTATGATATGTACAGAACAAGGGCAAAAGGTGTTTTCTCACATGTGGCTGAAAAGTGTGAGATGAAGAGGAATTGAGTTTGTCCAGCCTGCAGAAGTAGACGTATGTGTCTCGGGGTGTATGGATGAACTGACTGGATGTTCTTCTCCTAACTGGAGTCCCGCGAACAGAAATAGTCCTTTAGTCGTTGATTTGATTCATGAATTAGTTTAATTATTAATAACACGTAACCAGGGAGCTTTATAACAATGTAAAAAAATCTATTTTTTTTCTAATTAATTTAAATTTGATGTTTTTCTATTCCTAGATGGGAGTCCCAGAGGAAGTTGGGGCTATTCAGAAAGTTCATGTTTTGGCATAGCGCTGATTAGGTCCGCCCCCAGTAACTGAATTTAATTAACCAGTGTCATGTTCAATTTCTCACGTTCATAACGAAACACATTTTAACAGAATTAAGCGAGTTACAGTCGATTTTGTAGAGAAGTCTGCATCTCTCAATACACATTGTATTCGTTAACTAGTGGATCTTGACTGCTCCAATATGGTGGACGCACAGATGCATAGTGGCTACGTATAGCAGCGGCCCATGAGATATCTACGTATATAATATCTATGGTTAACAGCCCAATGTCCAGCCCAGTCTCAACAGCCCAATGACCTTTCACCATTCACATCACCACAGGGCATCCCCAACTCAACATGAACAGTACATTAAACCTGTAAAGGCCAAATCTAGAAAAAATTAAGCATTTTTTCCCCCACCTTTCAGATGTTGTTGCAGGAGGCCTCTGATGCAGAAATTAAAGGGTTCAAAAGAAAATTGGCTACTAATGATGAAACGTAAAGACATGCACTATAGACCCTGGTACGTACTGTCACATCTGTTCCCGCGGGTCTCCTCAGCCATGGGCTAATCTGACCTAAAATCACACACCATTAACTTGATTGTCTGAAACTACGCTTCGCCAGCTGCTGTAAGTCACACAATATTTGTTTTCCAATACGACAATCATCGTATCACAATTACGGCCACGGCGTACACCACTTACCAGACGCGTATGAAAATCGTGCGGTCGTTCAAATCATTCTCAAATACGAAAACAGTCCCTTGGCATTTAAAAGCCAAACAGAACAGATTTAAAAGGCATCTCTCTCTCTCCCTCATCTTTCGTAGGAGGAGGAGGGGTCTGGTGTTGGAAAATGAGTGTTAGAAAAGCCACACAGGCAGCACAAAGCCAGAGAGCAACACAAAGCATTTGCTGAAGCACGGAAGCATTACCGCCCGTTGTTGCACACGTGTGCATTCAGGACCCACCGCAGCCTCCTATTGAGTTCATTAAGATTATTGAAATGCAGTGGCAGCCGCAGGATGCAACAGAATAATACACTTAGGGGAAAAGGGGAAGAGAGGAAGATGGGGTGTAACTACCTCCTCTCTTAGTGTGCGTTATTCCAGGGATCTGAGGTTTTTTCCAGCCCTTGAGGATATCCTCTACCTATTAATTTCTCTGACAAGTATGCATAAACAGTAATTTACTTCCTTTTGTGTTATGTCCTCTATGATCTGCATAACGCCCACTAATTACTACGCGTGTGTGCCAACAGTTGTTCATAATCCGAATAAGCTCTTTTCAAGTAAACTACTAGGACGTGACATGAACAGGGGAGTTCATAATCCTGAATAGCTTGTAGGAAAAAAACAGGGAACATACAAATGTGTTGTCTGGGAGGGTAACGACAGGCGGCTTCGGTGGCGTCTGGGCTCCGAGCCAAACCAGCGAACCTGCCGTGCTTTTTTTAGGCGACAACTGAACACAATGAGTTTACTTCTCCGTCTTGAGGACTGTTTCTGTTTCGTTGGGAAAGAATGGGGAAAAATCCGTTGCAGAAAGTATCGCTACAAAGGGGTGGGAACTGGTTTGAAATGAGGATGTGCCTTGTGACGTACCGATCAAATAACTTGGGCAGAGATCCAACAGAATTACTTATTTTACTGCAGGTTTTCAGTGTTGCAAGCTAGCATAGGCAACAACTCTCTGCAACATAGGCCTACCTGGTCGGAGAAGACAACCGTACTAGAGAGTACTAGAGAGGGTTTTTGGAATGTAAACATCCAATGAAATTGCGAGCACATTCTCCCATCACTTTGTCCAGATCAATCCAGGCCTGATCGGCTAATCTAATAATCTCCTGACCTCTGAAGGAGGCGTGAGAACAGAGTGAGTTGGAGGTATGGCTACGACAGACTCATCCCGTTGTGAAGGAGCCTGTGAATCTATTCCAAAAGATGTATTTCAAAAGACAAGCTTAGTCATTCTGTAGAATTCGATTTCCTTACGTTAGTTGATGACATTCTCCTGTGCTAGGCCTTTGTGGACAGAATTATTGACTATCGCCTGTGAGGAGGTTGGAGTCTTCAGTGAATACATTTTACACTTCATTACCGTAAAATCCCTGTCGACTTGTTTACTACACTTGTTTAGATATTTAAAGAAGGTCACGGATATCAATGTTGCACAGTTAAACGCTAACGGCAGCTAAATGCTTAGTAGTTACAAAAATAACTGGTCGATTCCTCCTCTACATTACAGTTTCAGACACTGTAGTATTTAGCGAATCATATATTCACTGAGGTTTCAACGAGGCTCTTGAGGCTCAACATTCTAGAAGCACATTTCAGCCATCCTTAGCAGAAGCTAGGCAGTGTTCTGTTCTGTGTTGCTATGGCAGTGAACGTTCTACAGTGGAATTCTCCTGGATGCTGGAATTCTCCCTGAAGCAGTTAAACAGAGAGAAGGATCCTCTTCTTTCTGCGTCATTGCCCTCCTCCTCCTCCTCCTCCTCCTCTTCCTCATCCTCCTCAATCACCCCCCCCACACACGTGTGCATGCAAGCACACACACACACACACACACACACACACACACGTACACACACACACACAACACACACACACACACAGGCAGGCTCATCTGCTGCACGATTCACACCTAGCTCCTCTTCTTCCTCCCCCAAACTGGCCTGCTGGCAGCTCCCACCCCCAGCGTGAGGAGGAGGAGGAGGTGGAGGAGGAGGAGGCGAAGGAGGAGGCTACTGTCACGAAGTCAAGACAGATAATGATGGTGGAAGAGAGAGATGACTGTCTGGGAGACGGCGAGAGGCACCAAGAGCTGCTGTGAGTTTCTCTCCACAGGTCGTCTTCACAGAGAAACAGGGTTATATTTAGAACTCCTTCTCTCTGCTCTACACTGCACTGCTGCTGCTGCTACAGTGGGGGAAATAAGTATTTAACACATCAACGATTATTTTTTTTCTTCTTAAACGTCTTGAAGTTGTCTTTGGAGGCTTCTCCAAGGCGTCCCCACCAAGTATTAAATCCATTTCAGTTAACGTGTTCAATATTTCTTTCCGATGTCTTTGAATCTGAATCTTCAAGTTAATCTTCAGTGTTCAATACTCCCCTGTGTCGTTCCACTTTATTGCATATTATCGCTTTTTTTATGGATTAGAATTGTACAATTTCTTTAGCTGTGTAAGTAAGTGAGTTAATGCCAATGTCTGTAATGCATGGCGTGGAATGAGGAACGGAATGATACGTGTTTGATACCATTCCTCATTCTGTTCCCTTGCAATACGATGAGTCTGCCTTCCGATGTCTACCTCCACCAGCCTCCCCTGACTGAATGTACATCAGGACTGCAGGGAAATAACAAGGCTGTTGCTAATTAATAGTTATCACTGACTAATACGTAGTTTTCACTGTCTTAACAGTTATCACTGTTTAATTAATAACTATTAATTAGAATGAATGAATGAATGAATGAATGGTCTTTATTGTCATTGCTATAGTACAGGTACCAAACAACGACATTTGGGAGGGGGGGCTCCCCTGGTGCTAGGAAAGAAAAAAAAACGGAAAAAACAAGAAGGGAAAGGAGCTGGTTTACATAAATAAAGGCTATGTACACTATCCACTATACTATACTGTACAGATAGACGACTAGGGTTGTCATATTGTACATAGTGTTATTGCACATTCATTTAAAGTGTCGCAGTTTGCAGGCTTGAAATGTACATATTTGTGCCTCAGCACTACACCTGATTTTTTCAATCCAGCAGCTACCATCAATCCGTCCAGACTGTCCAGGGCCCAGAACCTAGGTCTTTGCTGTGTTCAGGGCCTGGATGGCCCTGGGGTAGAAGCTGTTCTTCAGTCTGTTTGTCCTTGCGGCCATGGTCCTGTACCGCCTTTTCGAGGGCAGCCGGGCAAAGTGTTCGTACCCAGGGTGGGTTGGGTCTCTGGAGATCTTGGAGGCCTTCCTGAGACAGCGTGTGTTGTACAGCTCTTCCAGAGAGGCACAGAGACAGTGATAACTATTAATTAGACAGTGATAACTATCACTGTCTAATTAATAGTTATCACTGATACTACATCCATTTTGGGTAGCCAGCACCTTTATGCATAAAGCAAAGCACCTCCATCGGGTCTAAGACGACAAGATGTGTGACTGAGGGCTACCCAGGACACATGACATGCTTCCCCCGTCACCAGTCAAGCAATTCCAAACGCAGAGCTTATCTTGCGTGCGTGACGACACTCTGAGGGACGTTTGAGGCGCTTCAGTATCGGTGGTGGTGTGCTAGCGAGTCTCTGCCCCGCTGCGGCCAGATAACGTACGGTTCCGCTGGGGGAGTCCTCATCGTCTTCCTGCTGGTGTCCCCCCCGACACACGCTTACACACGCATGCACCTGCACATTCACACTCGCACACATACACAAACACACGCATGCACTTACGCACGCACACATGCACATGCGCAAACACACACACACACACACACACACACACACACAGTCCTAATCATTCTACTGCTGGTCTCCCCCAAGTATGGGAGAGGAAAGTCAAAGTCTGCAGCCAAAGTCAAAGTGGGTTTGTTGTGATACTCTGCAGTGCTGCGGAATGCTCGATTTGCACAGGGCATCAATATATAATATACCTCAGATAATATAACCCACTGAGTTCAAAAATGTGTGAAAATACGTGTGTAGCAGCATGTTGATGAGTGTGAGTGTGTGTGTATGTGTAGCAGCGTGTTGGTGAGTGTGTGTGTATGTGTGTGTGTGTAGTCTGCACGTGTGCGTCTGTGCATGCCTGTGTGTGTGTGTGTGTGTGTGTGTGTGTGAAACGGCATAGCTGATCGTTCATCAGTAATTGCCGTAGGGTAGAAGCTGTCACAGAACCATCCCAGCCCGACCGCTCCGGTACCGCCTGCTGGACTGCAGCCAGCGTCAGCCGGGCCCAGGGAGGGATGGTACCAGGACGTGTCTCGTCTGATAGTCTGGTCATTTGGCAAACAGAGAAACTTACAATAACGACACATATATCACAGTCAGTGCCAGTAAAACTCAATATCGGACTCCATGGTAAAGAAAGGAAAGACAACCGTGTGTTCGTTGTTTATCGATTTATTGTATTTTTTGTGGACAAATATGGGAAAATGCTGGATTCCCTGATAAACAGATGACGATGAATGATGACCAATGCTAAAGATCAAGGGTCGGTTTCATAGAGTAGGCTTGAGCCTAATCCTAGACTAAAAAACATCTTCAATGGAGATTTTACATTGAAGTGTGATTTACTCCAAGACTAGGCTTAAGCCTTGTCTGGGAAACCGGACCCAAAACCGCATATTCAGCGCAAGGCAGAGGTTCTGTGAAGGTTATGCAGCATTTAGAGAAGGTTTGGAACCGGCGTTCACATGGTTTATGTTCCACCGCGTCCTGGTCACGCCCTCAGGACCAGATGGCCTTGACTGTCTGGATGTCACACATACGCACACACACACACACACACACACACACACACACACACACACCAACATGCTGCTGCACCCAAACACACACAAATGCATACACACACACACACACACACTCACCAAGGTGCCCCTACACACACACACACACACACACACACACACACACACACACACACACACACACACACACGCACACACACATGCACCAACATGCTGTTTCACACACACATGCATCCGTGCACTATGCTGCACAGTGCTCCACTATTCTGTTTGCTGAATCATCTGCTGATGCACACACGCACACACCCACACACACGCACACACACACCCACACACAGGCAGGCACACATCATAAATATTATTACAGTTGCAAATAATGTGCAAATGTAGGAATGCCATTGTTATCATTTTTGTGTCAATATTACAGTATCTCTGAAAAGTTGGTATTGCTTATATATTCTGATTCAACAACTTTCCATCTTGTAATATTATTAATATTTATATTAGCATAAATTAATGTGTGAATATCTTGTCACTTCTCATTTTAGCACTGCCTTCCATAAGTCTCAAATGTTTTGCTTATTTTCAAGAAATACTGGAAGATAGTAAATGAGCACAGGATGGAATATGTAAAGCTGGTAACCCTGTTTCCACTTGTATGGAATAATTAGGTTGTTAAAATGTCATATCACAAACCTCCAACAATTTCCTGTCTTCAAAGCCTTTTTCATGAACATTTCAGCATACAGTATGCCTCCTGTTTAATGCATGCCGGTGCAGCCACAAGCGGTAGCTAGCGGTGCCTCGTTCAGTGATGGGGACGCTACATTGAAAGTGGATTTAACTAGATGACATGAAGAAGAAAGTTGACTCCACTACACTAAAGAAACCCTTGAGAGAAGTATAGTTTGTCAAACCAAAGCTACTTTGAAAAAGTAGTTCCGCACATAACTAACATATCCAACACACGCCAAGTCTGTTACTGACAGATGACTGAAATCACTGGGAAAGGAACAAATAGCGAGGTGGAGCAAACTGGGGAGACCAGAGGCAGTCTCAGAGAAGAGATGGTAGAAAAGTTGTAGGGCTGGAATAATAGAATTACAGTTATATCATTATATATATATATATTCCTCAGAGAAGCTAGCGCTTCTAGTGCGCCCACAGCCACGAGCATGCTAACGGTTGCTAGCCGTGCCTCATCATGTGAGCTAGAGCTTCTGTACCTCCCTCGTTATGCTCTGCCTCCAGGTAACTACAGCTGAACAAAGACATGGACCACCGCTAATGAGCTAGCCACCATAACACACACACACACACACACACACACACACACACACACACACACACACACACACACACACACACACACACACATAAATGAGCTAGCCTAAATAAGATATACAGAGAGTTCAGTGTTGGTCCGGTACCTTTGTGAGTGTGTTATTAGAGGATGAAGTGTAATGCATGGCCACATTGTCCAGAACACATGACTGCGTTTGCTCATTTGAACACATTTAAACACATTCGTTATCACAGTGTGTGCGTATGTGTATGTGTGTGTGTATGTGTGTGTGCATGGACTGAGAGCAGTGGGGAGGTTTCAGGCATATTCAGAATTACTTTGTGTGCATATGTTTGTGTAAGTATTGATTGAATTATTTACCATGTTTTCCCTTTCCTCCATTATGTGACAGGATCTGATGTTTTAGTCTGCAAGTAGGGCAAGGTCATTTTTCAGTTTTTCACGATTATAAAAGGGCAGATTGTAAGCTTTCAAATTATGTGTCATAAACCCCTTTCACGTATACGAGCCTTTCTAGTATATTCCATGGAATTTCCCTGGTAGGCTACAGGGTATATGTGAACGTGACTGACCAGGGAAATTCACTCAGGCAATTACCCTGGTCCCGACCATGTACGATTCCATGGAATTTACCGGGTCGGCTTATGTGTGAACAGAAGCCTGAACATTCCCTGGTTCCGGTACGCAAAGGGTTACGTATGTCTGACGCAAGACATTTTCACATGGAACAAGTTAACCAAACACAGCGAGTAGTTTCTCACTTGGTGATTTTGGTTGGCTGATGTTTGGGAGTTGGCTAGTCACATCACATCTCAACGCTTTTTGTACATTTTGTGAAACTGACCACTCCGTAGCCAATATAATCCCTTGTTGTTATATAGGGAGTTGGCTTTATTCGACTTTTAGGTCTGTCATGACAATGGAGTCTGAATATGAGTGCAGCGGTGTGTTTTTATGTTTTCGTCTAGTGTGTGTGCGCATGTTATGACCGCTAATGCATTTGCATTGCAAATGGGAGGCAAGTTAGCTAGCTAGATAGCTTACATACTCATGTCAAAAACAGCTCCATATCCTGTTTCCTAGCTTGGCATCTTCGCCGTTTATTGATCAGTGCTACTGCAAACACTGCCAGCATGTCACTGTTGCTGTCAGCCATTTTTCTTGCGGGGTAAACACAACTTGCCAAGTTTTTCTCTGCTATGTTCTAAAACTGGCCCGTTGCATTGCATTGCGTTGCAAATCCTAGATCTGAACTGGGCTTTACATTTACCCCAAAATAAAGGAGAAGGTGTGTCGACAGACCACAGTCTCGTGAATAGTATGTTGATCGACGAAACGATACAGTCATCGATGGCAGCGTGACACAATGGCAACAGATGGCAACAGACACACTCACACACATGGCAACAGACACACTCACACACATGGCAACAGACACACTCACACACATGGCAACAGACACACTCACACACATGGCAACAGACACACTCACACACATGGCAACAGACACACTCACACACATGGTAACAGACACACTCACACACATGGTTATGAGGGTGTGGGGGTGACTGAAACAAAGGGGGATACGCCCTCACACAAATATGAATAATGTATAATATACGTGTATTATTTCATCGAACCGTGTCACATATCGGTTCAGAATGTTTCTACCTCCGTCACATATGTTCCCACACACCAGCCGTGTCTCTGCGTGGCGGTGAGCTGCACACAGCCCAGCAGTACATATTATGTTATTGATTTTCTCATCAGTCAGTTTCATGTTTAGGCATCCCAATCTCACACATGCACTCACAATCAATTACCAGCCACGCCGTCTCTGTTTTCACCTGCTACAAACCCTCCCGTTCATCCGCCGGTGAACCTTCAAAGAGAATTTGTTACTCTTCATGTTGTTCTTTGATGACTAATATTTGCAGGGTCGTGAGCGATACATACTGATGAGTAAGTAAGTTATAGCCGCTCAACGTGGCATAGCTGTGACTCCTGACCATGCAGTTTGAAAAGCAAAGTAATTGCGTATAATCGCTTGTCTGTGCTTGAAACCAATCTTTTTATTTTTAAAACGTTCGGATGATACCTTATATAACAGTGTTTCTGAAGTGTGTGTGTGTGTGTGTGTGTGAGAGAGAGAGACAGAGACAGAGAGAGAGTGGTGGTTGAGGGGTGGAGGGGGAGGGAGAGAGAGGTGCTAGTGGTGGTGGAGGAGAGAGAGAGAGAGAGAGAGAGAGAGAGAGAGAGAGAGAGAGAGAGAGAGAGAGAGAGAGAGAGAGAGAGAGAGAGAGAGAGAGAGAGAGAGAGAGAGAGAGAGAGAGAGAGAGAGAGAGAGAGAGAGAGAGAGAGAGAGAGAGAGAGAGAGAGAGAGAGAGAGAGAGAGAGAGAGAGAGAGAGAGAGAGAGAGAGAGAGAGAGAGAGAGAGAGAGAGAGAGAGAGAGAGAGAGAGAGAGAGAGAGAGAGAGAAGGTTGAGATGGGGGGTTCGACTCACATTTAATGTTACAGCTGCTCCCACCGGCCTGATGGTCTTTCACTCGGTCACCATAGCAACCTGAGTGGTACCAGCATTGTTTGTGGGGGAGATCAGCTCACACACACACAACACCCTCCACCAGCGTCGGTGTGTACTGTATCAATCCTCACACCTCTTTACTCTCCCCCACATCACGCTTTTCCCCTTCACTCTCCACAGCATGGAAAAGACTCTGTGATGTTTGCTGTAGTAACTGTGAATGTCTAAATGGGGCTTAAAAGGCAACATGTGGAAAGTGTAAACCTGTCTAATGATGTGGAATATGAAATCAATCATCCAGTGCTTGTTGGACTGTCTGGACTAGTAATGCACTGCAGAGTGGAGCTTGATGTGGTCGGCTGTGGTTTCCAGTGTGTGTTAATGACGGAGAGAGCCTCGCAGTGTGTATAGACTTGAGTCACTGGCGGTTCAACCTCAACATTATCAACAGTGTGTGTGTGTGTGTGTGTGTGCATGTGTGCATGTGTGTGTGTGCGTTTGTGCGTGTGCGTTTGTGTGTGTGTGTGTGTGTGTTTGTGTTGCATATATTATTGACCCCATTCTGGAGCTCTACAATGTTAGGATTTCTGAGATTTGCTGAACAACCAGCCCAGCCACCTCGTCGTCTGCTGATGACACTCCAAGCGTAGTCCTTTGACACTCCTGAGAGGACTGTAACATTTCGAATATCAAGAAGGTCAACAGCTGAAGTGGAATCTATAAAACATTTGCATTTACAGTGCTTCACCTCGACACCTCTGAATAATACTGGCAACACTTGAAGTTAAGAGCAAGGACAGGAGAGGCGCTGGCCCTGCTGGCCGTTATAAAGAAGTGAAAATGTGTCAAGTGTTTTGAGTAAATCTGCCTTTTACTCCTGACAGTGACAGCAGCCAGTGTCTGTATGTGTTCAAGGCTTTCAAGCCTCTGCCGTGAGTTATGGCTTTGTCATAAATTAATTAAGGTTTTCAAATGGGCCGTTAAGGAATGTAATTTTCCCAGAGTTCAGCTGGCTTTGCCGTGTGATGTGATCATTAATTAGTATTAGAAAGATTCTCCTGGCACAGATGATTCCCCGCTGTATTGCTGTGTGACAGAGGACGAGACAGGTCATAAATCAGGTGTTTTGGTGCAAGAAGAAACAAGATGTTCTGTCTTAAATCAATTCGGCGTTTACCTCCTGTCACAGTTACTGGCTCCCATTCAGGTTGTCAGGGGGCTACGACGGTACAGGCCGTTGCTAAGACGAGACGTATTGTGAGAGACACACTGCAGTGTTTCAATGAATGGAACTAGTTTTATACTACTATAAACACTGGATAATGAACTAACGTCCATGTTCCATGTATCCAGGGCTGAATCAGCAGACCATGTATACAGTACCGGGTCGTTTTGTTTAAAGGTAGACTCTGGGATATGACGTCACGCCCGTGAAAACAGAGCAACTTTCGTCACAGATATCGTAGTGAGAGTGAGCGTCCACTCCGACATAAGACGGCAGAGCACACATGCCGTTCACATTCAACTGCTGAATCACAACACGACACATAAAGCAACGCACTAATACAATGTGTGTCACTGTGTTATGACTGATACAATCACAATGATACATACAACACATGCAATTCTATTTCACACCTTCAAATGTAAAGGGTTAAGTGAATGGGAATCCTTGTAAAAAAATAAATAAAATAAGGACATGAGATTTGAGTATTTGCATAATAGTAAATACAAGACATGCTGATACATAACGTAAACATAATCAACATCCTGATTATAATTTCAAATTATGAGGCAGAGTGACAGTCCCTAGTACAGCAGCAACGAGCCAGGGTGTCATGCGTGACATAAACAAACAATTAATCCTAGCCTAATTACAATTGCACCACATGACCACAGGGCGGTCAGATTTAACGTGTCGCTCCTTTAAAAGATGAATTACATATCGATCGTAACTCCTGAGAGAACGGCGTCACGGAGCCGCACAGTCTGACAGTGTATTACACTCAACACTTCCGAGGCCGAGGTCAGCCAACACGAGCAGAGAAATCTGCTCCGAGTCCGTCCCTAACAGTTTCAAAAAGCTACATGGGCTACGCTAGCTCACAAATCAAACCCTACCGGCTAAGGTAGCGGGTTTAACAATGTTACACTCACTAATCGCCAGCTGTAATTCCCTCTCTGATTTCTCTCTCTCCTCGGTGCTCGGGCCCTGACGTAGGAGAGGAAGACAGAGCAGGCCATTACCAGGGGTGTCGGTGTGATGGAGCGTTACCCACCCAGTGCAGTGTGGCGGTGGGCTTGGGAGACTCACACCATCTGCCTCTGTGTCACAGACGCCTGTGAGCCCTGGGAGGGGGAGGGGCCCCAGGGAGATTGACGGAGGTAGGAAACGGGGGACGGGGGCTGATTGTAATGCATGGAACAGAATGAGGAACGGTGTCAAACCACGTGTGTTTGGGTTAGGAGTTTGGGATACCATTCGTCATTCCGTTCCATGTGTTCAAATAAGCCCGTCCTGGGGCGCTTAGGTGGCGTAGCGGGTTAAGCGCTGACCATGTAACCGCAGGGTCCCCGGTTCGATTCCGGCCGGGGACATATCCTGCATGTCATCCCTCCTCTCTCTCTCTCACCCATCCTTCCTGTCTAAATATCTACTGTATCTGTCAATAAAATACAAAATATGAGTGGGACTGCCCCACTCAGAAAAATGTACTTTAAAAAATAAAATAAAAATAATAATAAGCCCGTCCTCCGATGTCTACCTCCTACAGCGTTCCCTGGTAGAGACGCCTTCTCGGACGACCAGCTGAGGGTGCGGTGGTGGTGGTGGTGGTGGTGATCAGCTGAGGAAGAGGAAACTGTTCAGCCAGGAAGCGTCTCTGCTCCTGAATACCAGGAAGGGACGGTGAAGGGAATGAGAATTGAAGCAGTTTAGGAGCTGTTGATCGAGGAGAGAGATCCCAAAGCATTTCACTATTTCAATTACGGCTGTATGCGATGTACATGACACATAACATTTGATTTGATTTGATTTACAGCGCGCGGAGAGAGCCTTTCATCAGCCTGTGTCTCCTTCCTTCAATTGAGATATACGAGAGCGTTCTGTTTCCTGTGAGAGAGCTTCTGTGGAGAGGGACTGTAGGCTAGCAAGTGTCTGGTCCACTCCCCCAGTCACCATTACAGCACTAACACATCCAAGACAGCAGAGTTTATCTGGGTAGAAGATAGATGAACTCTGCTGTCTTGGATGTGTTAGCGCTGGATAGATAGACAGATATATAGATGCAGATATATAGATGCACTAGATAGATAGATTTTAATTTTCGGGGGATTTCATTTTCAAAAGATTTCGTTTGACGGAAAAACTGGGAAAAACATGAATAAATTGAATAAAAACAGTATCAAAGTGTGACAAGTCTACGAATGTCCAGCTGAGATCGATAGCTTTGCTACAAGTCACACCAACGTCTTGCGCAGAGCGACTCAACAACCAAATCAAAAACAAACACAAATTTGGGGGGCGTATGCAATGGTTTGGGCCGACCTGATGAGAAAACAATGAATTAACCATATTAATAATAATTGATCTTCTTTAAAAAAAAAAAATGTTTAAGTCGAGTGGAGAATCAGTTTATCAATTAATCAAGTTTGTTCGGCCTAAATAAAGTTTGAATACGATGAACAAAGAATCTTTCTGGCAGCAGATCTCTGAGTAGTGCCCAGAAGATAGGAAGCAGCAGATTCTCTCTCACGTTTAAATTATGTATTGGACGCCTCAGTAAGTTACATTAACGTCCAGGCGGGGTAAGAATCTTCCTATTCTTCCATCTCCTACTGCATTGTGCTCTCTGCCTGTCTCCAGCCAGCCTTTCACGTAGCCGTCCTCCCCAGACAATGGCTACTTTCTGAATCGAGAGCAAGCACATTTTGAGTCAGTCAGACTGAAATATCCTGAAAGAATATTTTCATTATCATATCCAATGTATGAATGACTAAATATATAATTGCTGAAGTATGGTACTCATGTCAGGGATACTGTGTGTATGGATGAGTGCACTGGTAATGAATTTAGTTCCCAAGGGAGGTTGCTATGCTAACATGTACACAGGTACTCCAAGAACAGACCTCCCTCCACAGACCTCCCTACCCCCACAGACCTCCCTCCACAGAACAGATCTCCATCCCTCCTCAGATCTCCCTCCCTCCCTCTGCAGACCTCCCTCCACAAACCTCCCTCTACAGACCTCCCTCCACAGAACAGAAATCCATCCCTCTACAGACCTCCCTCCCTCCACAGACTAGACCTCCCTCCCTCCACAGACCAGACCTCCCTCCACAGACACATTCATGTTTGAGAACATTCCTTATTCCAATCCATGCATTACAATGAGCCCGTTCTTCGATTTCTACTTCTACCAGCCTCCCCTGATATAAACCCTATTTGCACCCGACTTCACGTTAATATATCACATTACCTGTTATACTGTACCTGAGTAGTTGTACTGTGATTAACCTTCAGAAGAAGTGTGTGATCAATTAAACCCCTTTCCTAGGGTACCAAGTACCAGGTACCATGTAGCCCAGGGTACAGGGGAACACTATGGGTCCAGGCTATACAGGACACAGAGGCCCGTGACATCATAACTGGATCTTCCAGAGAGCGAATTATCCAATGGCTAGTTAGTTAAGACGCATGTTAAGAAATGGCATGGTCCACATTAGGGGTGTCTGAAATCGTATTAAAAGATTCTTCCAGGCATGCATAATATGGGAAATATATCGTAATATTTACGATGAATGAATGAATGAATGAATGAATGAATGAATGGTCTTTATTGTCATTGATATAGTACAGGTACCAAACAACGAAATTTGGGAGGGGGGGCTCCCCTGGTGCTAGGAAAAAAAACTAAAAAACAAGAAGGGAAAGGAGCTGTTTTACATAAATAAAGGCTACTGTATGTACACTATCCACTATATACTATACAAATAAGACACTGTGCTGTACTCTATGCTATGCTATACCTATTCTAACATTTCCTATTCTCTGAACCTTATGTACCCTAGGGTTGTCATATTGCACATAGTGTTATTGCACATTCATTTAAAGTGTCGCAGTTTGCAGGTTTGAAATGTACACATTTGTGTTTCAGTATTACACTTGATTTCAATCTAGTAGCTGCCATCAATTTGTCTAGATTGTCCAGGGCCTAGAACCTAGGTCTTTGCTGTGTTCAGGGCCTGAATGGCCCTGGGGTAGAAGCTGAGCTTCAGTCTGTTTGTCCTTGCGAACATGGTCCTGAACCGCCTGTTCGAGGGCAGCCGAGCAAAGTGTTCGTAGACACTGTGCTGTACTCTATGCTATGCTATACCTATTCTAACATTTCCTATTCTCTGAACCTTATGTACCCTAGGGTTGTCATATTGCACATAGTGTTATTGCACATTCATTTAAAGTGTCGCAGTTTGCAGGTTTGAAATGTACACATTTGTGTTTCAGTATTACACTTGATTTCAATCTAGTAGCTGCCATCAATTTTCTAGATTGTCCAAGGCCTAGAACCTAGGTCTTTGCTGTGTTCAGGGCCTGAATGGCCCTGGGGTAGAAGCTGAGCTTCAGTCTGTTTGTCCTTGCGAACATGGTCCTGAACCGCCTGTTCGAGGGCAGCCGAGCAAAGTGTTCGTACCCAGGGTGGGATGGGTCTCTGGAGATCTTGGAGGCCTTCCTGAGGTAGCGTGTGTTGTACAGCTCTTCCAGAGAGGGGAGGGGGGCGCCGGTGATCTTCTGGGCCGATCTCATGACTCTCTGTAGCGCATTCCTCTCTGCGGCTGTGCAGCTGGAGAACCAGATGCAGATGCTGTAGGTGAGGATGCTCTCCACTGCGCAGCGGTAGAAGGCCACCAGCATCTCCTGTCCGATGTGGTCTTTCCTGAGGACTCTCAGGAAGAAGAGCCGCTGTTGTGCCTTCTTGATGATGGCTGCTGTGTTGTTCTTCCAGGACAGGTCATCCTGTATGTGCACCCCCAGGAATCGGAGGGTTGAGACTCTCACGATGACAAGTAAGAAGAGTATGTTTCGACCCCTCCGACCTGTTGTTTTTACCTCTTTTGGGTGGGTCCAAGTCTTAATTAGAGGTCTCAGACCCCCCTCATTTCCCCCCTGTAATTCTAACCATGGTATCATAAATACACTGGCTTCAACCTCACAGCTGTGCTAGACATACATCTGTACATCTTTATGTCTCTTCACATAAACTCTGAGGAAGGCAGAGATCAGTACATGACGCTAGCAGCACTGTGAGTGTTACTCTTCTAGTTCACGTCTGCACAGATGAATAACTGTATCTATATAAGGAGTTAAGATAAGGATAAAAACACTCTCAGAGTTATGACGCAATCTCTTGCTCATATCTGGGGGACGTTGCGTAGCCTAGCGAACAGGGGATTGTTGTTTTCCTTGTACAACTGAATAGATTTTGGGTTAGATCTCATTGTTTACTTGTCCTTATCGATACTCCTCCTCTCTCCTTCCGCCTCCCTACTCCTCCTTCCTCCTCCTCCTCCTCCTCCACAGCACTGATAACTAATCTTGTGTTCTTTTTTCCTTTTAATCAAAGGGCCAATCACGGTTCACGCTGAGCCTTCATTAAAGGTCAAGAGACACAGAGGAGGGGAGAGAGAGAGAGAGAGAGAGAGAGAGAGAGAGAGAGAGAGAGAGAGAGAGAGAGAGAGAGAGAGAGAGAGAGAGAGAGAGAGAGAGAGAGAGAGAGAGAGAGAGAGAGAGAGAGAGAGAGAGAGAGAGAGAGAGAGAGAGAGAGAGAGAGAGAGAGAGAGAGAGAGAGAGAGAGAGAGAGAGAGAGAGAGAGAGAGAGAGAGAGAGAGAGAGAGAGAGAGAGAGAGAGAGTGTGCTGAACAGAGTGAGCTGTTTTAGTTTGTAATCTAACTCTACCTCATGAACACAGATACAACTCACCAACAATTGAAACTCCGGCTGTGCATGCATACCGTATGAGGGGAATTGTCAGTGCAGTTACGGGAACAAGATATTTCTGCGTGTGTACTGTAATAATAACAACCAAGCAGCACCATCAGGTTCCAACCCCAATGCTGAAAACGTGTTATTAGACAATATACACCTTGATAACGTGTTATACCAATGTTGTTACAAGTGTACAGAGTGAGCACATTACCTATGGCTGCTATTCTCTTCCATAGAAGAGTCCTGTAATGGGACCGAAGGAAATGCAGATCTAGAGGATGATTGCTGGAGGTATTTTCAATGAAGGCAGCACAACAGGAAGTGTTTCCTGTCTGTCAAAGAGTCCTTTTACTCATCAATTCGATATTCTGTCATTGCTGCTTTGTTGAGTCTCAAGAGGCCTCCTGAATGAACAATAACATACTCACCTTGGTAAATGGTAAATGGACTGCACTTATATAGCGCCTTATTCCAAAGTGCTTTACAATGGCCTCTCCTTCACCCCTTCACACACACATTCACACACCAAATGGCGGCAAGCTACCATGTAAGGCGCGCAATGAACAATTTGGGGTTCAGTGTCTTGCCCAAGGACACCTCGACATGTGGCCAACCTGGGGATCGAACCGCAGAACCACCGACCTTGCGATCGTTAGACGCCGGCTCTACCTCCTGAGCAACAGCCGCCCCTGCTTTGTTTATATTTGTTTGTATTAGAAAGTATTTTTTCTAAGTTTGATCTTTCCGGAAATGTTCACACGCTGAGCTCTTCAGACGTTCGTCATCCAGCCTGAAACTTTTTGCTTAGAAAAGTTGACGAGCTGCGGGGTTTCTCTACCTGGGGTCGTTGGTATTCTTTGCCACAGTCTCAGGTCAGTGTTTCCCCGACTAACGATATTTGGGCAGGCCCCCTGCCTGGATCTGTTTTTGCTGAAAATCTTTTAGCTTCGAGACCTCAGTAGGTAGAACATCTTGGTAATGTCAACCCACGTAGTGGATCAAGGGGCCACTGCGCCCTCCCGAAGAAAACGTCTGTGAGTAACACTGTCTCAGACTGCCTTTCATTCTGATGTTATGATCTACCAGGCGTGGGCACCTTAGACCAGGGTATCTAGGACCTGGTAGCACACTAGGTGTTATGATCTACCAGGGGAGGGCACCTTAGCCCTGAGTCTCTAGGACCTGGGAGACCACTAGGTAGGCAGAATGTAGGCCTTGTAGCAGAGACGTGCACAGGGTTATTGAAGGGCGGTTCCTTTTTGGTGCCATACGATGCAAAACAAACCAGAACATCCAGGAGGGCACTTTGTGAGTGGCAGGGCAAAGGGACAGGGGTTTTAGCACCTTTCACCCCCCAACCCCTGTGCTTGTCCTTGCTTTAGATTAGTCTGCTGAACAAAAACTGAGGAGCAGGAAGACAATGGTCTGATGAACTGCCGGGGCGGCTTTGGCGCAAGAGGTAGAGCTGCCGTCTAATGATCGCAAGGTTGGTAGATCGGCGGTTCGAGCCCCGGCTGGCCACATGTCGAAGTGTCCTTGGGCAAGACACTGAACCCCAAATTGCTCCCAGTGAGCGGGCCGGCACCTTGCATGGTAGCTTGCCGCCAGTGGTGTGTGAATGTGTGTGTGAATGGGTGAATGAGAGGCCGTTGTAAAGCGCTTTGGATAAAGGCGCTATATAAGTGCAGTCCATTGGATGAAGGTCTTGCTACTGAAAGCTTAGCTCTATACACTGAAAGGTAGCAATGATTCTTCTGAGTGTGTGGGGACATGTTCACATTGATTTGTCATTACATTGAATGCAAGTACACAAGGCAACCACAACAACAACAATAGAATGTAATACAGATAGTAAGCCAATAAAAACAATAATAGTAATACAGATTAATTAACTTCAATGGAAGTGCATGAGGATATGGGACACTTCAATTGAAGTGCATGAGGATATGGGACACTTCAATTGAAGTGCATGAGGATATGGGACACTTCAATTGAAGTGCATGAGGATATGGGACACTTCAATTGAAGTACATGAGGATATGGGACACTTCAATTGAAGTGCATGAGGATATGGGACACTTCAATTGAAGTACATGAGGATATGGGACACTTCAATTGAAGTGTCTGAGGATATGGGACACTTCAATTGAAGTACATGAGGATATGGGACACTTCAATTGAAGTGCATGAGGATATGAGGATATGGGACACTTCAATTGAAGTGTCTGAGGATATGGGACACTTCAATTGAAGTACATGAGGATATGGGACACTTCAATTGAAGTGCATGAGGATATGAGGATATGGGACACTTCAATTGAAGTGCATGAGGATATGGGACACTTCAATTGAAGTACATGAGGATATGGGACACTTCAATTGAAGTGCATGAGGATATGGGACACTTCAATTGAAGTACATGAGGATATGGGACACTTCAATTGAAGTGTCTGAGGATATGGGACACTTCAATTGAAGTACATGAGGATATGGGACACTTCAATTGAAGTGCATGAGGATATGAGGATATGGGACACTTCAATTGAAGTGCATGAGGATATGGGACACTTCAATTGAAGTACATGAGGATATGGGACACTTCAATTGAAGTACATGAGGATATGGGACACTTCAATTGAAGTGCATGAGGATATGGGACACTTCAATTGAAGTGCATGAGGATATGGGACACTTCAATTGAAGTACATGAGGATATGGGACACTTCAATTGAAGTGCATGAGGATATGGGACACTTCAATGGAAGTACATGAGGATATGGGACACTTCAATTGAAGTGCATGAGGATATGGGACACTTCAATTGAAGTACATGAGGATATGGGACACTTCAATTGAAGTGTCTGAGGATATGGGACACTTCAATTGAAGTACATGAGGATATGGGACACTTCAATTGAAGTACATGAGGATATGGGACACTTCAATTGAAGTGCATGAGGATATGGGACACTTCAATTGAAGTGCATGAGGATATGGGACACTTCAATTGAAGTGCATGAGGATATGGGACACTTCAATTGAAGTGCATGAGGATATGGGACACTTCAATTGAAGTGCATGAGGATATGGGACACTTCAATTGAAGTGCATGAGGATATGGGACACTTCAATTGAAGTACATGAGGATATGGGACACTTCAATTGAAGTGCATGAGGATATGGGACACTTCAATTGAAGTGCATGAGGATATGGGACACTTCAATTGAAGTGCATGAGGATATGGGACACTTCAATTGAAGTGCATGAGGATATGGGACACTTCAATTGAAGTACATGAGGATATGGGACACTTCAATTGAAGTACATGAGGATATGGGACACTTCAATTGAAGTACATGAGGATATGGGACACTTCAATTGAAGTGCATGAGGATATGGGACACTTCAATTGAAGTGCATGAGGATATGGGACACTTCAATTGAAGTACATGAGGATATGGGACACTTCAATTGAAGTGTCTGAGGATATGGGACACTTCAATTGAAGTGCATGAGGATATGGGACACTTCAATTGAAGTGCATGAGGATATGGGACACTTCAATTGAAGTGCATGAGGATATGGGACACTTCAATTGAAGTGCATGAGGATATGGGACACTTCAATTGAAGTACATGAGGATATGGGACACTTCAATTGAAGTGCATGAGGATATGGGACACTTCAATTGAAGTGCATGAGGATATGGGACACTTCAATTGAAGTGCATGAGGATATGGGACACTTCAATTGAAGTACATGAGGATATGGGACACTTCAATTGAAGTACATGAGGATATGGGACACTTCAATTGAAGTACATGAGGATATGGGACACTTCAATTGAAGTACATGAGGATATGGGACACTTCAATTGAAGTGCATGAGGATATGGGACACTTCAATTGAAGTACATGAGGATATGGGACACTTCAATTGAAGTGCATGAGGATATGGGACACTTCAATTGAAGTACATGAGGATATGGGACACTTCAATTGAAGTGCATGAGGATATGGGACACTTCAATTGAAGTGCATGAGGATATGGGACACTTCAATTGAAGTACATGAGGATATGGGACACTTCAATTGAAGTGCATGAGGATATGGGACACTTCAATTGAAGTACATGAGGATATGGGACACTTCAATTGAAGTGCATGAGGATATGGGACACTTCAATTGAAGTGCATGAGGATATGGGACACTTCAATTGAAGTACATGAGGATATGGGACACTTCAATTGAAGTGCATGAGGATATGGGACACTTCAATTGAAGTACATGAGGATATGGGACACTTCAATTGAAGTGCATGAGGATATGGGACACTTCAATTGAAGTGCATGAGGATATGGGACACTTCAATTGAAGTACATGAGGATATGGGACACTTCAATTGAAGTGCATGAGGATATGGGACACTTCAATTGAAGTACATGAGGATATGGGACACTTCAATTGAAGTGCATGAGGATATGGGACACTTCAATTGAAGTGCATGAGGATATGGGACACTTCAATTGAAGTACATGAGGATATGGGACACTTCAATTGAAGTGCATGAGGATATGGGACACTTCAATTGAAGTGCATGAGGATATGGGACACTTCAATTGAAGTGCATGAGGATATGGGACACTTCAATTGAAGTACATGAGGATATGGGACACTTCAATTGAAGTGCATGAGGATATGGGACACTTCAATTGAAGTACATGAGGATATGGGACACTTCAATTGAAGTGCATGAGGATATGGGACACTTCAATTGAAGTGCATGAGGATATGGGACACTTCAATTGAAGTACATGAGGATATGGGACACTTCAATTGAAGTGCATGAGGATATGGGACACTTCAATTGAAGTGCATGAGGATATGGGACACTTCAATTGAAGTGCATGAGGATATGGGACACTTCAATTGAAGTACATGAGGATATGGGACACTTCAATTGAAGTGCATGAGGATATGGGACACTTCAATGGAAGTACATGAGGATATGGGACACTTCAATTGAAGTACATGAGGATATGGGACACTTCAATTGAAGTGCATGAGGATATGGGACACTTCAATTGAAGTGCATGAGGATATGAGGATATGGGACACTTCAATTGAAGTGCATGAGGATATGGGACACTTCAATTGAAGTACATGAGGATATGGGACACTTCAATGGAAGTACATGAGGATATGGGACACTTCAATGGAAGTACATGAGGATATGGGACACTTCAATTGAAGTGCATGAGGATATGGGACACTTCAATTGAAGTGCATGAGGATATGGGACACTTCAATTGAGACCAATTGAGACCTAATGAGAATGTGTCTTTTACAAGGGAGCTCTGCATACCCACAGTTTACCATAATGTATAATACCGGTACACAGACAAAATCAAAACATAATAAAACACAAACTAGAGAAACACGCATTTTAAAATAAATAAGTCCTCAATTAAAAAATGTTAACTGCCCTAGCGGCACCAGAGCAACCAACTGAAACGTTCTCTGCAGAATGTTCCAGCAGCGAGGTGACCCACAACTAAAAGCAGATTCACCCAATTTAAGTTAACCAACTCTGAGAAGGAGTTGGGTAATTGATTTTTCTGCATTTTAGTAAAGAGATTAGGTAACCTGGGAGCAGGTGTTTAAAGCAGTATGGCTTTAAACACACCAAAGGAGCAATGCAGAGATTCACCTGACATCATATAACAGCACGATTATTATCACTTTAGCAGTGCTGTGAATGTCAACGGGGAGTGTCACTGAACAGGAAGGGGAGTGGAGGTATAGTCCTGAGGCTGAGGCCTCTTCCAATGAGCTGTGAGAAGGAGGCACGGAGAACGGATGCCAGGAATCGAGGAAAAGACTTTCGAAAATTCCACTCATGTTGCCTTCCCCTGATCTACTGTATGTTTCCTGGCTAGGAATCATGGAAAAAACAAACAATATTGTCTGTACTGTATCTAAGAAAACACTATCTAAGAGTCAAAAACACTTCACTCAAGCTGTCTCATTACAGTTGTCCTCCTCCTCTCCAGCCTTCCTCGCTGTCTGTCTGCTGCATTGATTATGGCAACAGAGAGCCCAGATTCAACAAGATGGAGACACACAATACAGCTGGGACTAAAACCCTTGAGAGTGGGGGACGGGAGGAAAGGCAGTTGCCTCTTTGACTAATTTGAAATTATGGATTCAAGTCCTTGGCGATACTCTGTCTTGATAAAAGGGGGAAACGTGTCCCTGCACTAGCGTCTCCCTAGGAAATGAGTTGTTCACCCAATGTTCACTCAATATCCTGGAACGGTGTTATATTTCACAGCCACATGCACAGTAATCCTGTCTTGTTTCCAGTGGCTGCTGTGGAGGCAATATGCGTGTTGTCTCCTGGTAAAAAAGCTCCGTACAGAGCTCCGGTCTAGCCTATCTGTCAAAGTTCAAATCTATGACACGGTGGGCCCTATTATGCACTTCTTAACTTGCCGTCTTAAGTGTTAATTAAGACGCACCGCCAGGTTAAGACCTACCGCCACCCTTATTATGCGCTTCATACGCGCTACTGCTATTATGCTGGTGTCGATAGGCGCCCACACATAAGACGTAATACTCCCGTGCATATATTTCTCATTGTGGGAGTGTTCATATGTTAATGAAGTGCACTAGGCGCCCCTGCTATTATGCGATCTGACTTTGCTCCTAGCGCTAAGAAGTGGTTTGAAAAGTTCTTAAGTTTAGACTTCATGCACGTTTTAAAACACGAGCGCGCCTCCGCGGTTTGCGCATGCATGTGGGCACACATGAACACGCACGTGGCTCCACGGCAAGATGTCAATTACGGTCACAGTATAAATGCTTTATTTCAGAAGGGAGAGGCAGAGAAGCGCGCTGACCTCCTTCTCAGGACTTCCATAATAGCATAGCGCTAATGTCTCAACGCAGCCGGTTCTTAAACCCATGACTAATTTCTTTGCTTAGCGCCGGGTTTTAGGCGCCCACTACAGCACGCATAATAGCAAAGTGGCCTTGACCACGCCTCCACGTCTTAAGTTTAGATCTACCGCCTCGTCTTATTGATGAAGTGCATAATAGGGCCCGATGGGTCTTACCCGCTTGATTGTCTTATTTGTCATATTTTTCATATTTTTGTCATATTTTGCTTGAGTCGGATAGATTCACCCTGCTGTTCACTGTCTACGATCTCCCATTCTCACCCTGCCACCTCTCACCGCATAAAACCTTAGAAATAACCCATAAATAAGTATAGACTATGAGTCCCTAGGATTAATGGCAGCTCTATGCTTAACGAGTTGTTGTGGTTGCAGGTAATTAATTTATCGGGAAGGATATTTTCCCCCAAAGGCGATGGCGATGTCAGCTCCCATAATACATATTGAATCTAGAGTTTTTACCGTCGACCAGAAGGGCACAAGCGACCTCAGTTACATATGGAATTTCCTATTTAATATCTTACCCTGTCTCTAAGCCCTGATACTAAACCCCTTATCATAAACCATGTACCTTCTAACTGTGTATACCTATTGCTTCCTGTAGCTTATTAATCTTTAAACCTAATCATAATGTTACCCTCGCCTCCAAGCGTGTCTATTGTCAATACCCCCACTCACCCCACCTATGGGCGATGCCAAGTGGTGGAGCGGTGAAAGGTCGAGACGAATGGATTTTAAACTTCCCCTTTAACCCCTGACTGGTCCAGGAGAGGAGGACCCTGTGCCCTCTCTCTTTGTGTGTGTGTGTGTGTGTGTGTGTGTGTGTGTGTGTGTGTGTGTGTGTGTGTGTGTGTGTGTGTGACTTTAATGTAATATTGACATGCTGGCCGTGTCCAAAACATTAAGATAAATTATCTATCACTTGTTACTTCTTTCAACAATAACAAATGACTCCCTGGGAAAAGTCATTAGTTACACTACTTACTTTTGTGTTTTTCATCTCCCTCACTAAAGCAGTAATAGTAGTGTGTGTTTGTGTGAGCGTGTGTTTGTGTGAGCGTGTGTGAGCGTGTGTGAGCGTGTGTGTGTGCGTGCGTGTGTAAACAGGAAATAGGTGGGAGGAGAAAAACCAGGAGAATCTCAGGTGGGGCCAATGGAGAGGCACTATCGTTTTGGATCAATAACTGTGATAGGGAATGAAAATGAACAACCTATTTATTTCATCAGTAATATTATTACTCAAATTGGAAGAGCAACAGTGTTATTTACTAGGTAACGCAACATGTATTATTATCATTATTATTATTACTATTATTATTATTATTATTATTATTATTATTATTATTACTATTATTACAAAGTAGCAAGTTACCCCAAACACTGCATACTGTACAGTAAAGCCTTTGTAATAAACTGTTTATTGTTTATATGTTGTTGGAAGGGTTTCTATGGCATATTGCAGGGCCTACCATTCCCAAGCGTGAATGCAGGAAGCTTGTGAAATCAAGTTATAGCGTTGTCATTGGATACCAAGTTATAGCATTGTCATAGGATACCAAGTTATAGCATTGTTATTGGATTATCGATTTACCAAGCAGGGCTGCTACTGTATGCCTCAATTTTGTTTGCAGACTAAATAAAATATGAAATTGTCGTGTCTTTAGGAGAACAGATTGCACAACAGCTGGTCCCAATGAAGGGAGAGTTGTATGTAACAGCTTTGTCATAGAAACATGGGTGATTTTTTTTCTTTTTTTACTATACACCGTTCCTATTTAGATAAACAACACTTACTGTATCAACAACAATCTGATGGCTTCCCAGCGTGCTAAAACAGTGTGTGTCTGTTTTCATTCTCTGACATCTAACACCCTCTCAGAAGCTAAGAATGCCGTCATCACGTCTATACTGTATGTCTATAAATATGTACATGTGTATATACTTTTCAAAAGTTATGAATATATATATACAGGGCCCTGCGTACAAAATGAGACAGTGAAGCATGTATTGTTCTTTTGGCTCTCCACTCCAAATAATTGCATTTTTAAGTGGTGTATTTTCTGAATGGTGAACCCAATATGTACACAAATACCATCAAATAACAACGGAGAATCTCTGCTTTAACCTCATAGTACTGGTTCTCAAATCCTAACATTTGGAGTGTAGAGCCGAAAGAGGGTGGGGGGTGCTGGTGGCGGCAGAATTTCTCTAGGGCAGAATTTTTCAGCGCACCCGATTGCCACCTGACCTGTTTATTGTCATGGCCACGCCTCTATTTACCGCTACCCCACCCACCTGAGCACAGGCACTGTGGTCATTTCACCTGTTTACCGCCGACATGAACACACCTGGGTTTGGACACCCGTCTGTTTTGTGCTGGCTAACATAGAGCCTTGTATGTCTAGACATTCCACAAGTACAGGATAAGCCTATGGATATATGAGGGGTAGTGGTGGTCTAGTGGATAGTGAGTTGGACTTGTGATCGGAAGGTTGTGAGTTCAAATCCCGCCTGAAACCACACCACTACTAGTGTGCCCTTGAGTAAGGCACTTAGCCCTCAGTTACTCCAGGGGGAATGTCCCTGTAATTCGTAATTGTAAGTCGCTTTGGATTAAAAGCGTCTGCTAAATGGCAAAAAAAAAATATATATATATATATGTATACACTCTAAACACTCCCACAAGTGTAGCAGATAAACTGCATGTAATGCACTAATGTTCAAATTAACTCATTAATCAGCTAAATGTGTTTTATATATCGCCTCATACAGCCTCAGCCTGCAACACTGCATAGTAAGCCTTGAGTATTTACCTATCCTGCGATGAACTGCACATTAATCTACATAATGCGATGCACTAGGATGCCCCACTAAGAGTGACTGATTAAGCTGGGATGAGAGATGAACTAACAAGTGGCTATACACATTTAGCTGAGCTTACCTGCGGGGAGTCCGGCTCCGAGTGTGTTTTATTACTTCAGCTGGTTCCTCTCCCCCAGGGAGAGAGGTCAGAGGGTTTATTTATTTAATTAAGAATTCTCTCTCTGCTGCCACCCCCACAAACAACCTTTGCATCCCCTTGGGACACATTACAGGTCGATTAAAAGGATTTTCATTCAGCCCGGCGAGTCGAAGTAATCTTGTTCATAATTATGTACAAAGACGAGAGACAAGACGTAATTGGCACATGGTGTACTTCTTATTTTAGACGCCGTTGAATTTCGACCACGTAGTCGTGATACGTCAAGTGGAGGTACTGTAATTGTTTTCTTGACCTTCTGCTTCTACCAAAAATTACAATGGTCGATTTAGAAAAGAGGGCTCTAAATACATGTTTGCTTGTACAGCTCACTAGAAATCAAGGTTTATTCAACTAATGAAACTGATGAAAGGCTGACGACAATGTCAAAACTAAAGCACGAAATGCTAGTTTAGTATATTAGTTCTCAGAATACGATTCACCTCATGAGAATGTGCCTCAGCGGTGTTCATGCGGCACTTAAATCTTTCGGAACACAAAAATAATTGATCAGCTCCATCTTCCTTCCATCATCCTCTCTGCCGGTGTCCTATGACTCATGTCATGAATAAGTAACCTTAAAAGCGTGTTGTTTTAACAAGCCATCGGATAAGACGGAAAGGAACATTTCCCAGGGCCCTTTCACACTATTACGGTTTCATGTGTTCTTCAAACCCGCGGCTGAATTATTCAGGGTGTTGTTCATATGCACTTTGTCTCAAACAGTGATATAGCCCTGAAATATTAATCAACACTGTCTCTGTCGATACGAGGAAGGCCTTGGATGGATACGTAACTGTTGGAATGGGTCCCGTGGGATGGGCATTAGGGCCGGTATCTTGGACGGCATGTACACTTACAGTAGCTGCCTGTGGTGAGGATATTATTGAAGTACTGTACATGTTTCACAGATCAACTGCCCACGCAGAGTTACACTTATACGTGTGCAGGATGGCAGTGTGTAGGTTGTAAGCGTGTAGTCTAAGAGTGTGTAGTTGTGTAGTCGAGAGAAGTTTAACGAACTGACTAGGAGTGACTCAGGCTGCTCCCGTGAATGATCCAGAGGTCCCCCCTGGCGTCTCTGTACCCCCTCCTACACCCATCCCGTCCTCACCCTCTACCCCTCCCCCTGTCTCCCTCCATCATCCCCACCGATGGTGCTGTATTATACACTGCTGGGAGGCTGGGAAAGCAGTGCATTAAGGCCAGAAACCATAAATCATGAATCAAATCAAATCAAAGTTGATGTATTATATACATAGATTACAGCTTTAGACGATGCAATGAAATGCTTAGGGCTAAGCTAGCTCCTCCTCAACAATGCAGCAAAACAAATCAATGAACGTGCAATTCTACATGTGTCTCATGTGCAGCGATGACACTCCTGGTGTCGTGGCTACTGGCTAGACGCCAACAATCAGGGTGCTGTAGCAGCCGCTGATTAAGTGATGAAGCAGCACTCCTTGCCAAGAGAACTACAATGCGTACAGTACCTTGAGTTACATTTTGATGATTAATTACGGTTATGTTTCATGTTCAGCCGAAATGTCAGGCACAAATCAAGTACGGAGATTTAATCAGACGCTGACTGTTCTTATGTTCTTTCAAGTTATGCATTCAATTAACGTCTGGGTGAAAAACTGATTCTCCTCGAGCTCTTTAGACCTTTTAATAACAAAATAATAACAAAATGTGCCCCTGCATCTAAAGTACTGTAAATTACTTCTTAGTAGTGGCAGATATGTATTACCTATAAGCGGCACAGAGAGCACGTCGGTTATTGTAATATAATGAGAGTGCAGTAAAGTGATGTTGGATCATATTTAATTTGACTTACAAATGGAACACTTTTGAGCATCAAAAAAAGCCTGTTGTAAGAGTTCTGAAATACTTGAAGATTGATTGCATACATAGTGTGTGTGTGTGCACGTGTATGTGTGCATGTGTGTGTCTGTGTGCGTCTGTCTGTGTGTGTGCATGCATCTGTACGTATGTGTGTGTGCGCCTGTCTGTGTGTGTGCATGCATCTGTACGTGTGTGTGTGCACACAAAAAAACACACAAAAAAACAGGACGTGCGTGTGTGTGCATCTGTACGTGTGTGTGTGTCTGTCTGTGTGTGTGCATCTGTACGTGTGTGTGTGTGTGTGTGTGTGCATGTGTCTGTGTGCGTCTGTCTGTGTGTGTGTGTGTGTGTGTGTGTGTGTGTGCATCTGTATGTGTGTGTGTGTGTCTGTCTGTGTATGTGCATGCATCTGTACGTGTGTGTGTGTGCGTGCATCTGTACATGTGTGTGTGCGCGTGTGCGTGTGTGTCTGTGTGCGTCTGTCTGTGTGTAGGCGTGCATCTGTACGCAAAAAAAACACACACAAAAAAACAGGACATTGTGTATCACCCAAGCAATGTAGGGTACACTACATACCTGTCGTTATGTATCAATGTAGGGTATATACCTGTCGATATCTACAGAGAAATGATCTCAGCTTTAAACAACCTAACCGAATGAAACAGGGGACTGGCATATCTTATTCATTATGCGTGCATATGACTACACATCCCACAACAGATTACGCATACTGTCAGTCTGTATTCACCATTCATTAGGAAGAAACAGACAAATATAGGCTGCAGACTAAACTTGTGTAGCCTACTAAACCCTCTAGCTCTCCAAGAGATATTAGGTATTTGAAAAACAACATTTCAAATATCATGTTGATTCACCTACCATCGAAAATCGAAATGAGATCACATAATATAGCCTAAGGTCTCTAGACATTGAGTCATTTGACAAATACATATCTGAGTCCGGGGTGGAGTGAGGAGAGAGGGCGTCACTGCTCCTATTTGAGCATTGGGGGGGAGGACAGTTGTATCGTCGTTCGCTGCTGCTCGCCTTCCAAGTAGGACGGAACCGGGAATGACGTTTTTCTCCAAGTAGAGACACAGACACGGAACGGGAATGACGTTTCTCCCGGAGACGCGGTGTTTGGAGCAACGGAGAGCTGAGTCGGAGAAGTTCGTTTACGCGCGGAGGTCGTCACAGACCCCCCGGATGGATCTAAGCACGAACGCAGTTCCGTTATAAAGCCACTCTGACTCTGGTTGTGTGTGCCTGTGTGTGTGCGTGCGTGTGTGTGTGTGTGGACTCACTTTAAACAATTCAACTTTCATGTGCTCTTTTTGAATGTTGAATCGATTTTGATTGTGTTTTTAAAGTGTTCATGCATGACTTCTCAGGTGTGATTCCGGTGAGCATGACATCAGTGCGCCCATCGCGGGGGGCTTGGATGGATGAATCACATTTTTTAAAAGGTGGAATATCACTGCAACACGTCCCCGTTGCTCACACCGGGAACCTGCGGTAATGAGTAGTGCACATTTTCCACATACGGTACCGGGCTGTTATATTGATATTCTTTACTGAACACCGACTCACAGTGACAGAACCGTTATCTTGGAATAGGCGTCCGAGCAACAAGCGCGACTCTTCTGGGAGGAAGGAATTTCGGAGGAATAACGGGTCAGATGGTCGGCATGCACTTTGGGAATAATCTGCGTTTTTCTTTCTCTCTCGACAGCGATATTTTTCCTCCATCCCCTTGAAATGAGAACACACACGGACTTTATTTTAACAATGCCTCTTCATATTTTCTTCATAAAAGTATTCTAAAAAAACAACGAGAAAAGTGGATCTTTGGGTCTATCGTGATTCGAAGGGGCATTCGAGGGGAGAGAGAGAGAGATACCATGGCCAGGTACAGCCTAGGAGAACCGAAGCCCTACTTCACACTCCGGGCGTTATGGATGATAAAAGCGCTTTTATTGGACTTATCCGTATCATCGCAGGAGATTTACGCGCCGCACTCCATCCGCGTCGAGGGAGACCTGACCCTGGGGGGCCTCTTCCCGGTGCACGCCCGGGGCTTCCCGGGGACCCCCTGCGGGGACATCAAGAAGGAGAACGGCATCCACCGGCTGGAGGCCATGATGTACGCCCTGGACCAGATCAACAGCGACCCGGAGCTCTTGCCCAACGTCACCCTGGGCGCCCGGGTGCTGGACACCTGCAGCCGGGACACGTACGCCCTGGAGCAGTCCCTCACTTTTGTCCAGGCGCTCATCCAGAAGGACACCAGCGACGTGAGGTGCACGAACGGCGAGCCGCCGGTGTTCGTGAAGCCCGAGAAGGTGGTCGGGGTGGTGGGCGCCTCGGCGAGCTCGGTGTCGATCATGGTGGCGAATATATTGCGCCTGTTTCAGGTAAGAGCGCTACTACCGTTAGAATACCGTTAGACGCACGCACGCACACACACACACACGCACGCACACACACACACGCACACACACACACACACACACACACGCACACACACACACACACACACACACACACTCACACACACGCACGCGCACGCGCACACATACATACACACACACACACACACACACACACACACACACACAGTGAGTGATTCTAATGAGGATTATTCCACAATCACGAGTTGCTCCTCCCGGGAGTGCATGCACGAAGCTGTCTCTTAACGGGGCATATAGTATATACCCTACGGAATCATCCACACACAGAAATATAATTAAATGAGATCCAATTTGAAATGGATTTGTGTCTCCCGCCCCCCCCCACCCCCCGCCGTGCTTAAAAAGCCAATAGGCTACTGTAGAAATCGTGCGTGAGTGAGTCGTGTAATGACGTGATGTTGCAGGATAAGTTGTGTGTGACAATGGTTGCACACACACGCACACACACACACACACACACACACACACACACACACACACACACACGCACACACACGCACACAACATTTATTGACCCGGCTACCTGACCCATTTCTAACGTTGATTGCTCCACGTAGCTCTCAGATATGGAATATGTATTTCATGAGAACGTTCTGATTCGTGCTCGCATAACATACCTTCCTTCTACTGACATCATGACATGAGCGTTCTGGTTGGATTTGTTTATCGTGAGTGAGGTGGATTAAAAAGTTTTCAATAGGGTTAGTAGGACCACTATATTTACCCTAAGGAGCAATCACATGTCATATCATGTTTTTATATGGATTCCAAAGGGATCTATTTCCCTTTACCTAAGCTGTGATGATCTGTGTGTGTGTGTGTGTGTGTGTGTGTGTGTGTGTGTGTGTGTGTGTGTGTGTGTGTGTGTGTGTGTGCGTTTGTTCGTGTGTGTGTGTGTGTGTGACATTTCCACCTGCAATTGCAAAGAGAGCATAGTTCTAATGGTGTTTGCTCCATGTTGATGGGTATCCATGGGCTGTGTAAATGATCAGGTGGATGCTGTGTGTGTTTGTGTGTGTGTGTGTGTGTGTGTGTGTGCGTGCATGCGTATGTGCGTGTGTGTGTGCGCGTGTGAGCGTGTATGCATGTATGTGAGAGAGAGTGAGTGTGTGTTTGGGAGATGAGTGGGAGATTTGTCTTTTTTTCTAATGACGGACATTTGGGGAGACATCTCAGTGTAATTATTCCTAGATAGAGAGCTCATCCATACACAGCTGTCTGGAGGTCATTCCTCTGTCACCCCCCCGCCCCCCCCCCCCCCACACACACACACACACACACACACTTACACGCATTTACACAGCCCATGGATACTCATCAACATGGAGCAGACACCATTAGAACTCTGCTCTCTTTGCAGGTGGAAATGTCATGGGATGCTTTTCATTATCATTATAATAATAATAATAATAATAATAATAATAATAATAATAATAATAATAATAATATGAACATTAATAACAACAACAACAACAATAATAATAATAATAATAATAATAATACTTATTATTATGAATAATAGTAATAATAATAATATATTTGTTTGTACATTTTGGTTGGTGGCCAAATGTAGTGGGTTTGAATGGAAAATGCACCAGGCACTCTATGATCAGTGTTATGAAGCTTGCTATGGACATTCCGTGTCCCAGGGGAGGCTGGCGGAGGTAGAAATTGGAGGACGGGCTCATTGTAATGCATGGAACGGAATCAGGAATGGTATCAAACTAGCCTCCACTACTGCTATAGCCAGTTTTGTAAAGCTTGTTATAGACACTATGACCAATGTTATTTAGCTTGTTATGGAATGAAAAAGGTGCACATACTGTATATCTACATATATATCTCTACAGTTTTCTTCATGTGTTGCTGTAATATGGCCCTTTCTTTGTTACTCATTACTCCATGTATTCATGCAGCACAAAGTATGTGACTCTTAATCAAAACGCAGTTCCTGACTGAGACCACTGAACCATTTGCAGCAGCATCTGGAAAACAACAACAGGTCTGAATACCACAAAATCTGGCCCACAGCGACAGACCCCCGTTCCAACACATACAGTACCTCCCACTCCCTATCTCCCTCCCTCTTTCTCTCTCTCCCTCCCTCTCCCTCTCCCTCTCTAACCATATCCTATCTCTCTCTCTCTCTCATTCCCTCTCTCTCCCTCCCTAACTCTATCCTATCTCCCCTCCTCTCTCTCTGTCCCTAACCCTATCTTATCTCCCCCCCCCCCTCCTCTCTCTCTCTCCCTCCTTAACCCTAACCCTATCTCTCTCTCACCCCTCTCTCCTTCCCTAACCCGTCTGTGGTACCACCAACTAGAACTAACAACGCTGCATCTTACACTTGCCATTAATCCGGGTCCAGAGGGCCTTCCCTGCACTTTCTGACTTTCTTCCTTCCTTGTTTTGTTGTCTTTTGTGCCGATTCTCACACCGTCACAGTCGGTTGTGAGGCTGCCGTCCCCTCGGCGTCTGGGGGGGAGCGTGAGGAAGCTGCTGTGGGAGAGTTAGCAGGCCCTCAGGAGACGCAGAGCAAGACAGACTAATCCATCGGTTATGCAGAGTAAGCCTCATCCCGAACACGGAGAAGCTGTGACTTTTTTTTATTGAAAACTGCATTTCCACTGAATCTTCTGTGGGCCTAGTAGCAGACCTAGGGGGTTAGAAGGGGTAGTGGCATCGTCACAGTTTTCTCCTGGCGTAGGACTTGAGGACACAACTAGGACACAGTGAGATGTCCTTCAAAGGTCGTGGACGGGGGGACGTCGTTGACTGGGTACTCCTGTCAAACGAATGAGTCAATACATGTCAGAAGGAATTACCCAACAGAAATAACTCAATAAAAGCCATATGCAGTGGGTGATGGTCTATCTCTGACTCAGGGATGGGTAGACAGGAAGTTAACCTCTTTTCATCTGACGTCACCTGGGTGTGTAACCGCAGGCTGAGGTAGCGCCTGACGTAACGGCTGTCCTGTGGGCTATCCACTGTCTGACTCCAATGATGGATTGAAAGTTGAGTGGGCCTGGAGGTCGGTTCCACTCTGATGACCCCCCCCCTCATCGGCCCTGTGGTTCCCGGACCGCCCCGCATCTGTCACCGTCTCTGGTCACCGTCTCCAGAGAGCTCAGTCGACAGACTACCCCGGACCTCTGTCTGTCTTTGGGAAAGTCTGGAAAGCAGAGATTCAATCCCCGAGGTTATTTATAGATAGGATAACCGAACACACACCCCGATGTACATACCTGTGTATGTGTGCAGTACGTGTACTGTACAAACTATCTCCCTCTCTCTCTCCCTTACCCTCTCTCTCTCTCTCTCTCATCGTCAGAGCAAAAGCACAAGCACAGAACGCACTGTTATTGCTTTGCAGATAAAGAAATCTTATCAAACCGAGAGCGAGAGAGAGCGAGAGAGAGAGAGAGAGAGAGAGTATAGGGAGGGAAAATGTGGGAATTAACATCCCTTCAGTGCTCAAATGAACCGAAGCTGTGGCGTTGATATTGAACAACAAAGCCATAAAGGGGAATATCTCCTCTCTCTCCCCCCCCCCCCACTCTCTCTGTCTGTCTTCCAGGACACGCTTCACCTCCCCAAATCGTTTGTTTTTTAATAGTGTCTTTGGGGACCAGCACAGAGGACAACGGCTTACGCCAACAGCCTGATATGAGCTAAATTACCCCTCGGACCTGGCTAGACGACTGTGATGCTCCTCCTCAGGTTTCACGTCTCAATTTCTGTGTTGACAGTTGGTTTCCTCTCGTCTCTGTCTCGTTCAGCAAGGAGGTTACATCACGCGTCGCCACGGTGACGCAACGTCTTCAATCACAGAGCCTCTGTTTTATTGTTTTTTTTTCACTTTGTTTTTATTGAACAAAAAAACCCAACAGAAACACATTACATCACTTGGCAACACATCAAAATCAATATATACCCACATATAACACAACGTATTGGACCGTATACATCCAGTTGGGAATCAAAACAAGGACTGTTTTATTTTTTTTACATGTTTTTAAGGCATTGTCTGCTTTATTGGGATAGAGACAGTAGATATTGACAGGAAGGATGGGTGAGAGAGAGGAGGGATGACATCCAGGATAAGTCAATGGCCGGAATCAAACCAGGGACCCTGCGATTACGTGGTACATGCGCCTTAGTAGCCCAAGAGCCTCTTTGTTTTGAGGGCATGCAAGCATCTCCCGATGCTCAACGCTGACTCTTTTATTCCCTGCTAATGTGACGAGAAGAATAACAACAGAAGCATTCATTTGAAGATCTCCTGGTGAACGTCATGACGCATGGACAGCCGTGTCTCTCAGTGCTGTCTGTCTCTGCCTTGTGTAATTTAATGAGAACGCCCCACAGTCCCGAAACGCCACAAATCATTAACGGCGCAGATCACTTGGCTCGTTGACGAAAGCCTCAATGATGTACGTTACAGCAATTAATGAAATAATTCCCTCTGCTCCAATCAATAGTTGCTGCAGCTCCCCACAGAAACACATCCTCCCCCACTGACATTTATCACAAGTCTAACCCATTAATTTGTCTCTCGATTAATTCATAACAAGATGAAATAATGCTCGTTCAATGATCCATCCGGGGTAAAAAGACATCGTGATTCGTGTGTCATGAAACGGAAAGAGAACTTGAGAGAAAAATGTATTATTTAGCATAATGCCTAAAGGCTTTTTTTTCCAGACAAGAATAGGGAGCTAGTTTCGTTGTGTTTGAAATTATGAATGACATGATATTCATAGCTATAGATTTTTTTGTGAAATAAAAAAAACGGTACAGTAACTCACTAACTAAGCGCCATTGCCTGATTACGACTAAAACCGACATTTAAACCATGGAGGCTGGTGGAGGCAGAAGCGGTAGGACGGGCTCATTGTAATGCATGGAACATAATCGTATCTATTTCATGCATTACAATGAGCCCATCCTCAGACTTCTAAGAAGTCAGTAACAGTAAACTAACCTAGTGTACCAGGATAGACTTGACAAGCTCTTTCTTCAGATATAGCAACAGCAGGCCAAGTACCACTTGATCCTGATGATGTCTGGATGTAGATGTACACTTTAGTCAAGGTTCATTTGCCGCTGCTGAGGCACAGAGCTGATGTGAGAGTATTGTGTGTCGAGTGGAGGCATGGTGTGTGTGGGGGGGTGGGGAGGAGGGAGGGTGTTGGTGGGAGGGGGGTAGGGAGGGTGTGTGGGGGGTTAGGGAGGAGAGAGGGGGTTGGGGGGAGATGCACTGAAGCAGGAAAAGTGACTATGCAAACATTGACTGGATGAGACAGCTCTAAGAGAGGCAGCCCTTTGACCCTCCTAACTAGGCTCTGGAAATGTGTGTACAGTATGATGTACCACACACACACACACAAACACAGAGAGAGAGACACATGCACACACACACACACACACACACACAAACACAGAGAGAGAGACGCATGCACGCGCACACACACACACACACACACACACACACAACTAACTTCTCTTTGAGTGTTCGTGTGAGGTATCATTGCTTCACTCATTGATTACAGCAGTACACTGTACAAAGCAGCCGTGAGCAGAGCAGGAGTTGGAGTTCAGTTGGAGTCTAAAAGCAGCTCTCACAAGCACAGCGGAGACGGCTCACGCTCTCTCTTCTCTCTCATTGATGCATTTCCACTTGCAGTCAGTCAGCCAGTCGGTCTTAAAACGCTTCTCTGAGCCTTGGCAAGCAACATAACGTGACAAAAACACTGTTTGATTTCTGACAGCTTGAAAGAGGTTCAGACAGCCAGAAAGCGACCCTGTTTTTGTTTCCAAAACAAGATTTGGATATCAGTAGAAGACGAGGAGAGAGCGTTTCTCATCTTGCATCGGTTGCTTGCAGTAGTATTTCTGTCTAGCAGACCAGTAAGCTATGCAAACCTGCATCTCTATGTTGTCTATAGGACCAGTATGCTATGTTAACCTGGACCCCTATGAGCCAAATAGCAGTTTTGTTTATATTTAAATAATAATAATTATAATTTCAATACTTCACTTCTGATTTATGTATTTTGATTGGCAGCTTGGCCACACCCATAGTAATTGGAGTGTGGCGCAAACTAACAAGGGGAAGTGGAAGATGTTTGAGGATGGATTCCTAGCTTTCGTTGAGAGCAAAACCATCTCATCATTTAAGAATCTATTAGTATCATCTACATCAGTTTATATTCTAAGCATCTAGTATCATCTTACATCTATCATCTATTTTCTCTCTTTCACACACACAAACACATACACTTCACATTGTTTGTTTGTTGTGCTGGCCTACAACGTTTTGGATATTTGACTTTATTATTGCAAACAGTGAATGTCCGCATGGTGCCTGGATCGACAACAAAGGTGCATTAAAACAACACTTCTATTGCTGGGGCACTGCTAGCATGCTGCTAGCATTTTGAAGCGGAATAGCCACTACACCATTATGTTATCTATAGTGGATCAGTATGCTATGCTAACCTGTTGTCTATAGTGGTCGAGTAAGCTATGCTAACCTGTATCTCTATGTTGTCTATAGCAGGGGTTCTCAAACGTTTTGGCGCCAGGGACTCCTTACAACAGAGAACATTTTCCAAGGACCCCTGCAGCAGCTGAAGGGGGAGGAGATTCCATGGCGCTCTCTCTCTCTCTCTCTCTCTCTCTCTCTCTCTCTCTCTCTCTCTCTCTCTCTCTCTCTCTCTCTCTCTCTCTCTCTCTCACACACACTCACACTCACACTGACACAGGGACATTTAAAATGACCGGTCTTAAGCTAACTTTCAGTAAGTGCTAGTGCTTCAACTTTAAAATAAGTGACCTGTACTTAGTTTTCATTACAGTCAAAACGGAGAATGATGACTTGCAGAGGTAGGTGGTAGGAAAAGGGAGCAATATTATTCTCATGGCCTCAGGAGTGAGGACTCAGGATACTCATGTGAGAGGGAGGGCCAAAAGACTGCATGAGGGACCTGCTGGAATCAGGCCTTCAACGTCCTATCGTCCACAGGATAAGTCCAACAGCTCCTCTTCTGCCTTACCAGGAAGGCCACTTGTTGTTGCAGTTGGGGCAAAGGGATCCTGCACCCAGTCCCCAGGCATCTGTGTTCACATCGGAGAAGTACGAGCAGAAGTGCTCGCTCAATGCAGCGAGGTGAGACGTGGCTACCTCTCTCACTAGCGTCACAGACAGGTTGTTTGTGTGGAGGAAGTCAGTCAGTTGGGGGAACATGTCTGTTACTTGTATCCGTCTTGTATCCTTCCTCTCCAGAGCTCTGTTTTCCTTCATGAAGGCAGTGATTTTGTCGCTGACTTCAAGGACAGAGGCATGGCCTCCTCGGATAGAGAGGTTGAGGCTGTTGAGCAAGTTGAATACGTCAGCAAGATAGGCCAGTTTGGCTATGCACTCTGGGTTGGAGAAAAACTCTGCAATGTCGGGATTGTCCTCTCTCATTAACTCTGACATCTCACTGCGTAGCTCAAACACCCGCTGCACAAACTTTACACAAGAGAGCCATCGCACTTCAGAGTTAAATAGCGGTGCGTCATGCCCAGCACCCATCTCCCTACAAAGTTGGCCAAACAAGCGTGACTGCAGTGCCCTTGACTTCACAAAATTAACTGCAGTCACAACTGTGTTCAAAACAGAGTGAAGGTTTGGTTCCATACCCTTTGGATGTGAGTTCTGGCGATGCAGCATACAGTGCATAGCCATAACCTTCGGGTTGACAGCCTTTATCCGCGTAATAACCCCGCTCTTTCGGCCCGTCATCGCCGCCGCGCCATCCGTACAAACGGCCACACGTTTTTCCCGGCTCAGTCCCGCTTCAGTCATGAAAGCATCCAGGAGTCTGAATATGTCCTCACCCGTTGTCCTCCCAGGCACCTCCTTGCAGAACAGAAAGTCCTCCAAAATGTTCCCTTCCCACAGCTCGCGAAGCAACACGATCAACTGAGCCGCGACTAGAAACGTCTGTTGATTCATCCAACTGAATAGAAGATTGCTCACTGGATCGCAATCTGTCCAGTAGCTGTGACTGAATGTCATCCGAGAGTTCTTCAATTCTCTGCCTCACGGTGTCATTTGAGAGAGGTACACAGGGGTGCAAACTTGTCACCTTTCTGCTAAATTAGCCGTTTTTAACCTCAAAATATGTCATCCATTTGAATTGTGTAGATCTGCCTGGGGGGGGGGGGGTCTAAGTCTCATCCAAGTCACATGATGCGTGTATGAGTATAAGTTATTTTAGTGCCAATAGTGTGTGGCTTCTTACTTTCAGAAATCCGTTGAGCCATCAAATAAGAAGCTTTTTGTGCTTTCTCTGAAGTCGTGGCCAGGTTCACCATTCGTGGGGTATTCTACCAACGTCGCTAAATGACAAATCCAGGCTTATTTTGATAAATCAACTGTCTTGTTGATACATTTCAATGAGAGTTCTATTCCCTGAATGTGGTTTAAAGGAATCGCGGCTGAGTTACCATAGCAACTTATGCCTCAGAGATAACCGGGTACGTACCAGGTTATCTGTCAAGATTAAGTTAGATGTGTGTCAAAAATCCAGAAAGTGTCAACGTGTTTTTTCAGAAACATTAGGTCCGACCTAATGTGACAAAGCATGAATTTACGATGCACTTCAGTTCCAAAGAACATATGAATGAAAATAAACAATGTTCACTTTCACTGTCTTCAAAAGCCAAGATAATTAGATAGATACATATAGATGGATGGATGGATGGATGGATGGATGGATGGATGGATGGATGGATGGATGGATAGGTAGGTGGATAGATAGGTACGTGTTTCAGCTTCCATCATTAACAGCAGAGCGGTGTGTCTGGCTAGCAGTCAGAAGGTTGCTGGTTCTATCCCTGCCTCAGGACACAGCTGTGGACTGTATTTAATGTTAATTTTTTTGGCATTCAACAGAAGCCTTCATCCAAATCGATTTACAACAAATACATTTGTCTGAGTAAGTGAATCATCTATCCATCGGTAATCATGAGAAATAATAATCTATGCCAAAACCAGGGGCCATTGGCAGTTACAATGCTAGAAGTTCAATCATCACTACTAATGATTACTCGGTTACTGGGTCAGAAAGGCTTCAAACACCTCGCCCAATTACTAGGCTAATTAACAGTAAATCCATTGTAGTTATGTCAGTTCTCGTGTTATGTAAGCATCTCGTAAGCCTGCGTCATCATTTTAAACACACATCTGACATTATCTAGCCTGCTGATAATATAGCCACAGTAGTGAATGTTTATTTATTTAAAAATGCAAATAAAACAATAAGTAGGTTAGTATAGCCTAATTTATGCATTTCATCTGCATCTAGAGTAGAGTTGTTGTTAGTGGTCGCTTATCATCTCTAGCCTTTAATAATAATAATAATAATAATAATAATAATAATAATAATAATAACTTTAATTTATATAGCGCCTTTCAAAAACCCAAGGATGCTTTACAAGGGGATGAAACGGACAGACAAAACAGAAAACAAACAAAGCAAAAACTAAAACAATGACTAGGGGCCAAATGCCTTGGAGAACAGATGAGTTTAGAGGGCTAGTTTGAAGGAGTCCAGGGTGGGGGCGTTGCGGATCACTGTGGGGAGGGAGTTAAAGGCCAGTCTTTGCCTCCTGCTACACCTGGATGGTGAGCAGTGACCTCCCCTCTGCTGTCAGGCCTGCCTGCCTTCCACCGTGGGTTTGTTGTGATGGGAGGTTTAATGAAAGGAACACAGAGCTTAATTGATTGAACATCTGAAAAAAAATCCCAAGGCTAAACACAGTGTATGACATCTCAATGTAAAGTACCCAATGTCTCCCCTTGCTGCAAACACAGTTTGATAAATGAGCTTGTTTTAATGATCCTGCAGGTGTTGTGTTCTTGGCAGTGGGTGAGAGAGGGTGTGTGTGTGTGTGTGTGTATGTGTGTGGTGGTGGTGGTGGTTGTGTGTGTGTGTGTGTGTGTGTGTGTGTGTGTGTGTGGATGTGTGTGTGTGTGTGTGTGTGTGTGTGTGTGTGTGTGTGTGTGTGTTGGTGGGGTGCTGGCTCAGCCATTAGAGGTGGTGTCTAATTATCCACCATATTGTGAAATTAGAGAGTAATTAATATATCCTTGTCTAACTAAAGCAACAGTTACATCCAAATGGATATTCACTTAGAGAGAGAGACAGGAAAGATTAAGTGAGGCATATGTATGTTTAGGATAGTATAACTTTCTTAAAGGATGAGTCAAATAGTTAATGACCCATCTTTCTGAATAATGATAAGTGTATCCAGTGTTAATGTTTATGGTATGCAACCATATATCTCTTTGCTCTCTTTCTCTCTCTCTCTCTCTCTCTCTCTCTCTCTCTCTCTCTCTCTCTCTCTCTCTCTCTCTCTCTCTCTCCCTCTCTCTCACGCACAGACACACACACACACAACTACACACACACTGACACAATGACATTATGATGAATGTGCTCTCATACAGTGCTTCAGTAAGCTTCTACAGTTGATTATAAGGTCGATATAAAATACTCATATACACATATACTGGCAACGAGTCATATTTTCACTTACTTACTTAGCTCCCTGAAACTGGGCTTTATGCAGCGATGCATGCGCCGAACGGTGAGCCTTTGTTAAATCAATTAACCCTGGTCCTGTTTGACACAAATGTTCGTTATTAAAGTGAATAAAAGCGCAACATTTCACATTATTAATCTCCACTGTAAAGTACGCCCAGGAGAGAAAGAGGTTATCTTATCCGAGAGAATTCCCCATAAAATAATACAATTACGCTGGTATCCATGGATGATAAAGAACAAAACCGTTAATTTCCTTGTTGGGGAGCTACAGTAGATGTAATAAAAGGATCAGCTGTATGAGTACGTCTCCAGATATTCCTGCTTATTATATTACAACTAGGGATGTCCCAATCCCACTTTTGTGTTTCGGGTATCAATCCGATATATATATATATTTTATTATAAAAAATACTCTTGAATAATAACAAATACTTCCCCAGTAGTCGACATTAACAACACTTGGTCATTAAAGACTGCCAGCCTTTGTACAAACAACAAAAAAACTGTACTCAAAGTGCTCAAAGTGACCAACCGGTTTAAAGTTAAAACAATTTATACAGCAGCATTCAACATTGTAGAAAAAAACTAGAGTTACTGACTGCCTTCTAGTTTGTCTTAGTTTGTATTCTATCTATCTTCTATTTTACAAATGGCAAATCAATTATAGGACCCTTTTTTAAAGTGTAGCCTAGTTTGGGGCGGCCGGCGTCTAATGATTGCAAAGTCGGCAGATCAGTGGTTCAGACCCTGGCTAGCCACATGTCGAGGTGTCCTTGGGCAAGACACTGAACCACAAATTGCTCCCAGTGAGCGGGCCGGCGCCTTGCATGGTAGCTTGCTGCCATTGGTGTGTGAATGTGTGTGTGAATGGGTGAATGAGAGGCCATTGTAAAGCGCTTTGGAATAAGGCACTATATAAGTGCAGTCCATTTACCATTTAGTTAAGTCACAGATATTATATAGTATTAATCCTCATGAATTTCTCCTTCTGAATACTTAAATTAGGCTAACATAACAATAATGCAGAACAGACAAAAGGCATGCCGCTAATACTATGTACACATATAGCGTATAGCTTTCCAACCATTTCCAATCACAATGTTTACCAGTGGTCTAGCTATAGCCTACCCAACATCAAAATGGCCAAATACACAAGAAAATGAATAAAGATTAAATGGAATTAAATGTGTCCGTGGTAACGGACTGTACTAACAGGCAGCATATCTTTAGCCACCGTCTTGGCAATTAGAGCAGTTGTTTTTTAGTGTTCTGTCACACTTGCAAGTGAAAGTGTCGAGGCTGTCTTCCATAGGCCAATGCGGTACAGCTGCAATGCGCTCAACCGCACCGAAGTAAACTCTCGGAAAAACAAGGACCAATGAAATGTTTTTACTCGCATCAAAATCTGAGGAACACTGCCTGCCGGCGTTTGATCCCACCTCACCTTTCTGCAACTTTAGCTGACACCTCTTAATAGCCATGTCTGCCTCCAATTTCTTCAGCTCCAACTGAAACTGTCTTTCTCCTTCCTGCGCCTCTAGCTGAAGATGAGCTGAACGCACTGTCAGCATGGGCTCTGCCATAGGGCCAGGAGTAAACACTGGCATTTTTACAGAGAGCAAAACAACAACACGCGTATTCCTACACTAGGAACGTAGCCCTCACAAGGCTAGGTTAGACTAAAAACAAGTCGCCTAGTAGCCCAACTGTAAACTAATTTACACAACGCGCAGTTGAATGACATCAGACTCTCTTCGTCAGACTACTGTTGTTGTTGTTGTTGTTGTTGTTATTGACTGTTGTTGTGTCATGCTGTTGTTGTGTCATGCTGTGTCATGCTGTTGTTGTGTCATGTGACATGCTGTATCGGACCGCAGATCGGAGCCTTTTTTTTTCTCCCCTCCGATCTGCAATCTAGCATTCTGGCCAATATCGGACAGATACCGATGCCGTAGATCGGATCGGGACATCCCTAATTACAACAAGCGAAGGGTGGCGTAGTGGGAACATGTGAATGGGAAAAACAGAATTTGAACCTCTGCAGAATTCTATATAAGCATGTTGTACTCGCGCTACGACGCAAATCGCAAATCAATGAATCCTGTATGAAACATCGGGAAGGATTATTCCTATTTTTGTTATTATTTCAAGCACACTGTGAGTCCTTTGTCATTCCTTTATTTCCCTGACTGGCTTCCAAGAAATCAGAGCTTATTGTAAAGCACAGAACAGAATCTACTGTAGAAATAGTGTCAAACATACGTGTTTCATACCATTCCTCATTCCATCCCATGCATTACAATGAGCCTGTCCCCTGATTTCTACCTTCCCCGGCCTCCCCTGGTTTTAACCTCATCGTGAGCACCCATTCCGCCCCCTCTCCTTCACCTCTGCACGTCCGCCTGACCGGTCATGTGACCCAGAGGGTGACGAGTCAGAATCACCTCTGCCTCGTCAGGGAATTATTCCTGGCAGGGCGGCATGACTCCCTGTGACCAATGGTGCTGACATGGAGTCTGCCTGAGTCACAGTCTGCGGGCGGTGGGATGAGTCACGGCTCCTGATTGGTGCATCCAGAGTCAACCCCCGGATGGAAGATGCCGGTTTGGCAGTTTGAGGTCTCTCAAGAGGTTTTCTCAAATGGCCGCCTGTCGCCTTCTGCTCCATCACCATCTCGCACACGCACGCAAGCAAGCACCCACACACAAATACACACACACACACACACACACACACACACACACACAAGGTAGTACTTTTCTGAGACTTTCTATTTGAAGCAGTCAATCCAAGTGGAAACCATGTTGTTGACATGCTCGTGTCTCGTGTCATGCTTGTGCCAGACACGTGTGTGTAGGGTGGGTAGGTCTCTGCCAGTCAAGACAGGGGTGGGTAGGTCTCTGCCAGTCAGTCAGTCAGGGGTGGGTAGGTCTCTACCACTCAGACAGGGGTGGGTAGGTCTCTGCCAGTCAGTCAGGGGTGGGTAGGTCTCTGCCAGTCAGTCAGGGGTGGGTAGGTCTCTGCCAGTCACACAGGGGTGGGTAGGTCTCTGCCAGTCACACAGGGGTGGGTAGGTCTCTGCCAGTCACACAGGGGTGGGTAGGTCTCTGCCAGTCAGACAGGGGTGGGTAGGTCTCTGCCAGTCAGTCAGGGGTGGGTAGGTCTCTGCCAGTCAGACAGGGGTGGGTAGGTCTCTGCCAGTCACACAGGGGTGGGTAGGTCTCTGCCAGTCACACAGGGGTGGGTAGGTCTCTGCCAGTCAGTCAGGGGTGGGTAGGTCTCTGCCAGTCAGTCAGGGGTGGGTAGATCTCTGCCAGTCACACAGGGGTGGGTAGGTCTCTGCCAGTCAGTCAGGGGTGGGTAGGTCTCTGCCAGTCAGTCAGGGGTGGGTAGGTCTCTGCCAGTCAGACAGGGGTGGGTAGGTCTCTGCCAGTCACACAGGGGTGGGTAGGTCTCTGCCAGTCAGACAGGGGTGGGTAGGTCTCTGCCAGTCAGACAGGGGTGGGTAGGTCTCTGCCAGTCAGTCAGGGGTGGGTAGGTCTCTGCCAGTCACACAGGGGTGGGTAGGTCTCTGCCAGTCACACAGGGGTGGGTAGGTCTCTGCCAGTCACACAGGGGTGGGTAGGTCTTTGCCAGTTGCTGATTCGTCCTGGAAATCAAGACGTGTCTGGTAATCCGGACGGGCACCATGTGTGGGCAGCATGGTCGGTGAGGGGGTCCTGCAGTGCCCTTTCTCTGCAGTGCCTCTGAGGCAAAGACACGACTGTGTGTGATCATTATTTCTGTCGTTTGGAAACGCAACCTTCCTGTGTAGTTCAGGTACTACAGGAGAACGTGCCGTTGCAGTGGAACACTGATGAGCCACTCTGGGACTCCTGTCAGAGGTGAGAACAAGGAGGGAGTGTTATTTGACATTTTCCTAATTTCACAGAAGAGCAAATACACATTTGTTCGCCGGCTTGCACCTTCCGGCTTCCACAGCTCTCAGTCGTTTGATTACCGTGACATTAAAATGATTATCCTCGGTGATAACTCTGAAACAAGGTTTTACTACTTGAGTATGAGTATGTGTATTTCTGTAGCAGAAACTCTCCAAGATCATAATATCCAGCTAACTATGATTGGAAACAAAGTACTATCCAGTTAGAATTATAGAAGATCTAGTTTTCCTGCTGGTCTCGACCGGGGAAATTGCCTGTGCGGATTTCGCTGGTCAGTGTCCATTCACACTGACACCGACCCTGGACATTGCATGGGATCTACTGGGAAGGCTCGTATGTGTGAAATGGGCTTTAGGTATCCTCCTACCACCACTGCCATTGTGCCCTTGGGCCAAGGCACGTAACCCCTAACTGCTCCAGGGGCGCTGTCAGGAGCTGACCCTTGGGAAAGAGAACCTGAGACAGCTCTGTTTAGCTAGGCTTATAACGGGTTCAGACCCAGACAGATGGGCCTGTTAGGAGATGAAACAAGGTTATACCTCAATCCGATCTGCTGCAGCGAAACGCCTCAGACAGACAGACACAGGCTGCTTCTGGACCACACTCCAACTACAACCTGGGGCGGCTGTGGCGCAGGAGGTAGAGCTGCCGTCTAATGATCGCAATGTTGGCAGATCCAAAATTGTTCCCAGTGAGCGGGCCGGCGCCTTGCATGGTAGCTTGCCGCCATTGGTGTGTGAATTGCTGAATGAGAGTCCGTTTTACAGCGCTTTGGATAAAGGCGCTATATAAGTGCAGTCCATTTACAACCCCAGCAGTCATGGAGCCTCTTTGTTTTGATCTCTTTTAGGTTTGGTTTTTCATGTCTCCCTTTGTTTCGATTTCCTCATTATTTCCTGCAAGGTGCGTTGTGTTTCATTGTTGTATGGCGCATGTGTGATACGCATGAGACACAGTTGGGTTTGATTAGAGCAACATCTCTAGCACGGTGGTGCTGCCTGGATAATGTTCCAACAGTAATACGCCCCCACATCAAACGTATCTGAATCTGTAGGGAACCGACATGAGCAATGAAAAGAGGAGGACATACCTTCGCATGTCAAGTCGTTGTCTTGTGCATGTGTGATCACATTTGACCTGGTGAGGATAATTGTGTATGTAAAACATGTCAAATGTTCCATTCAAATGTTGGTCATGCTGCCTGCCTCTCCTCACGGAGCTCTGCGGCTGGATGAATTCATGGCCTGCCTGGCCTGCCTACCTCTGCATATATTGGCCCACTCCACCTACACTTGAGTAGAAGGAGGGAATGGTTGGGTGGAGAGGCCACACACACACTCACACACATACACACGCACACACACACACACACACACACACACACACACACACACACACACACACACACACACACAGAGGCGCCTTCTCCTCTCTGATCCTTTTGATGTTTTCTCTAGTGAATGGTCCTTATCATAGCAGATCCCCCCCCATCACCCCTAACCATGACTGGGCCAGCTAGAGAGGTGAATCCTGCCCCCCACCCCCCCACCCCAGAGGTCTTCTCCACCCTTTCGGAATGAAAAGGCTGTTTCATTTACAGTAAATCCTCTGAAAGTCTTTGAGTGCCCGGCTGTATAAAGGAATAGCCTATCATATGCTTCAGTGCACATGGATATTTCACCAGGCATCCAAGGGAGTATCTAGAGCTACTGTTAAGCTGGAAACCTTCATGATATGAGTCTGGTATCGCTATTGGCATAAACTAACCATGATGTCAACCAAGATTCCCATGTGTCTGCCCAAGAGGTATTATTATACAGTATATCTTGATGAGGTGAATCAGTTGAATGACTAACGAGGCTGCGATGCCGTTTGTTTTAGCTTCTCAATCTCCCAAATCTCTTTCATTGATTTGATTGCAAGTGGTTCGGTGTTGAGTTTTAATCAAACTCTGTCTGTAATTTTCTGCCGAGGGTGTTTCCATGGTGATGTTGTGCTTACGGAGGCCCGAGGAGCTCGGTGTTTGTTGTTGAGTGTGACAAGATGCTGAGATTAATCGCATGTCGTCCGGACTTAACCCAGTTTGTGCCGAGGGTGAATAAAGTTGCCCAAATTGTCAACATTCTACAGTGCCAAGGGGGAATTCATTCACCCAAAATGCATGGATAATACTTAATTTTGTAGCCAATCAAAGTTTTGTTGCTAGGTAAATACCATATAAAACACTTGGTACTCAAGGTGGTGAGTGTTCCAGAACTCTTTGGCAGTTGGTGAGCTTAGAATGATAAGGTTCTATCTCCGTTTAGGGTAGTTCAGAGATATTGAGCGTCAACGTTTTTACATTCCATTATGTTTTGTGAGATAGAACCTTTGTATTTTATGAATTACTAACTCAAAAATGTCAACATTTTAAAAAATAACACCACACAGGCATTAATAAACACCTAATGGATCAGATTATGTAAACAACTCAATTTTGACAAAAATGGAGATAGAACCTTATAATTCTAACGTGTTGGTGAGTTAAGCAGACACTGCACGATTTTAGCCATACAAGTTCTCATGATGTAAATACCGGCTGTAAACGTGGGTCATCTGCAGTGAACTTGACGCCTCTTCTCGCTCGGTGTGTGTTTGTGAAGGACATGAAGAGAAGACACAAACTCGTATGACTTCTTCTAGCGAAAATGAGCACGCTCGTTAAAAAATCCAATTATTTTTGCAGTCCGTCCCTGGATATCGTGTCCAGACAAGTCTCCTACAGTATGTTGTTTTCAAGTTTTCAAGTTCTCGGTGCATAAAAAACGAGGAGCTGAAATGTTTTACTATCTTTCGTGGCTAGCGCCATTCCTGCTGTCGTCATGGCAATGAACACCCACTGAAGGGGATGAGGAGATTTACATTTTTGGCATTTAGCAGACGCCTTTAACCAAAGCGACTTACGAGAGGGGGGTAGTGTGAGAGATAATTGGTCTTGCAGTATGAGACCATCTGGCGTTAGTCAAGGCACTGGGCAGGACAGGCCTGAGTTGATCACATCCAGGTTACCCTTGATGAGGCTAAGGCCTCCCACTGTTTCAGTTAAATAAATCATCAACATCTCCGTGAAACTAGGGTACCGAATTGATAACGTGTGTAACCCATTCATGTTTAATTCAGCTTTGTACTATATGACGTATGAATAATGAAAGTGGACTATTAATACCGCACAGTTTATTTGAGATTTAGGTTGCTTGTATTTTCATTGAAGCGTGTGTTTTATTTAAGCATTTGCATATTCAGTATTTGACAGGTTACATGGTTCGTCCAAGCGACACCGACACTTTCAGACACAGAGACTAGCACCAGCGATTCTTCTCTTCTCATGAATAATATAGATTAGATAGTCACAATATTATAGTGTTCCATTCTCACAGAATGGGAGAAATCTCACCTTGAGATTCCATGACTTCTGATCCACACATGCATGTTAAAGTCAAATATTGTATAATTAGATGATGCTTAGTAGCAGTTAACAATTAATGCATTAATGCCAACACTCTCCTCATTAAATGGTGTGCTTATACTCAGCTCCAGCCCACGTTATGAATGAATGAATGAATGAATGAATGAATGAATGAATGGTCTTTATTGTCATTGCTACAGTACAGGTACCAAACAACGACATTTGGGAGGGGTGGCTCCCCTGGTGTTAGGAAAGAGAAAAAAAAAACTAAAAAAACAAGAAGGGAAAGGAGCTAGTTTACATAAATAAAGGCTATGTACACTATCCACTATACTATACTGTACAGATAGACGACTAGGGTTGTCATATTGCACATAGTGTTATTCCACATTCATTTAAAGTGTCGCAGTTTACAGGCTTGAAATGTACACATTTGTGCCTCAGCACTACACCTGATTTTTTAAATCCAGCGGCTGCCATCAATCCGTCCAGACTGTCCAGGGCCCAGAACCTAGGTCTTTGCTGTGTTCAGGGCCTGGATGGCCCTGGGGTAGAAGCTGAGCTTCAGGGGCAATCTGTGATTGGTAGCCATTGCTTCTTGAAGACGCAATGTATGAATGCCTCATGAGTTTAGTTCAGATGTCTTACCGTATCAGAACCCATCAGCTTGTTTTACTCCATTGTATAACTTCAAAACCTGGTTAGTCTTGTATCCATAGCTCTGTCGATGACATTGAGAGCGGTTACATTTGTTCATGCCCAAACCATCAGCTGTTTACAAAGATGTTGTTGTCTGAGTCCCAGGTCGCCCCTTCAACGCCTGTGTTCATTCATCCCTCTCCATTGAAACCATGCAGAAATATTGCATCTAAGGGTTGATTCACACCTAGCTAGTCCGAATCAGGGAGAGTTTCCCCCCTAATTTGGTTCGTTTGTGCATAATGTGAACACAGCAATCACACTCTGATCCTGAGCAAATGAACCGGGCCGAGTCCACCTAGACAAGTTGGTCTCAGTCCGCTTGCAGTCGCTCCACGGAGTGATTTGTTTGCAGTGAGAACACACGTTACCCACAAACTGAATAAAACTCAATTGCTGTTCCCTGCACTGTCAAAACGTCAACACACAATCAACATTTGATTGTCAAACACACAATATAATATGACAATAAAACACTGAAAATAGATGACGGGTCAAACATAACACATAGATTTATTCCCAATCATTATTTCAGTCATGGACATGATCGAACAAACTCATACAAGTAACTTAACATTACCTTATATCTGACTCCAAAAGACATTTCATAATTAATAATGATTGACAATGCTTTTCTCATCCCTGTGTGACAATCGATCATATCAGATAGATTCCATTAAGAATACCCAAAATGCTATTTCACCATCCCCTCATGTTAATATAAATCGACTTGAATGAATGAATGGTCTTTATTGTCATTGATATAGTACAGGTACCAAACAACGACATTTGGGAGGGGGGGGCTCCCCTGGTGCTAGGAAAAAAAAACTAAAAACAAGAAGGGAAAAGAGCTGGTTTACATAAATAAAGGCTATGTACACTATCCACTATACTATACTATACAAATAAAACACTGTGCTGTACTCTATGCTATGCTATACCTATTCTAACATTTCCTAGCTCTGAACCTTATGTACCCTAGGGTTGTCATATTGCACATAGTGTTATTGCACATTCATTTAAAGTGTCGCAGTTTGCAGGTTTGAAATGTACACAGTTGTGTTTCAGTATTACACTTGATTTCAATCTAGTAGCTGCCATCAATTTGTCTAGATTGTCCAGGGCCTAGAACCTAGGTCTTTGCTGTGTTCAGGGCCTGAATGGCCCTGGGGTAGAAGCTGAGCTTCAGTCTATTAGGAGGAGTTTATGCTCATGTCAATAGTTGTATAATCCGTCTCATTAACAATGCATGTGAACATTAGACATTGAGGGTAAACTCTGTGATAACCTGGTCACGATGATGTCGTTTTGTTCTAACAGAAAATGAGAATAGAGAATCAACAAAAGATGATTGACACACTGCAAATTCTGACCAATCGCAAAACTGTTAGCAAGCGCGTGTTGTTGAGGGCGTATTCAGAACCACAGCAGACCTGAAGATCGTTTGCTCTGTCAAGATCACAGTGTGAACACAAACTGAACCAGATCCAAGTGCAGCATTGTAACATGAATTGGACTAGTCTGAATCGAACCAAATTACAGGTGTGAATCAACCAAGTGAGATGGGTTGTGTTTTTGACACATGTCTTTGACCCCCTTCCTCATTCCATTCCATGCATTACAATGAGACTGTCCTACCAGCCTCCCCTGGTCTGCTGTGACTCATGTTTTTAAACTAGGTCATTTGAGGCAGTGCTGGACTTCTTTTGAAACACGGAGTGTGTGTGTGTGTGTGTGTGTGTGTGTGTGTGTGTGTGTGTGTGAGAGAGAGAGTAAGAGATGGTTTTGGCATAGCAAGCTTCTATGCTGTTTTTTTTTCAGTCTCAATCAAAAATATCTCCCACTTTGAACTGTGTGTGTTGAATTGTGTGTGTAGTGGGTGTGTGTGAGTGTGTGCAGAAAGATGGTTCTGTGCACGCAGCAGGGCGCCCTGTGTATAGTTTGTGCTACCAGATCAATGCTCTATAATATTAGAGATGCTTTGTTAGGACACGCCACTTAAGATTGCTTTGCGTCATGCATCTTGACACTGGTACGAGATGCGTCCACAGGGGATCTGAGTGAACTATCCCCTGTGGATTTGCACATAATGTTTTTGTCTTGCCTCCACTGCACACATTATATGCTATTGTGAATTTGTGTTAGTGTGGCTTTATGAAAGATAGTTGTAACGGGTCGGTGTGTGATGCGACCCAGGTGCGGTGCGGTGCAAAGTGATGACAGCAGGCAGCGGTTGGCACAACTAAAGACACTTTACTGGAACAGGAAACTAATGAACAGCCACAGGAAGAAACCCTCTTCCCGTGCGAAAACAGGACAGAAGCCCACAGGGAGAATGCTGCTCGAAACCGGTTGCGAATACTGTAGACCTGACACAAGGTACTAACTACCCAGAACCACCGGCTAGAGCGGCTCCCTATGCAGGGCAGAAACATAACAGAGCAGGAACACACACACACACACACACACACACACACACAGACAGACAGACAGACAGACAGACAGACAGACAGACAGACAGACAGACAGACAGACAGACAGACAGACAGACAGACAGACAGACAGACAGACAGACAGACAGACAGACAGACAGACAGACAGACAGACAGACAGACAGACCGACAGACAGACAGACAGACAGACCGTCCGACAGGGAGCGCCGGGAAGTGAGGACATAAATACACAGGTGCCAAACACACACAGGCGAAACACATTAGTCTATAACGAGGAGAGGAACAGGGAGTGTTGTAGCGTCCCAGGCCACCAAGGGGGCGCCAGAGGGAGGCACCAAGGAGTCGCCAAGGAAACGGAGACCCCAACCGTAACATAAGGCTAGTATGTACTGTATATACTCAAAAGTTGACTGAACAACAATAAAGTCAACAAGTTGACGCTGTTCTCTTCCTATGCATTTATACAATCTTTCACAACAAGAGTGCAGACCGAAGTGGTTTGTGTATGTTATATGGTTCTAATATGGCCCGTATACATTATTAATTCATATTCTAGAGGGAACGCATATAACTGCTGTAAATAACACCAGATAAAGCTCAGCAATAACAGCACCCCATTTAAGCTAATGCATATGATCACCTACGCTAGCCCCCTGTCTGCCTACTCATCCACAAGCTTTTAGGCTTATCACACAGAGACAGCATCATTAGGCTCTCAGAGAATACCAGCTCCAACTAGCTTTATTATGCCATAAATTCCATGTGTCAATGACTAGGTTCTTTCTGTGGTGCTTCGTACTTATTTATATATCTATTTATTTATTTTTCTTTCTGAGTATTAAAGTGATTTATCTTCTGTGCGCTTCACTTGTGAATTAATTATAGGCTCAGAGAGTCTCTGTCGCAGGTTTTTTTTCGTCTGTAGAGAGGTTTGTGGTTGTCTTTCCTGATCATTGTCATAAGGTTAGTGGACGATTCACCCAGAAATAGCCGGGGGGACCAGACTAGCCCGCCTGGAACCACACTGGGTCAAAGATATGGACAGGTAGGCTAACGAACAATAGCTGACAATGAAAACGGTTTGGCTGGTTCCTGTGTTGTTTGTTGACTGGATCTTGGCTGGATCTTGGCTGGTTCTTGGCGAACCAACCAACACATCTAATCACAGCCCTCCTCTAAGTGGCTGGGGGCGAATGTCAAATAGCTAGGCTACATAATAATCCTCAATTATCTCCTAAGCAATAATGCATTTCCTCTAACACAGCGAAGAGGTCTTTCGTGTCTTGAATATACCGTCTCCTGTCATGTGGTTGGAGTGAGTGGACGTACAGTAGGGATGTTTGGCCAGACATGAGGGAATGGGGATGAGTGCTGCTGTAGAGGAATGGGTTCTGAAGCGTTGTTCCTGTGCAGATACATGGTCCCTAAACACACAGCCCCCCACACCCCTATCAGAGGACAGCCAATAGAAACACACAGTGTCCCCCACGCCCCTATCAGAGGACAGCCAATAGAAACACACAGTGTCCCCCACGCCCCTATCAGAGGACAGCCAATAGAAACACACAGTTCCTCCACGCCCCTATCAGAGGACAGACAGTAGAAATCAGTTACAGAATGATGGTTGGGCTTGATGGATGCATGGGAAGGAGCTGAAGCTGCAGCATGTGTATACAGCCTCCCGAGACAGCCTCCCTTCCCTACACAACCTCCCTACACAACCTCCCTACATCACTAGGGATGGGAATTGATTAGATGTTATCGATATTGATGCCATTATCGATATAGGTCCGATTCTTTATTGATTCCCTTATCGATTCCTGATAAGTTTTCTGTGTAGAAAGAAAGTAGGCCTACACAGGTTTTCAGCGTCAACGCGGCTGTTTTATTATCTCTTGAGTCTATGAACACAGTGTAGAATGTCTGCCTAATAACGTTTGAACATGTTCAAATTCATTACAATGCTCCTTTTCTTAAAAGGATATAACCCTAACCCCTGATAAAATAAATCATTCTTATTTAGACAAATAGGCATGTATTCCTAGTAATATTTGAATGAATAATACTCCTTTTCAAAAGGGAATAACCTTGAACCAAATATTTAACTGGCACATAAAATAAACAATTCTTCTTTAGAATACAAGATCATGTGAACACTGATGTCTGTCCTATTTAGAAAAGAGGCTACAGTGCAGCCAGCAGTATCATTATGCTATATATACTGATAATATTAAAGTATGCATTTTACTTATTAAAATATATGTTCAGTTGTCTCATTAATTGTAAGAGCAACTTCATAATATAATTACCAAATTACCATATAATAAACCAAAGTAACATTTACATTCAACTTCAAGTGAGATACTATAGAACTTACTGCAATCTATGAATAACATATAGTTAGGTCCGGAAGTATTTGGACAGTGACAGAATTTCCAAAATGTTGGCATTTTACACCACCACAATGGATTTGAAATCAAACAATCGAGATGCAATTTAAGTGAAGACGTTTAGCTTTAATTCAAGGGGTTGAACAAACATATCTGAAACGTTTAGGAATTGCAACTATTTTTATACACAATCCCCTATTTTCAGGGGCTCAAATGTAATTGCACAAATTAACATAATCATGAATACAATGCTCATTTTTAATCCTTTGTACGCAATGACTGCCTGAAGTCTGGAAACTATGGACATCACCAAATGCTGGGTTTCCTCCTTTGTGCTGCTTTGCCAGGCCTTTACTACAGCTGTCTTCAGTTGTTGTTTGTTCGTGGGTCTTTCTGCCTTTAGCTTTGTCTTCAGCAAGTGAAATGCATGCTCGATCGAGTTGAGATCAGGTGATTGACTCGGCCATTGCAGAATATTCCACTCCTTTGCCTTAAAAACCTCCTGGGTTGCTTTCTGGATTGTCCATCTGTACTGTGAAGCGACATCCAATCAACTTTGCTGAATTTGGCTGAATCTGAGCAGACAGTATATCCCTAAACACAGAATTCATCCGGCTGCTTCTATCTTCTGTCACATCAATAAACATTAGTGACCCAGTGCCATTGGAAGCCATGCATGCCCATGCCATCACACTGCCTCCACTGTGTTTTACAGATGATGTGGTATGCTTCGGATCAGGAGCCATTCAAAGCCATACTTTTTTCTTCCCATCATTCTTGTACAGGTTGATCTTAGTTTCATCTGTCCAAAGAAGGCTGTTCCAGAACTGGGCTGGCTTTTTAGATGTTTTTTGTCAAAGTCTAATCTGGCCTTTCTATTCTATTGGCAAAGTCTAGTGGGGGTAGGCTCCCCTTAAGGCTTATGAATGGTTTGCACCTTGTGGTGAACCCTCTGTATTTGCTCTTGTGAAGTCTTCTCTTTATGGTAGACTAAGGCCCAATCCCGATTCCCTTTTCTACCCCTATGGCTCGTTTTCGAGCCTCACTCGCTTTGGAGCCAAGGCCTCAGAACAGAGCCACAATCCATAGTGGTTGAAATCTTTCCCTATGAAATGGGAGAACCCTTCAAGACCCTGATACGTCATCAGTAGTATCATAGAAAAGCATTGACGCTCGCGATTCATTCACAACTTTAAGTTTTACGCTATCAATCGATCAAACAGGTCATCAAATAAAGAAAACCAATGCTTCATTATGAGACCGGGACAGGATAACGGCGCTCTAACCTGTATGAAACATGTGCTTCTACCCTGCCAGTCTGTACTGATATAGGACAACAGTGCAACAACTTCGCGGCTGAACTTTAGTTACATTTCTGGTGTCATATTCCCTTTGATGTGTCATCAAAGGGAAACATGGAAAAATGCATGACTTACAGACAGCGCAGATTTATTTTTATGGCGTTCCGAAATCCGATGTGACAGGAACGCTGGAGAAACAGCTGCTGCCCACTGCATTAGTCGACTACATGCTCCTTGATGAGTCTCCCGCTCACTGCTCTCCATCAAAAATGGCACTTCCATCAATACTATTACATAATAACAACTGCTCGGAGATTGCGGGTTGTTTTGGTTTAATAAGTCCCGCTATGCAACTATAGCGTCCGTCATATACCATCAAGGGGGGGGAATGCGATGGAACTAGGTCAAAATGCACGCCTGTCATGCACAAATCAGCCTAACGTTAGATAGATAACTTTACATTAAATACTGTATGTCTACCATCATCCGCTGTCAAACGCCACAGGTAATAATTTATTTCTAAATAAACATGATTGTGCATCTCTGAAATGTGAATTGCGCACCAATGTATTTCTATGGGAAGGCTGTGCTTGACGCTTCCATTGGTCTGACACCGGGGCGCTTATACAATCTTCACGTTTGATTCAGAGGAACAGGGTGACTGTCAGATATGAGTGCTCCGGTGTCTTGCTTTGGTAGTCTAATGGAAGTGCCCAGGTACCAGTCCTCTACTGCTAAACCCGAGCGCGCTGGACTGTGGAACGGTGTATGTTAAGCATAGGCACAGCACCTCGGCATAATAGCGATTTTGGCAATTTTTGTTATGCTTGTTGTAAAGAAAATGTCTATAATGCATTGAAATGACTTTACCATGTAAAGGATCCTACGATCATCTACCACTGTTGTCTTCCGTGGATGTCTTTTTTGTGTTGCCGAGCTCACCAACCTCAGCACACAACCTCCCTACACAACCTCCCTACACAACCTCCCTTCCCTACACAACCTCCCTACACAATCTCCCCTGCCACAGAAAACTAAAACAAAATACTCAAAGAAGTCCCCAAATTATTAAAATTAGTACATTCCCCTGAGAGACTTTAGTTATTGACAAGAATAATTTCATGTTCTTGTGATTTCGCTAGCTAGAGGAAGACAACAGAAACAACTCCTTTCCTAATTCGGTTTGGCGGCGGTGGTGGGTTGCACTACACAGGTAATTAGGCAGGCGTACCACCCCTGAATTATAATAATACACTAATGGGAGAGACGCACCCAACCAACTCCCATGGAGGATGTGCCCCACTCTGCTGCCAGCGCGGGGACTAAAGGGACCGTTTAGTAATCATTTGTGATGTTCAAGAGACTCATGATTGTAATTTGTCAGTCTGTGGAAATTCTGCCTCACTTCAAAAGGAGCGGTAATATGGACATGGTTATGAAGTGCTAAATGATATATATGTAATATATGCCATTTAGCTGACACTTTTATCCGACCGACTTACATTGCAGTGAGTGCATACATTTGTCAGTATATATGGTCCCAAAGGGAATCGAACCCACAACCTAAGCGTTGTTAGCGCCACGCTCTACCAACTTGGTGTTGTGGGTATTTGTGAAATTATCGCAGGGATGTCAAAATACAATAACAACACACACACATGCGCACACACACACAGATTCAGGCGTGCGCACGCACGGACACATTATGTACACACACATCCACTTATCCCTGCCCAAATTAAAAGGATTTGTCCATAACCTGCCAAACATTCCATGCCAACACGTCAGCCAACTTCTCTTCTCTTCTCCATGACGACAGTGTAGACTCTGGCAGGCCCGAGGTAACAAGTGTCTGATACGTTTTTTGGGTGGATGATAATGAAGTAATTGGCTGTCAGGAGCAGCAGCAGAGTTTGTTAATATTGGCGGATATATTGGTCCTGTCAGGGGTGCGGAGTACCGGAGATGGTTCCGGAGCCTCTGTCTAGCCTCTGTCCCCCCATCTCTTAGTGGACTATCGGGGCGCTTAGGTGGCGTAGCGGGTTAGGCGCTTACCATGTAACCGCAGGGTCCCCGGTTCGATTCTGGCCGGGGACATATCCTGCATGTCATCCCTCCTCTCTCACCCATCCTTCCTGTCTAAATCTTCACTGTATCTGTCATTAAAATGAAAAATATGAGTGGGACTGCTTAGTGGACTGTCACACCTTGTGTTTGGGCCTGAGGCTGCTGTGGCTGATTCCTCTGGTACTCCCTTTCCACCAACGCAAACCTAGATTTAGTTCTGGGCTGGTGCCGGGTTCACAGTTGGTTCAACTTGTGAACCTTCTAAGAACCGTTTTGCGTTTCTTTGAGAGCCACGTCATTAGAATGACTCCTCTGGACGGGGTCTACTGTAGTGTACCACCCATAGGGCTTTCACACCACCAAGGAACCGTTCCTGTTCCTGTTCCCGTTCTGGAACCTCTGAACCTTGGTGCTGTCTGGTGAACCAGCCCGCGTTCATACCAGTGTAATTGGAGCGGAACTATCAGCATCATTAACGTTGGGTGACGAAGGGGCGTGACAAGAATGTCACAACGAGGGGGCGCTTAGGTGGCGTAGCGGGTTAAGTGCTGACCATGTAACCGCAGGGTCCCCGGTTCGATTCCGGCAGTGGACATATCCTGCATGTCATCCCTCCTCTCTCTCTCACCCATCCTTCCTGTCTGAATCTTCACTCTATCTCTCAATAAAAATGAAAAATGTGAGTGGGGCTGCCCCACTCAGAAAAAATAACTTAAAAAAAAAGAATGTCACAAAGAGATGGCCGCTACTTCACTGGAAATTAGGATAATATCTTCCACTACAAAATAAACACTATTTTCTATGAAAAATAACAACAGACACTTTCTAAACACATTGTCTTACTAGCCAGCTGCGCTGTTACTGGAATATAAATGGCTTACGAAGTTCGCGTGTGGTGTGTGTGTGTGTGTTTGAGCATTTTTTAAATCACTAATGATTAGATTTAGATTACATTACATTTTGTCTCCTTCCTTCTTGCTAGTCTTCACAGCCTAGAATATGACACACCCACTGACGACGTCACATTTTAGTTTTTAGTTTGTGCTGAGAACCACTATTTTCTGGTTCCAGCTGCAAATCAACTTTTCAGGCTCTGAGTCCGAACCAATTGATTTTCAGTCTGAATGTGCCGGCCGGTTTCAGACTAGGTTTGCGTTCCCTAACCGGCACGGTTCCTTTAGCGGTGTGAAAGCCCTACCAGAGTTCTAGGATGTTCTAAGTTAGGCCGAAGAGACTTGGAGGTTGTTGAAGGTAGTAGATGATTGTGATGACGATGATGACGATGAGGAGGATGATGATGATGATGATGACGATCAGTACGTTTTTCATTTCAGGAGATTCTGATGAACCCTGGGCAACAATGATGATCAGGATGAGGAGGAGGAGGATGATGATTATGATGATGATGATGATGATGATGATGATGATGATCAGGATCAGGATGATGATGGTGTATCTAATATGGAGGTGACACATAGGTGAATCATTGCAGAACATCCTGTTGAAACCATGGCAACAAGTATTTTCATCCAAGCCTCGCGTCTCATTTTAAACTAAAGACTAAACTGCTCCACTTAGTTTTATAAGACTTTTACTGCTCTGGCACTCTTGACCTCCAGCTTAACCAAACAAATTAAAACCATTTAATGTACATCGTCAAAGTTAAATAGAATAAAAGAAAGACACCACGCTTGGTCTCTTTTACAGCCTCAAGCTGGGACCATATATATTGAAGAATGTATGCTCACTGCAATGTAGCTAAGCCGTTTGGATAAAAGTGTCAGCTAAATGGCATATAGTATGTATATATATATATATATATATATATAATTAGAAGCTATTCATACTGCCAATTAGAGACGACACTGTTTAAATCAGAATATTGTTTTTGCATCCCCATGGCCATACTGTAATATCGCTTTTATTAACTTTCAATTGCGAAGGGAATGAACTAAATCATGATGAATGAACTTTTACTTTTCCGACCCTCAGGGTCTTACAGGAGGACAACGCTTGAAACACACAGATCACAGTTGCTATGATTGAAATCAGTTTGATTAGTTGGCTTGTTTGTGTCTTTGACGAAATAATGAGAAAAAAAAGAAATACATTATTTTTCTATTCCGTGAGTCATTCTAAAAGGCCTTCCTCATAACATCATCAGGAAATGAAGTGAAGCAGAATATATCCCGAAGCTTTATAAGATAATAAATATATCGCTCAACTCTGGGGGCCTCGAAGCTTTGGTTTATGAAGTAAAGTAATAGGATAATTGTCCATTTCTCAGTGGGATTTTCACCAGGATTAAACTTTGTGGCGTGATGGTTGTACATTCCACCCACACACCTCACTTAACCGGAACTGACAAGGTGCACGGCTCTCTGCTCTACCTCTGTCAAAAACAATCCATTATTTAAAACACGTGTTTCTGGTCAAGAGAGCAGCAGCAGTGGTGGAATAACAGACTTCTCTTGTTTCCCAGTCGGTTCACATGCGGTCAGGCGTGGCGCTCCCTCTCATACAAATGACCTGCCACTACAATCGGCGTTTTTTCCGACGGAAGGCAAAAACCGGAATACATTACGCGGCGGCTGACATTTGAAACATTAGGTCAGTCTGGAGAGTGTGTGGCTTAACTGTGGGTTCTGCCCCTGCAGCGCTGGACGAGCTTCCCCTCACAGCTGGTCCTGGTGAAGTAACAAGGTCTGGGACAGCGTTTCTGCTGGCGTCTGTAATGAGCTCATTACGTTGCGGAGGCTGAGGTGGTGAACACACGCGTCGCTGTCTGTCAGGTTTGTCCGCCCCCCACCTTGGCCCCCGCGGTGACAGCAAGGGGAAAACAACACTGGTCAAAGTCAAAGACTTCCTTTCTCACAAAATGCACTTTTATTTTTTTGTTTCTCCACCGTGACCGCATCACATGACAGCATGACTCAGTGTGTGTGAATGTCACTGTGTGTGTCTTTTTTTCCACTTCCTGTCCGTTCTGCTGAGTCGCCTAAACGCCGACGAGTTATTAGTGAGGAAAAAAAGTAACCTTTTCGGGAATTCTCTACGGGCATTTCTGAATGCGATTATATGTCGCCGAGGAGAAAGGAGATATAACACGATAGTCAGACTTCTGGCTTTTTAAATATTTAACGATGATTCATGACCCCTAAAAGAAGTCAATTGCTCACCCTCAAAAAGTTAGACTTTCTCTCTGTAAAGCTGTCACCGTCTCCAGCTTCCGTGTGAGGGAGAGTCCTGCCTGCCATGGGAGAGACAGGTCCTTGTTCTATTAGTGTGAACAAACTGTTTGTGTCTACGTCTCATCAATATTAAATACAAACAACAACCTTGAAAACTGATAGAAAATCCCTCTGGACTGTAATTGCTCTGGTTGAAAAGAACGCTGGTCCCAAACGAGCTGGAGTGTATGAATGTTGTTCATAAACAAACATTTACATTTAACATCAATACACCAGTTGTAGCAGGAAAAGTAATCTAGTTCAGGCCAGCGGCCATTTTTTTCTCTTTATTAGACACTGGAGAAACAGAACAAGGGGATGGTAGAAACCTTAGGAGAAACAGTATAAGATGATAGGAAGACGATTAAGGTGTAGCCTGAAGAAATGGATCTTCAGTCTCCGACGGAGGATGGTCCAGGAGAATGAGAACAGAGGAGAGGGTGGAAGCTTGAGCAGAGTGGAGGGCCTCCTTGACAGCAAGGAGAGCAGTCTCAGTGGAGTGCCCAGCCTTAAAGCCGGATTGGTGAGGGTCCAGGAGTTCCATCTGACGGAGATAGTCAGTCAGTTGTTTAGATGCAGGGCTTTCAATTTTTTTCGAAGGGAAGGAGAGATGGGATACTGGTCTGTAGTTGTGCACAGAGGATGGGTCAAGGGCTGGTATCTTGAGGAGAGGCTTGACTCTGGCTATCTGGAAGGCAGCCGGGACAGATCCTGTGGGGATAAGGAGGAGTTGATTATGATGGTAAAGAAAGGACGGATGTCAGGGGAAATAGATTGGAGAAGAGGGGAGGGGATGGGATCGAGATGGCAGGTGGTTGCGCGCTTAGATGTGATCAGTGTAAGAATCTCATCAGGGGAGAGGGAGAAAAAAGATGACAAGCCAGAGACAGAGTGTAGTGCAGAGGTTCTGGAAGGGGTGTGAGCAGCGTTGGGTGGGAGGAGGAGAAAAGGTGCTGCTGATGTCATCAACCTTTTTTTCCCCAAAGTAGGTGACAGTCATCGGCAGACAGGGAGGAAGGAGGAGGTGGGTTGAGGAGTGTGGAGAACAGTTTCCTAGAATTAGAGGCAGAAGAAGAATGTATTTTGGAATGATAGTAGGACGCTTTAGCAGCTGATGCAGAGGAGGTGTAGTTGGAGAGGAGAGAGTGATGAAGGATTAGGTCATCAGGGAGGCCACTCTTTGATAGATAACATGTGAAGTTTGACAGGGGAGGAGACAGAAACAGCATGGGATTCGAAGGAGGATATGGACAGGTGTGACAGGGGAAGGACAGTATGTGACCACTTAGGCGAGTTGAGGCTGAGATAGCCTCTGCTTTCTTGACCACTGACTGGCAGTTCTTTTTTTTTATAAATTAGTTTTTTTCAGATTTTATCCCTTTTTCACCCAATTTGGTAGCCAATTTAACCCAACTTAGCATCCAATTATCCCCTGCCTATTGCATAGGATCCGCCGCACGACCCCGTGGCCGGCAGTCCCAGAAGAGGCCGCCAGGCAGACTAGGCTGACTGGCTCCTCGAGCCCAGTACCGTTATTCCGGCGCCCAGGGGGCGGTGTTGCGCGACGGATCCTAGTCCAGAAATACTCCTATACCGCCCTCGGAAGCGGCCGGCCAATATGCCGCTTCCCGTGTGCCTCGGCCATATCTGGATCTGGCGAGCCGGGATACGAACCCCGGCCCCGGTGGACTGACTGGCAGTTCTAAAGGCCTCCCATGGCAATTAAGTCGTTGCCAGTTGAAGAAGGTGGATAGATGAGATTGGAAGGGTTGCGAGGGGGGATGTAGCATCTATGTGTCCTCCTGAGGGACAAAAGTACAGGAATAGGGAGAAAGTACATTGTGATATTAGTCAGTAGGGGGATACGGGGTTAATGCTCAAACAAGAAGTTGGAGAGCAGTAAGTGCACTCAGAGTAAACACATATGACAAGACAAGCAAGCAACAACACTAACACACACAGATGTTACCTTATTGCATGGCCCATGGGCTCCCCATGGACTTTTTATAGACTCTACAGCTCAGTACACAACAGGACTAACCAAACAATAGCACAGAGTGAGTCTGCACATCTAATATTCAGGGAGGTATCTTTGTTTTTTGACATTGTTTTGATCCAAATGAATATCTTATAACTGTGGCCTTGGGATGTGTAAAAAACAACTCTGCTACCTTCCCGTGAGGTAAAACACGGCACCACGAATGCGACCGACATCACCGGATCATGTGACACTGTCTCTTATTACCTTTCAGTTGTGAGGGAACAAAACTAAATGAGAAAACGTTGACATTTCCTACCCTCAGGCTCAGGGTCTTACAGGACAATAGACGGAACACACGGGGGTGGCGATGAGAGAGAGAGAGAGAGAGAGAGAGAGAGGCTGTCACATGACTATTCTCTCTTGCTCCTCTCTCAGGCTGGTCTCGTTAACTGTGTGTATTGCTAACGAACGACCAATCCCATGTCATGGTGAAGGATGTGATTGTTTCTCCTGATATATTGTGGTTCTGTTTGCATTTTGTGTTGTTTTGTAATTGTATAGACGTTGTGGACCTTGGTCTCAGTGTGTTTTCACTTGTAATGGTTAAATATTATATCATGGTTCCCACTCAAATTGTCTCGATTTAAGTATTTAGAAGGTTTTTGATATAACAGTGATGGACATGGATGTTGACGGAAGCCCAACATCGTCTCCAGATTAGGATATTTTGGGGGATTGTTTCTGCAGACCAGGAAATACGGTCTGGGGGGTTCATCTAGCTATACCACCGTCTGACCACCTGTGGTGCTGTAAGATACATTGCATAAGAGTTACGTTAATTACGACTTGTGTGGCGGTTAGGCAGTATTAGGCATTCACTTTGAGTAGTTACGGTTAGGCATTCACTTTGAGTGGTTAAGGTTAGGCATTCACTTTGAGTGGTTAAGGTTATAGTAAGTTGTCAGGGGAAGACATTAGCAAATAGGCTAGTAGAAGCAACAACAATTAGCAACAATCAGCACCAACAAAAAAAGGTATATATCTAGATCCTACAATCTCCCAGATCTCCCAGATCATGTTCTGTTGGTCTGCAGAAACGGATCATTTGGAGACTGGATTCATAAAGCCACAGAAGATAGATAGATCGGTCGGTCAGTCGGTCGGTACTTTATTGATCCCCGAGGGGAAATTCAGGCGTTACAGCAGCTCAGACCACAAAACAACAACATCAAAATAAAGTGACATTTGAAGAATAGGCTAAAACAAATGCGAAATAAAAGATAGACCACAAGAAAGGCCGTCCGCTTCAGTTCACAGAGCGTGAGTGAGATGAAGCGGTCCCAGCCGTCCTGGTGGCAGTCCTGGTGGCGGTCCGTGGAGAATATTCCCTGTGTGGTCAGAGTCGTTTTCCACCCTCTCAGCAGTGGCTGCCTGTCAGGGGTGATGTCTCCTGCTGTGGGCCACTCTCTGGACTCTATCATCCATTACCTTCCTGGAGGGATTGGGGGGGTGGGAGGGAGGGGGCAAGAGGAGGGAGGGAGGGGGGCGAGAGTAGAGAGAGGGAGGTGAAGGGATGAGATGAGGAGTGAAAGAGGGAGAGGGAGGGAGGGAGGGGAAGAGAGAGGGAGAGGAAGAGAAAGAGAGAAAAACGAAGAAAGGAAAGACTAGGCATAGAGCCATTATCTTTTCTTGAGTGACTTTAATCAAGACTATTCTCACTTTATTGCTCTCTCTTTCCTTTCCTTGCTTGCGTGTTTGTGCGCTCGCACTTGTGTGTGTGTGTGTGTGCGTACGTGTGTGTGTGTGTGTGTGTTGGGAGGCTGGCGGGTAGGGCTGGGGTTAGTGCCACATTAATTCCAGACAGGTCCCAGAGCAGGCTGGGTGCAGTGGAATTTACAGCACATTTACATTCAGATGAGGTCCCAGTGATCCGCTGCACCGCAGCTCCCATTTCCAACCTGATCAAAAATGGATTGATTGGTTGAGGCCTGAGATCAGGGGTTGGGGGCGGGGTGTCTGTTGGGGGGGGTGCATGTGCGACGGTGGCGAGGGGGAGGGAGGGTGCATGTGTGCCTGTGACGTTGTGGGGGAGGGTGGGGGGGGTTGCCTGTGGCGGAGGGCTGTGCAGAGACGTGTCAAAAGGAACAGGATCAAAGAGTTCTTCTTCTTCTTCTTCTTCTTCTTCTACCCCTTCAACCACAGGGCTTTACCCCATACTGCATAGATTACTGTAGTAACGTCTCATTCTGGTAGTGGGTGTGTGGGTGTGTGTATGTGTGTATGTGTGTCTGTGTCTGCGTCTGCGGCTGCGTCTGTGTCTGTGTCTGTGTCTGTGTGTGAATCAGGTCGTCTATTACCTTCTCCCTGTGGGCACTCTGGACCGCTTCAGCATAACCCTCTAATTTACAGCACTTCTCCATAAGGCCTCATGATGTTCCCTCCAGTGTAGCTCCCACCAAGCCAAGTTTACCTTGTCCCCTCCAGTGTAGCTCCCACCAAGCCAACGTTACCTTGTTCCCTCCAGTGTAGCTCCCACCAGCTTCCAGATGTTCATCCCACATATTACAAAAAGAACATTGACTTACCAAGCTGTTATTATAGAACATAACATAAATGGGAAGTATGAATGGCAGATGGAGGCTAATCGTGCAGGATTCATGCACACACACACACACACATGCATGCGCACATGCACACACTCACGCACGCACACGCACATACACACACACACACACACAAATCCATGCACGCACGCACGCATGCACACACAGACACGCACCCACACACAGTCACTCACTCACTCACAAACAAATCCACCCACACACACGAGCGTACACACACACACACGACTGTACATTTTTGTTGATAACCCACAATCCTCATGGATGCTGTCTTTAAATATGAATGCCAATTTAAGCCTGTCATGAAGATAGGCCGTACACATGGGAGCAGGGCGAATGATACAGAGTAATACAGAAACTGGCTGCTACTCAAGGAACTACAGATATTCACAGACCTGCAAGTCCCATGATAACAAACACATGAAACACACGATACGGCTCCTCGTTCCATTCTAGGCATCACGATACGCCCGTCCTCCGATTTGTCCCTCCACCAGCCAGCCTCCCCTGTTTACTGAGAGGATTTGCAGTTCTATTTCCCATCATCTGCAGTTCCTTGAATAGGCAGCGTTCCTGCGCTGAACCGTCCTCTCGGCTGAATCGTCCTCTGTGTTCGCACTCGTTACGTACCTGCATGGCGTGCTTTATGAGCAGGATGAGTCATTTACAGATGGTGGCTCCACCCCCCCCCCCCCCCCCCCAATGCCTCCCCAATGCCCCAGCCACTCAAAGGGGGAGTCCTCATTTAGCACAGAGAAAACAACACATTAAAGCCACTTTGAAAACCATTCCCAAAAGCGACTATCTGCCAAATTGTCTTCTATAGGAGCACTGCCAAGCTGGAGAGGAGAGGAGAGAGAGAGAGAGAGAGTGGGGGGGGGGGGGGAGAGAGAGAGAGACACAGAAACAGCGTTCCAAGAGAGAGAGCACGAGCGCTGTAAGACAGGAAGCCCCCCTCTTCTGCAGGGTCTCTCTCGACTGTAATGAGCTGAACATGCTACTCTGTCTGTTAATAAGAGCTACAACAGAGCTACAACAGCTTTATTGTTTTAGTTGGAGAGAAGCTGGTCTTGATTTAGCTGGAGAGAAGCTGGTCTTGTGAAATAAAAGTACGACAAGAAAAAGTATGACAAGAAAAAGTATAAAAGAAACTGGCCCCAACCTCAGTACTCTACTGTACTGTCCTCTATTCTACTGTACTCTACTGTACTCTATTCTATTCTCCCCTCCTCTACTGTATTCTACTATACTCTAGTATACTCTTCCCTTTGTTACCAAATGTGTATGACCATCATGTACTGATGCAGAACAGATACTACAAACATTTCCTGGAAACAATGGAGACAATTCGGTTGAGGATATTAGCCAAAGAAGAGCTACAGTTGCTGTGATTGGTCCAGAAAACACAGACCAGGGGGCTTCCCATGAACCTCGCTGAAGGCCTAACCGTTATGCTAAAGCCTTGTGACATTCTGGAAGGGCCAGGCAGAGATAGAGAGAGTTCCGTTGCTCATGTTCTCTTGTTTCCAAGGATCCTGTCAGGGCTGTGTTCCGTGCCATGGCATTGCTGTGGGTTGCCAAATGCTTTTCTCGAGGCGCATCGCTGCCTATGCCTTCCCAGAGGTCTCTGTAATATGATTTGAGTTTTAATATTTAATCCTTCTCACCCAACCCTTGGCACAACAGGCCTCCATCTGCAGTGTGGTGCCTTCTGTCTCTGTTCACACTCAGGGTGGGAGGGGGGAGGGAGGGAGGGTTGTCCGACTGCTGCTATTGTTGAGTATGGAAAGACAGTTATGGCGGGAGGGAAAGGGAGAGAGAGAGAGAGAGAGAGAGAGAGAGAGAGAGAGAGAGACAGGGAGGGAGAGAGAGAGAGAGACAGGGAGAGGGAGAGGGAGAGAGAGAGGGAGAGAGAGAGAGGGATAGAGAGAGAGCTTTCTGTACTGTATGTTCTTTTCAAGGCTGTTGAGAAAAAACTACTGATTGAACATAGTAAGCAGAGGTGGAGTGATGGACGATGAAGATAATTGAAGAGGTTGTTATTTCTGGGAGTAAGGGCCATGTTTAACTGATTGTATGTAGCTGTGATTGCACCTACAATACATTCACACAACAACCACCTATTTACAAATCATGCGACAGCAGCAGCAAAACGCTAATGACATGTTTGCACTTTGTATGGATGAAAAACTGTAGAACCAGGAGAAACAGACAATGACGCGCTGACATTGTATTGTAGGAAGAATAGAGGAGAGTGTCTTGGATGGTTCGGTGCATAATGAGCAAAGGTCAACACACATACACAGATGTCTCTGACACAGAAGACCTTCATATTCATCTTCTCACAGAGAGAGAGAGAGAGAGACAGAGAGAGAGAGAGAGAGAGAGAGAGAGGTAAAAGCTGTGACAACTATAGCATCTACAACATGTTATTGTGACAACAGTAACCACCTTGTTACTATGGTAACAGTCGTACGACACACACACGTCATTTGAACGTTTTTACCTCTCTAGTTCTGCCATGGTTTCTCTGTCACATGGTTGTTCTCACGCCGGTACCGTCTGGTGTGTGTGAGGGGAACATGTTGATGGCCCGGCGGGTCTCTGCTGGGTCCTGGTCCCGGGCCCGGCTACACGATCACGCTAAGCGATGCGGAAGATATCACTGGACAGGCTCGTCGGAGCGCACGGATCGGAACAAGGAACGGGATCAAACACACGTGCCAGAATGTTTTATTCCGATCTGTTCCATGCGCTAATGAGCCTCCCTAAAAAAGAAAAGCCCTTTTAGATTATTTACGTGTTTTTCTGTACAGTATTTGTATATACATACTGTGTCAAAGTGTAGTATATGGAGGCTGGTGGAGGTTGATTGATTGATTGATTGATTTTATTATATTATCATAAAAAAAGTGTCATCGTATCACACTTTTAAAATACAAAAATAACAATGCATCTGAAGCAGCTTCATACATACATACATACATTTCTGTTCTAAAACTATCAAGGATAGCACAACAAAGCTGAACTGCTTATTCCCATTGTGGTCCTTGTTGGAAAGGGATGAGGGGGAGATGAGGAAGGCAACATGTATGTACAGTATACACCGTAGAAATCGGTGGACAGGCTTATTGTAATGCAATATGTAATGTAATTGGAATGGAATTGCGATTGTATGAAACAACCTTCACCCATACTCAAGCATAGGTTGACTTTCCAGACAGCATATTTTGTTGTTCTAAACACAGAACAAAACTAAATGAAAACCATGACAGAAATACAAATGAACTCCCCGACTGAGATTCACATTGAATCTTATAGTTGTAAATACCTGTATATATTTTCCTTAATCAATGGCAATGCCTATAAATCAATGCACGTTTCGTAGGCTTTTGATTCATTTTGTAGTCTATAGCCTATTTGATCAAGTGCAAATGTCGCCTTAGGGGTTACAGTCATTTAGCAGACGATTTTTGTCCAGGATCATTGTACCGGTAACCCATTTGCAACCCATAAGCTTGATAGTGTGCATCTATGTAGGCCGATATCTTTGCATATTTTAATTTGAGTCCCAGGGGGGTCATTGAGGGATTGAAGGGATATCACGTCATATGAAGATCATAAGGGCATTTCAGGGGTCTGATAAGTGATAAGGGATAGCACTTAGACGGCGTGGGCGGGGTGAGTGCATATCACCCGAGAGCTATAATTGAGTTCACAGGTAGCCTATGTAGGTATTAGTTCTCTAAAGAATATAGGTGTCTTGCAGTGTGGGCAGAGACGCCCTTTGCAAGGGCTGCCCTGGTCCCTTTTAGTGCAGTTACCATACCAAGCGGTGACGCACCCAGTGAGGACACTCTCCACGGCTGAGGAGTAGAAGGTCTTCAAGATGGATGGTGCGACCTTGAACTTCCTCAGCCGCCGGAGGAAGTACAGGCACTGCCTGGACTTCTTGAGCGTGTGCTCAGTATGTAGGCTCCAGGAGAGGTCCTCACTAAGGTGCACATCCAGGTATTTAAAACTGGAGACCCTCTCCACAGGCTCCCCGCCGATGGTCAATGGGGTATACCCGCCGCCCTTCTTCCCCCTGAAGTCAACCACCATCTCCTTTGTTTTGGTAACATTCAAGGACATAGTGTTAGTCTGACACCACAGTGCTAGGTCTGCTACCTGGCTAAGGTATAAGCCTGCTCGTTGTTATCAGAGATCAGACCGAGCACCACGGTGTCGTCAGCGAACTTGATGATGGTGGTTGAGCTGTCAGAGGCCACATAGTCGTGAGTGTAGATGTTGTAGAGCAGCAGGCTCAGGACTCTCCCCTGGGGGGCGCCGGTGTTGAGGGTCCGTGTGCTGGAGGTGACGCCACCACCTGTGGGCAGCCGGTGAGGAAGTCCAGGACCCAATCACATAAGAGTGTTGAGCCCCAGTGACCTCATCTTTGCTGCCAGGTTGAGGGGGACTATGGTATTGAACGCTGAACTATAATCAATGAACAGCATCCTCACATAGTTCCCCCTCCCCTTGTCCAGGTGGGTTAGACAGGTGTCCAGGAGGTTGGTGATGGCGTCATCCCTGGACCAATTGGGTTTATATGCGAACTGGAGGGGGTCGAACGAGCTGGGCAGCGAGGAGCAAATGTGCGGCTTCACTAGCCTCTCAAAACATTTCATGACCACTGAGGTCAGTGCCACTGGGCGGTAATCATTCAGGCAAGATGGATTATTGTTTTTGGGCACTGGGACAATGATAGACCGCATAAAACACAGTGGGACTGCAGCATGGGCAAGAGATGTATTCAAAATCTCAGTGTAAACAGGGGCTATCTGGATGGCACAGGATTTTAGGACCCTTCCAGGAATCTGGTCAGGACCTGCAGCTTTCCTCGCGTTTACCCCCATGAACACCCTCCTCACGTCACTCTCACTTATTATAAAAGGAGGGTCCCTGTTTGCGGCACCAGACCCACCATCAGCTAAAACCTTTGTGCTAACATTTCCACCATTTATCTCAAACCCTGCATAAAAAACATTTCATTCCTCAGCAAGGGAGGGGTCGTTACACACCATACAGGGCTTATTTTTAATGTCAGTTATAGTTCGAAGACCACCAGCATTACAGTCTGCTTCCACCTTGTCCTTATAACGGCGCTTAGCCTCCTTGACAGTTCTCCTCAGACCATAAGTGTCAGAACGTGTGTTTGTTTCTGTCAATGTGTGTGTGCGTTTGTGTGTGTGTGTGTGTGTGTGCGTGTGTGTGCCTTCGTGCCTACGTGTGTGTCTGTTTGCGTGTGCGTGCCTGCACATATGTGCGGACTTGCGTGTGTGCGTGGTGCTGGTACGACTCTGGACCAATGCGAGACCGCTGAGCTTTGCCGCCTTTTTTCAAAGAGGCATTTCCTGACGTAGCCACTGTGGAGAGCTTCATTGTCCACAGTTGTTTGGAATGCCTATCTCCCCCCAACATGCCCAGCCTGGGCAGTCTAGCCTAAGATCCTGAGAGAAGGAACACAGCAGAGAGGAGATGAAACCCTGTCTTGCTCCACTGCAGGGCTTTAGCTGTGCTTCTGCAACATAATGGCAAAATGTCAAACTGTAGGCTCCTTCTGAACACTATGGGTACACCATAACGGATCAGTGTGTGTGTGTGTGTGTGTGTGTGTGTGAAAAAGCATTTGAGGGAGGACAATTCATTATCATACGCAGTCCTAATCGGACTTTTTCTTCAAAAGAAACGGCGGGCCTGTCCTTCTTCTGAGAGAGATTATAGTTTTTCAAAAGGCCAGCGTCGGTATTGTTCTAGTCTTTAGGCCCGGCTGAAACCGAGCCAGAACCATTAGTCATGCCTCCCCTGGGTCCCTCCGGCTCCGCTGGTATTTGGGAGACGCTTGGGTTCATCTCGTGTGGCCTTTTGGAACACAAACACACAGACCCTCTACTCTCCACCGCTGCCTTCTCCGTTTCAACCCGGTCCAGGATGTAGGCCAAACGAATTAGAAGCATCAGATTAAGCCGGATTAAGCCACTCTGTGACAATACCCTCATGGGTGTAATGAATTATGCAATGTATTATTCTGGACAGATTAACTCCCCGCGAAGTGCCGGCTTGGCATGGACACACGGGAGCACTACAGGAGGAAAAGAACAGGCGCCCCTGTCACACGACACTCCCCTGATTGAACGTTTTATATCCGATCCCCTCACCGAACCTGTGTTCATTGTTATGATTACTATTATTACGCCGTTTTCCCTCCCCCTCTGTTTTGTGCTGTCGGCGAAGGCCACGGCGTCGGAAAGAAAAGGAGGGAAAAGAGGGGAAGAAAGGAAAGAAAATGAGTGGCTGTTCTTCCTCAGACGAGAGGAGCACGTAGGAGGAATTTGTAGTGAGATGAGCACCGTGCCGCCCTGCCCGCCCACCCGGCAGGTCAGCAGGGATTAACAGACAGAACGCAGGAACTGCGCGAATGAACTCCACATTAACATGCATCTCCGCATCCGTGATGTCAATCCACCGCTCCGTTCTCAGAGGATGGTTGTGTGGAACGTATCATCATGTTTATGGACTGTACACTGTTGTAACAGTCTCTCCGATGGCAATGCTGAACACACACACACACACACACACACGCACACTTAAGCACCCATGCAGACACACACACACACACACACACATGCTCACGCAGAAAACACCCACACACAAACTCACCCACGCAGGAACACACACACCAGCAGAAACACACACACACACACACACACTAGCAGAAACATGCATGCACACACAGATACAAACACAAGCACACATGCAGACACATTCAAGCAGGCATGCAAGAACATGAGCACACACACACACACACACACAGACACTGTAGAGAGGTATTGAGGTGTATACGGTCGATGCTTGATTGATATATCCATTTCTCATTCCTCCTTCGGCCCTCTGGGCAGAGCAGACAAAGCATGTCAAGGTAAATTGCTTCAGGGATCATCCTGTTAAACAATGCTTCAGCTGCCGGTGAGGCTTCATTAAGAAGAGGAAAGGAGAAAGCGGGCATCCTTGGGGGGGTGGGGCGGCGGGGGGTGTGTGGGACGGCTGGGAGGGGGTTAGGTCTGATGATCTGACAGCCGGGTGGTAGCAGGTTCATCTAGCCGATTCTAGCCAGTTCTGACTTATTCAGCTGTATCGACATCAGCAGATCTCACTCATCCTGTTGAGTCTCTCTAATCAGGGTCAGGTGGATCCTCTGCTGAGGGAGAGGCCGGTCAGCCAGTCAGAAAAAGGCAACATGAAGAGAATCCTTGACCCGATGAGTGCGGTGTGAGCGGTGTGGGTCATTACGGAGTGGCTGAGTTTCCCTTTCTTCACTGGGGACAGTGTCACATGAAACGCGTCCCCACACCTTGCTTTGAAAGCAAAGAGCCCCTGGTATGAAAACAACACAGATGTTATCCGTGGATATTCCAAACATTAAGGAGCATCTCTTCCCACACCGAGATGAAATATAGAGCAGGGGGCTTACTAAGCGAAAATTCTCTGTATTGTGTCGTATCATTGTAATACCATGATATATTATGGTGTGTTTTGTGTGACCAGTATAACAATATCACTGTGTATTGGGCCAGTGTTTTTCTACAGGCTTCACAGCTGGTAATGTGTGGACCTAATATGTCCCTGGACACATACAATATTGCCCTCGTAAATCAACCTCCCTTCCCCCTCCACACACACACACACACACACACACATACACACACACACACACACACACACACATACACACACACACACATACACACACACACACACACACACACACACACAGAAGCACGCCCCCATCCCCCAACACACAGACACACATTAACACCCCCTGTCCACACAGACAAACACACATCCCCTACACACACACACACGTGCTGCCCCCCACTCTACACACACACACCCCTCACCCCCCTTGACACACTCCACTAAACATATCAACATCATTAGAAGTTAATGGAAGGATGTTAAATCACGGGATAGAGACTCTGAAAATGTCACCGGGAATGTCAATAATCGTGTTCCTAGTTCAACTTGGCAACGTTTCCCTGGCCACAGATTTTTGTCATTCTGGTCAGGCGGAGGCATTTGGCCGCCGGATCAATGAAGCTTTAGCTGTCGCCTTTTCTCAGTTCCTTTTTTATGGAGGCTGTCAACCAGCTGACCTTTCCGGGGCAGAGCCAGAGAGGAATGACCCAGCCATCATGATCTGGATCTCTCAGACCGCCAGCCTCTGACCTTGAGGCAGAAGCCGAGTCGCCTCTTTTTTATTTCCTGAATTTAACATATAAAAGGTTTACTGTAAGGCCTTCATGTTTGAGTGTAGGGGTCAAGGGGGTGAACCATTCCATCGAAGAAAACCCTCTAAATCAGAACGGAAAGCATTGAGGATACCAGGTATATTATTCTGAAATGGATGGGGGCTGTTTTTGTTTCCAGCTGAGAAGCTGAAAGGAAGAAAAAAAAAGAAGAAAAGAAAAAAAGGAGAAAAATGAAAAAAAAAACATAATAATAATTCATAGTCTTGGAATGTTCTTTTTGGAAATGCCAAGAATTGGCGGCACAGTATGGGTCTCCTCCGGTGTTCCTCATCAATAGTAGATGAAACAGTGCCTTCTGGGAGATGTTGGACGCCATGCCGTGGGTCACGGGAAGGTGCGACAAATTTCCGTTCCATTGCGTTTCGTGTTTGCCATCTCGGCGTTCCATTTGTGGCTCGTTAACGACTCAGGAGTGAGCGTTCGAGACGACCACTTAGCCCAGCACGACATGAAAGAGAAGAAACAGCCGTCAAAAGACAGGGAGGAGGAGGAGGAGCGGAGTAGTCAGGCAGACCATGAAAAGCACTGCACTAATGACAACAACAAGCGTGTGTGCCAGGGTTTCCGTTAGTGTTGTTCCGATACCGATACTAGTATCGGCATGGCCACCGATACGCACAAAAATGCTGGTATCGGTATCGGCGAGTACTAAAAAAAAAAAAAACGATTTTTTTTTTACTAAAGTTATTTTGTTTGTAAATGTTCACTTGCTGTTGCACTACTACTACGACTGTTTTATATCTTAAATGGATATTGCACTGATTGGCATCTGTGAGAGCCACATTTCAGGTTTTATAAGGGGTTGATTTTCTTGTCACCATACCAGGTAGACAATAAAAAAAAGTTCTATAGTATTCACTCTCTGTTGGTATTTTTTCCTGTTTTACAAAGGTTTTGAGCAGTGCCAGACTAAGTGTTAGCAATAATTTTACATCGAGGTGAGTATGCGGCTCAAAAAACATGTTTTTTTGTTTTGTTTTTTCAAACGCCGTGGTATCGGATCGGTACTCGGTATCGGCAAGTACTGCACGGTCAGGTATCGGTATCGGTATCGGGATCAAAAAATGGTATCGGAACAACACTAGTTTCCGTTATAAAAAATTGCCGTCGGACATCGTGTCCGGGAAGATTTCGATTTACCGGACAAACGTGATATATTCCGGTCATCATATTAAAATATAATAAAAATAAATAAAAATAAAAACATATTATTTTTTTTCAAATCTAATATAGCTGTTTGTCGCGGTGATTACTGTTGTGTAGCGGCCTATATATGCCATTTAATGTCTATTTCTCATCCGATACGATTAGATGCGAGCTATATAATATATAATAATATAACATGATTCGCATGCGCGCTATGCCATTATGTCCAGCGCTGAACGGGCGCCTCACTGGGAACTGAACAGACAGCATCGATCAATGAACGGACTCCACATTACGTTAACTGAAGTTTGTTAAATTGTTTGGGATTAATGTGAGTTTTCTATTTTCTCTTTCCAGTTTTACTGTTTTTAAAAGTTTTTTAAAGAAATACCACAATGTCTAGATGTATAACATTTTATTGAACAGTGCAAGCATGTAGGCTTCTGGCGTGACATCGTACCCCTAACGTTCTTAGGGCTTGTTTGAAAAGCTTAGACTGAAAGTTAGTGCCCTGGTCAGATTGTATAACAAGAGGAAGACCGAATGTGGAAAAAAACGTTGTTAAAGCTTTCACCACTGAGCTGGCTGATATGTTACGCAACGGAACAGCTTCGGGAAAACGAGTAGCAGCGCACATAATAGTGAGCAAATACTGACTTCCACTTTTAGTCCTAGGCAAAGGTCCAACACAATCAATTATTACACGTTCAAATGGCTCCCCTATAGCAGGAATGGGATGCAATGGTGCGGGTGGAATGGATTGATTAGGCTTACCCGCCATCTGACAAGTATGGCAACAGCGGCAGTGCTTGGCAACATCCGCCTTCAGTCCGGGCCAAAAGAAATGTTTCAATATCAGCTGATAAGTTTTAGTTATACCTAAATGTCCTGACCACTGGCTCTCATGTGCTACAGATAACACCTGTTGTCTATAACCCACAGGCACAACCACTTGTTTTACAGTATTCCACTCACAACCATTTGCATTAGGAGGAGACCATTTACGCATTAATATCCCATCGTTAAGGAAATAAACTACGTTGCCCCCTATTTCAGATTCCTCACTAGCTGCATGTAAAAAACATTTGTTTAATGACTGATCAGCTACTTGAGCGACACGCAATCGCTCGCCGGTTACAGGCAGAGATAGGCTGTCAGCGGATGGTATGGTAGGACTCGGGGAGGATGGTAACTCTACCACTTTCTCCCTGGGAGAAGCTGAAACAATCGGGTTCTCATCCCTTTCAGAAAAGGCTTGCATAATCACACTATCACAGAGAGAAACATCGCTATCCTCCTCTCTGCCTCGACTCGATTGTGCACGAGTTATAGCGCACACCGGAAACAACCGCTGTTTCGCATAGGCAGCCTACACATTAGGAGTCATCATCATGCCGGTGTCAAATCATATCATAATAAAAGAAATACATAGCCTATATATTCGTCTTTTTTAAAATAGAAGGACTCAGAATGTGAACTTTAGCGAATTGTATTCAAATTGTGCTTAGAGGGAATTATTTTCACCGGACATTTATGTCCGACGAGTTTTCAATTTGTCGGACTTCAACAAATTTTACCGGACAAAGACCGGTAATTACCGGTTAACGGAAACCCTGGTGTGTGCGTGTGTGTGTGTGAGAGTGTGAGTGTGTGTGTGTGCGTGTCTGTGTGTGTTCATGTGTGTCTGTGAGAGTGAATATGTGTGTTTGTGTATGCATACATGCTCGACTGTATGCTAGCATATGCGTGCGTGCTTGCGTACATGCGTGTGTTTGAGTGAGTGTGTTTTGCCATGATATCATACCAACCATTTCCAGCATCCATCAACATGACTTTTCTCAAGAGATATACATCAACAATCAATAGGTTTTGCTCAATATTATGGTGCAGACGATTTTCCCTGACATTGTGATGGTCTGGTCCTTCATTCTACAGCAGCATAGCTATGAATCCTAGTGGTATACAGTAGTCCTACTGTCTTATCTTTGGAGACCACTAAAATGTCCCTTAACCCACCAACTGCCAAACAACTCTGGAACACTCACCACCTAGAGTGCCACCAAGTGTTTTATGTGGTGTTTACCTAGCAACAACACTTTGATTGGCTACAAAATGAAGCATCATAATGTATGCATTTTCAGTGCACTCTAGAATGTTGACCATTTGCATTACTTTTTTCACCCTCTGCACTGAATGATTTAACGCTAGAACAGCCGTGCCTTTTTTACCTACTAAAAGAGGGGGGGTCAAACCCACTCTTTACAATGCTCAAGCTGCTATTTACACACAACGACCACTAGTTGGCATGCCTTGTAAATTAGCCTGCCTCCGACACAGAAAAACTGCAAAATAGCTTTATACTAGCTTATCCTGATGTGATTTTGAAAATGTAAGGATACTGGGTGGTAGAACGCACATATCTAGGAAAAGTCATGAAAGGAGGGTCCTGAAATTTGATCGAGATTAAAGATATAACATTTTTCTTTACTCACTCATGGCTGTTCTAGTGTTAAATATCTGTATCCTAATGGGGCTACAGGTACAGTACTGGACGCAGAGGTCAGAAGCAGTGTCCTCATAACAACTGTGGTAATGACACTGGGTCCCAGTAACGTCCCTAGCTGAGCGCTAACACGACCAGAGATGTGATTCAGTTCCCACTCAGCATGGTGATGTTATAGAATTAAAAAGCAGAGGAGGGAGCAGCTAAATAGAGAGCTTGGCTTTTGTAGCTGTTCCTCATTCCATTCCTCATTCCATTCCATGCCATTCATTTTTACCGGAGATGTGATTCAACTCCACTCAGCACAGCGTCTAGTTCTGGCTCCTAGTGCCTGACGTGGCTACAGTCCATCCTGAAAGGCGCTACAGAGAGAGAAGACAAAGGCAGAGGAGGGCTCCATGTGGTGTAGGGAATTAACGTTTTAGTTGTGTGCGTGTGTGTGTGTGTGTGTGTGTGTGTGTCGACACCAACAAACGAATCCACTTACGTCACTGAAACCTGAGTTAGTCCCATCGACACGCACACGTGCACACACACGCACGCAGGCACGTGCGCTGGGCGCACACACAGGCTTGCATGTCGGCTACACACACACACACACACACGCACACATCATCCAGGACAGAGGGGTCTGAGGAGAGAGGTGGGAGATGTCCCTCTCCCCCTGCGTTGTCCCGTCAGTCTGACAGACAAGATAATGGCCTGAGATAATGAGAATCCTTCCTGAGGCGCTCCAGCACACAATGTCCATCATGGCCGCACTGTCATCCCCACAGACACATAAATACAGGGCCTGGTTGGCCGGCCCGGGGGGCCTGGGGATATCATATCAATTCAAACGCTGGGGGTGGTGGTGGTGGTGGGTGATGGCTATTGTTGATATTGTGTGTGTGTGTGTGTGTGTGTGTGTGTGTGTGTGTGTGTGTGTCTGTGTGGGTGGGGGGTTAGGGGAGGAGAGGGAGAGGAAGGGAAAGAAAGAAAGAAAAAAAAAAGGAGAGAGAGAGAGAGAGAGAAGTAAATTTACTTCAGACTTGAGCAGAAGCAGCAGGGAGGGCGATGAAGCAGGAACATGAGGTGGAAGGGGCGGTGTATTCTTGTGGTGATACTGTGGTTCTGAGCTGAGAGCTTTTCCTCAGACAGGGCAAGCTAGCCCCTCTGTGTGTAGGCGTGGAACACCTCTGTCTCTGCAGGCTAAACTGCAGCTGCTGACTCCTGTGTGTGTATGTGGGCGCTGGCTAGCACCTCTATGCCTGCTGGCTAGACTGTAGCAGCTGTGGAACACAGACCTGGGTTGAAATACAATTATTTTTTTGTAAAGGATTTTTTGCCCCAAATGCCTGATGTGCGCTTGATTTATCGCACCTGACGCTATGGGAATTGGATAATTCCTAATGTGATAACTCCGCCCACTCAGACCTTTGACAGGAAACGCAATCTTACCTCCGCCAGCCTGCTTATCTCTCCCCTCCGATGTATTTACACATTAAAGCTGCGGTCTTGACCTTAAATCTTAAGAGATCAAAAGGCTAATTGAAAAAAACAAACATATTGTTGTGTTTTAGGAGTTGGAGAACTTTGAAGTGCTCCCCTGAGATGGGGATTAACTCCAGCAGGCTAAGAGATCAGACCAGAATGGACACAGATGAATTAATCTCAGACCTCTCTCAGAAAAACATAATTACTCTTGAAGACCTCTGTGCAAAATGTCAAACTAATTTAGAGGTTTACGATGGAATTCCTAATTTCTTAACGTTCTCGATAAAAAAAGCCTACTATAGAAATACACAATATAACATGTTGGAAACAACTAATATGATTGAAATGTACATGTGATTATTATTTATTTTTTCATAATATGCAACTTGAAGTACCCACTCGATAAACAACAGTTTTATGATCACTAAATATCTATAATTTGTTAGCAAACTTGGCTAGTTTAAGAGTGCGTTTTGGGCGTTTTTCTGTGGTTTTGGGGGCATAACGGTAAAATAGGTGTTATTTGGACCAAGAAACCAATCGTGAAAAAGGGGCGGGATAAACAAAAATGTCACAACAAGATGGCGGCTACTTCACTTCACTGGAACTGAGGATATCTTCCACTATAGTATCTGAAATAAACACTATTTTGTATGAAAAAAAAACATGATGCGTATGGATGTGTTACCTTTTAGAGACACTCAATATGTCTCCTGACATAATGACATGATAACCTGCAATATGAATTTGAAAGTGTCGACAAGTGTCACACAAATCAAATATCTCTCTGTGTTACGGCGCATCTGCTCTATATGAATGTAAACCATTTATGTTAACACAAATGATGATGTTTCATTTTGTAGCCAGATCAAATTATTTTTGCTAGCTAGATGGCACATAAAACACCTGGCTCTCTAGGTGGTGAGCGTTCCGGAATGCTTTGGCAGTTGGTGAGCTAACACGTTGTTGTTGTTGTTGTCGTCCTCCAGATCCCTCAGGTCAGCTATGCTTCCACGGCCCCGGAGCTGAGCGACGACCGGCGCTACGATTTCTTTTCCCGGGTGGTACCACCGGACTCGTTCCAGGCCCAGGCCATGGTGGACATCGTCAAGGCCATGGGCTGGAACTACGTGTCCACGGTGGCCTCGGAGGGCAGCTACGGAGAGAAGGGCGTGGAGGCCTTCATGCAGTTGTCCAGAGAAGCAGGTGAGTCACTGCCGCCTCAGCTGGGAAGTGGAGGTGGCAGCTAGCCTAGAGGTTAGAGAGGCAGGCCGCCGATTGGAAGGTTGCTGGTTGGAGGGAGTAGGATGTGAGCTGGTGAACTGGAGGGTTGCTAGCATCGTATCTAAGGCGCCAACCACTGCCGTTCTTCTGACACACATCAAAGCTTTTAGGAGTCCAGTTCCTCATGAGATTGACTCAGAGCTGATTTGATCAAGCCTTATTACATTACAAGTGTAGTTGATTCACGTGTTGTATTCCCATTTCGTTTGGACTGCAGTGTGATATCGATGAACAGTATGTTTTACAAAAGGAGAGACACACATACTATATGCTCCTGTTGTAGTTGATTGCAACATTACATGCTAATGGCAAATCGTCATGCTTGATGTGAGGTTTATATTTCACGTCATTGATAGTCAGTTCACATCTGCCAGCAATATCAGTGTGAGACGTCTCTGACTGTCATTAAGAAAAGGCAACGCTGCAGTTTATTTGACATCCCCCAATATCCTTTCTTATCCAGAGAATAATTCTAAAGAATAGAACAGAATAGAATACAATGTATTATCTAGCGGTATTAATCATAATGAGATGATTCAGAGTTAGCTAACCATTTAACAAGCCTATTATCCTCCAAAAAGGTCTCTCTTCCTCGTTGCATTGGCAGGGTTTACCAGTTACTGTTGTGGGTTATCTCCTGTAATCCTCTCTATATTGATCCTGGAGGGGGTTCCTATCTGTCTGTAGGCTCAGACTCGCCCTACCTCACGTCAGCTGGTTAATTAGCCATAGCCGCCACCAATGAGCTGTGCAGTGCGGGGAAAGCATATCTACATTGATTAGCCATGCAACGGAACACAGATTATAGAAGATGTTTCTTTCTGTTTTTTCTCGGTCCAGAAGTTTTTCAGCAAGATTTTTTCCCTCTATATCCATGGTACTCAGAACTTAGCTGCTAACCTTCTGTGCAGACGAAGAATCCTTTTTTTTTCTCCCCCTTTTTTTGTTTTTTTTCCATCTTTATCAGGCCAGAGAACCCCGACGGGGACGTCTTTATTTAGCTGTAGATCTCGAAACACACTCTTACTCTGTGTACTGGTGCCTTTCTGTCCACAGTTCTGGTGCTTCAGTTCTGAGGACTGTGTGTTTCCTCAGAGAGGGAGAGAGAGAGAGAGAGGGGGTTACAGGGCACGATGGTGGGAGGAGAGACGATATATACCTGCTGGCAGTTTAATTCATGACAAGGGGAGAGATGAGAGATGAGAGATGAGAGGGAGAGAGCGCCTTGAGATATTTGCCCTCCTCCTCTCTACACATGAGAGTGTATCCTCTGTTTGGATTGCGGCTCCAAATGGTTTGAACCTGCCTCGGGAACACCGGTCCTCTAGTAGCCCTGTTTGTGTTTCCTCTGAAGAAGAGAGAACCGGTAAACAAGCGGAGCTGATGAGCGGAAAAGTACACACAAGCACGGCAGTTTAGGATTAATTCTAAAAGACTATACGGCAGACATTTTGTTTTGAGATTTCGATAACTCCCCTCTGGTCTGAATTAAAACCGTGACGTGTCTCCAAGGAAGGGGGCCGGTGGAAGTAGAAATCGGAGGGCAGGGCTCATTGGAATGCATGGAACAGGATGAGGAATGTTATGAAACCACCCCTTTCGCCGACATCCTCTGTGTGATTCTCTCCCCTAATGCTGAGGCTCTACACCTTTTAACAATGACTTTACCCTCAGAGCGTCACACACATATCTGTACCCTACCGTCGTTGATGTGGTTGCCATGGGATTCGGCTCGGGGCTTAGTGTGTTTGTTTATGATCCCATTAGGGGAAGGATGCAACCAGATGTGTCAGTTTATACACACCCTGATTCAGCCTATTTATTGATGCTGTTCCTGGACGATATTCCTCAGCTGTTCATTACCGGCTATTCCGTCCTTCCCTACGAGCCAGATTAGTACATGGTGATAACCACCACCTCACACGGCTCTCAGCACAGACTGTACAGAGGAATGAAAATATGAGGATGAAATATGAGAAATATGAGAAACCCTTTACTGTGTGTACTTTCATTTCATTGAGCACATGGCATATTTACTCTGTGAAATCATAAAGCACCAGGACTGTAGATCCTGTCTCCTCCCTGTTCCGTTCGGCTCAGTATTCACTGCTAAACAGGACACCATGACACCCCCGGAAGTTTTCCGCCCCGCTGAACTGTTACGGTTGTCTGATTGTCATCTAAACCGTGAATCATTTTTCATTCCCTCATTTCACCTCATACTCAACCTCTAGGTGGAGATCAGGGGTGGCTGGTGGCGGTAGAAATCGTAGGATGGACTTATTGTAATGCGTGGATTGGTGTCAATCCGTAATATGCATTACAATGAGCCCCATCCTCCGATTTCTACCTCCACCAGCCACCCCTGATATGGATGCTGAGACATTTGAAAAGAAACAATTATTTACAGCGCTTTGCAATACAGATGGGATAAAGATTATAGGATTATAGCATGGTAATAATCATGGTAGTTACCACCAGTCACAAGAAAGACCGTTATTACAAGATAAGGCACACTGTGGTTTCCACATCTTATTTCCCTGTTATTGTGACACTGTTCCATATGGTTCTTGAATCACTGAAACGGATGAGCCCACATTTAATTTGATTTATAACAAAGAAATAGAGCAATTAGTTACGATTGAAATACTGTAGTATCAGAGCTGGAATATACTATTTACCTGTTTCCGTTTTGTTCTACCATTGTGTCCTATATTAACCTGTCAAGTAAGAGCACATTTATCCTGGTGAGACCATCAGTCAGTGGTAATATAGTCAGTCTTACCTACAGTATCAGTATGCCTGCATCCGCTGCATCGTTAACAGCCTAAGTTGCCTAATGGTTCTGATACATTGGGCTAGCTGAAGGGTTTATGGATGACTCTGTACAGTTAATGTACATGTTCCTTTATGAACACATTAAATTCTGACATTATTAATAATCATATGTCCAGAAGCTAATGCTGCTTTGCTAATGCTGCTCTGCTAATGCTGCTCTGCTAACGTTGCTCTGTAATGACATTTTGTGGGTGGAGACCTTTGTATCGTTGTTGTTGGAGTTGAATGGAGTTGGTTCATCTATTGGACCGAATCATATTTCCAGTGATATTCACCACAGCAATTCATTCACAATAATTGCAAGACAAGCTACTGTACTTTCCACTGAGGCTAATGTTTGCTTATTGCTAGCAAAAACATTTACTTATACAAACGTCAAACAGCTACAGTATCTGTAAGATAGCAGTAACTCTTCTAACTTTGAAAAAGTCCTTGGTGACCATCAAACAAAAGTGAAACGGTAAGTAATTGAATCAAGCATTAGTTGTTGAGTGAGTTATTGATTCTTCTTCTATTGAAACAAACAATTTCATATGAGCCCCTGGCAGGAAGAGACTCCCTAGTGAAGGGCAGAGCACATTTATATGAATTGCATTGGGTAACCTATTACTATCAGTGGATGCATGAATAGCATACTGATACTACTGTAGGCTTTACCACTGACCATGGACCTAGTTGTGAGGTTAAGATGGGATACATGGTTAGAAAAAATGGAAACAGGTAATATAAAACATTTCTGCTCTGATTCCACCTTGTTTCATAGTACCTTCTCTGTCCAAGCATCTTTCATGCAACATAACTGCATGGAGACTACAGTCCAACTTATTTGTCTTTTTTGTTACAGGTAACTACAGGTAATGATCATGTTTTTACCCGCTTGTTTTCGAGTTGCGATGTAAAGTGCTACCGGCTTAAGACAGGTTTAAGAAAGTTAATGACATTCTGTGGGTTTGCTATTTCGATTCCGGCATCCATTAATATTTCACAGCCGTGCCTTCATGTGAAGTGTAATCAGTCATTAAAAATGGAAGACAGTGTGTTTGTGGTTCACAGCAGACGGAGTAACACGTCGGGACGAGAGCAAGCAGGAGAAAAAAGGCAAAAAGAAAAGTCAAGAGTAGGCATATCATGTCGGAATTAATATTTTGCTGCCTCAGTGCAAAACTGGGTATCCATACTAATTGACCAAGGTTATGAGGGTTATGCTGAAAATGATAAGTATGTCATTATCTGGAAAGGGGTCAATGGGTCGACATCTGGTCTCTGCATCGGAATAGATAACTCAACTGCCAAACAACTCTGGAATACTCGCCACAACATGTTTTATGTGGTATTTACTAAGCAACAACACTTGGCTACACTTACAAAAAGCACGTATTGGCTACAAAATGAAGCATTATAATTTATGCATTTCCTGTGAATCCGAAATCTCCCTTGCTACTCTAGAATTGTAGTTGACAATTTGGGCGACTTTATTCACCCTCCGCGGTACTGAAAGGGTTAAATATCTGTATCCTAATGGGGCCACAGGTACAGTACTGGAAACAGAAGGTCAGAAGCAGTGTCCTCGAAAACAACTGTGGTAATGACACTGGGTCCCAGTAACGTCCCGAGCCGAGCGTTTAACACGACCAGTTTATCAGAGATGTGATTCAATCTCCACTCAGCGCGGTGATGTTATAGAATTAAGAAGCAGCAGAGGGATCAGTTAAATTGAGAGCTCAGCTTTTGTCTGTCAGCGGGGGGCTGGTGGAGGCAGAAATCGGAGGACGGAGCTCATTTTAACACACGGAATGGAACGAGGAATGGAATTAAACATGTGTCTGATGCCCTTCCTCGTTCCGTTCCATGCATTACAATGAGCCCATCCTCCAATCCCTGCCTCCACCAGCCTCCTCGGCGGTGTGTGTAGACTCATTTATCAATCAATATACCTGTCTGACAACACATTCATAACACCGCAGATTACTTCATCCATCACTATGACAAATATTTCCTTTCGTCAGTGTTACCTGCCTTATCTGCTCCCGTCTCTTCCTTTGAAAAATTCTGGAAGCCGTTACGTTAAGCTCTAAGTTGTTCATACTCAGGGATGCCAAATGATAGGGTTTTACACTCTAATTTTCTAAATGTGTTGAATTACGAAATGACTGGGGAGTGTTCGGTATTCATAAAGATCTCACATATTACAGCCATGTGATCCATGTGTTACTGAAAAACTAAACAGGTGAATATTTTGTCTGGTTTTGCTGCCCGTCTTTTTGCAAACACAAGCACGTAATACACATCAAACACAAGCCCGTAATAGAGATCAAACACAAGCACGTAATACAGATCAAATATTTCAAAACCCAAGAATCGGGCACTGCCCGAGATGAATGGCAGACTCAAAGTCTTGTGTAATATCCCCACACAAGTGAACACACGTCCTTGGAACAGCAAGAGGAATACTAGTACACACACACACACACACACACACACACACACACACACACACACACATTGTTGACATGATTATGAAACATCTAAAGACAAACTTCCCTGTCAAGTCAATGTATGTACCTACATAGCTGGTAGCTGACAGTGGCAGTTGAATTCATGTGACACCCAGGGGAAGCTGGTGGAGGCAGAAGTTTTACGGTTTCTACCTTCACGCATCTCCGATTTCTACCTTGCTCAGCCTCCCCTCTAGATCCCACTCGCCTGGATGCTATCTGGATGTGGAATCACACTGGTCAGCTCTTATTCAGTCTTCCAGTCCATTGACGTGCTTGTCTCGTATGGCCAGTGACCTGCTTACAGATGTTCTTCTGAAGAGGAATGATGTATTCTGTCTGTGTACAATAGGTGGTTCAACTTTAGCTCAGTGGACTAGTATCTGGATTAGGAATCACACTGATCAGCTCTTATTTAGTCTGTCCCATGTACGTTTGTCTTGAATAGTTAGTGTCTTGGTAAGATCTTGTCCTGGACAGGAATGATTGTACCCAGTGCACTCGGCCTCTGTGTATGTGTAAGAGAGGGGATTTGGCTTCAGCTTAGCGAGCTAACACAGTCTTATTATCGACGTAGAAGGTGCGGCTTCGAACCCCGTCAGTTTGAACCTTCCTCCTTCAACTTCCTCTTTCTAGTACTTATGGAGGACTCTGTAAGTATTTGGTGTTCAGTTGGCCATGTTGTACCTGTTATCAGCTCGTCTGAAGATGTATTTATGAAGGGTTTAAAAATGGTGCGATAAAACATGCCCAGCTTCGGTGCGTTATATGGAGAGAGCTGTCAGTGGTCTCTCTGCTCTCTAGCTGAATATGAGCTGCTCATTACCCCTTCCCTGGAGGACCTGGAGGACCAGACCCTACTTACTGTTTGGCCCAGCTCACTATTTCACATCGCTCTCTCTCTTCTCCCTCCCTCTGCACCTCATCACCTGTTCCCCTTTCAGACCGATAATTGACTCTGGACAGCTTTATTAGCTCCCTCTTTGCTGACAGATTAAGGGATCTGCTATTGATAATGATCGTTCTCATTCGCACACATCAAATCTTATGACTTCATTCCACTCTAGGAACTTTATTGGGTCATTTAGACCACGGTGCTGTGTCCTGCTGTACACAGCTATCAGGGGAGGCTGGTGGAGGTAGAAATCGGAGGACATTGTCCTCCGATTTTGCCCTCCACTGATAGCCATCATGTTCTGGAGATGTTGAATAGAGGTAGTTTCACATTCATATTATCTGAGGACAAGATACAGAATGGTCATAGTATTGTATTTTACCGTTTATATTTGACAGCATGCGATAATGAAGCAATTCTAGTTTATGTATGACAATGTTGGTGTCCGGTATTCAATCATTACTGTGTTCATGGGTACATTCCTCTGGTCTCACCCACCATTTGAGTTGATTGTTGTGTAGTATTACCCACGAGCAGAGGAACAATTGTTCTGTGCCATGCCACGTCGGCTAATGGCACTAGATTAGCGTGGGCCGGGGTGAGCGGGCGGTCATTAATCAGTCACTCACATTGAAATGAGCCCAGGTATAACAATCTAATGCCCTGCAGAGCCTCATAGCGAACCGGGAATGCTGCTATTAAGCTGTCCTCTTTAGTGAGCTCGGGTTCAGCCCAAGGGTTTTCACACAGTGTTCGCTAGCCCTCCCCTCCTCCCTCCCCTTGTTTTATTATGCATTCCTTTTTATAACTTCTTCCCCCTCCAGCACCGCCACCGGGCCCCAGTGTACACAGAGGGAAGATTCTGTCACTTTCTCCTTGTTATGGCCCATTATGCATCTGTGGTGCTGGTCATCCGTGATTTGCCTTTCTGGCCCAAACTCCTCCTCAGGAATGTAGTGGTTTTATAGCCCTTCTAGCCCCTACTACACCAACAACGAGAGCGTACCGTCATAGCTACGTTCACTCCGTTCTCAGGGTGGCGCACGGAAAGCGAGACGAAATGAATGTGCTGCCTCGTTGATCTGATTACAAAACAGGCTGTATTTCATAAAGGGAATATATCAGAAAAATAACTTGGTTACACTTCGTAACACTACCGTATTATTCTTGAGATTGCAACTAACAATCTGCAATTTTAATTATTTGAAGTAGCTTATATATCTACATGACGTCAAGAATTGCATCTGTGGTTTGATCATCTGAGATTAACTCTTCAGGAATGCAGTTGTTTTTATATCACCCTAGTCCAGTTTCTGTTTAATGTTGGAGTGATATTTGGAGTGATATTTAATGTTGTGAGTGATAATCTTGGATTAATTAATTCTCTAATTTGGGATTGTTTTGCTCTAGGCACAGGGTCAGCCATAGTCAGCGCCCCTGGAGCAATTAAGGGTTAAGTGCCTTGCTCAAGGGCATATGCAGCTCCATCCTGAGATGGGGATCGAACCAGCGACCTACAGATTGCTAGGTGGCCTCTCTAACCTCTACCACCGGCCTCTACCATTCAATGTGAGCAGAGCAGTGGACCAAAACCGAAGCGTTTCATTGGCCAGTTTACAGCTATATCCTGCACACACAATAAACAAACGTTGATTCGCCTCGGGAAATGTTTTGGATTAGAACATCAGAGCCAGGTTGAAAAGGCGGCAGATACTACCCCAGAATACCTGAGATAAGCCTTCCATGAACCCGTCTGGACGGCGTGTTGTGTACCAACATCTTAAAGGGGTTGAATGAAATAAATAAAAAGGAAAGCATGCAGGCTTGACGTGATCCCTGCTTTGAGGGTTGCAGCTTTTCTGCATGAAATAGCAGAGGATTTATGGGTCTTCCCAGACCATGTCCGCGGTGTATTTTAGGTCCTGGGCCTGGACAGATGCCAGCTTGAACTTGGGATGAGAAGAGAGGAGGGAGAGAGGGACGGAGAGGGAGTGACAGAGAAACGCTGGGCTGCTGTTTCTGTTTCGATTCAGTTTCGACTCGTTCTCTCTCTCTCTCTCACCTTGTGAATAATCCTGCAGGCCTCTCTCTCCAGAGTCTTCAATAATTTACCTGCCTCGGTCTGCAGTATCTAAGAAACATGTACCAACAGCTCTTTCATCTGCTGGATCATAACGTGCATTCACAACATCCATTCCACCTCCAGCCATTTCATTCCTCCATCACAAGACCGGCATACTGACCCTCAACAGACCTCCAGCTTTATCGAGTGAAATATTGATGATATTCTAGGTGTGACATCGCAATAGGTTTAATAGGCAAGTATGAGGGGTGTTGTGATGTTGAAGTAACCAAGTCAACATGGTATAAATGTGTTATGACATTTTATGTAGCCCTATATATCTTTCTGTGTGGCAATTTCCCCACAGACTTCAATTGACAGTTGGATATTGGGGTTCCACAAACCAAACACATATCCTGATGTCTGCACGACTCAGCTATGAGATGTCTGGTCTATGGTAGGGGAGTCGTGACAGAGAGTGTGGATATGGGGGGGTTCTCCCCGGAATACCTCCAGCCCAAGGGAGGCACACTAAACAGATAACTCCGCCAGAGACACGTCACTGATCTTCCAGACTAAAGAGAGTCACTCCTGTGTCTCCTCCCGAGCAACAGATCCTCCTTTAATACCACAAGCCTGGTAGTGTCTTGAGCTCTGAAATATATTTTGGAAAAACAACTTGGAGAATTTCTCCAATCTAAAGTTGGAGAAAGAGAATCGTGAAGTTCTCCTTCTGAGCTCAGTGCCTTCCTTAGTGTATGAGTCTACACAGAGACAGCTACTATGAGACAGTCTACACATCACAGAGACAGCTACTATGAGACAGTCCACACATCACAGAGACAGCTACTATGAGACAGTCTACACATCACAGAGACAGCTACTATGAGACAGTCTACACATCACAGAGACAGCTACTATGAGACAGTCTTCACATCACAGAGACAGCTACTATGAGACAGTCTACACATCACAGAGACAGCTACTATGAGACAGTCACTGTGTGACAGTCTACACAGAAACAGCCACTGTGGTTTTATGTGTTTCATAGTCGGAAAATACCAGAGACAGTTTTACAATGCCCATGGTAATACATGAGACACACCTTGTCTGTTATAGACACACCTTGTCTGTTTTGCGTAGAATTCCAATAAGTAATACAACTGGCAACAACTTAGTGGCGAACACAGTTATACTGTATTACTTGTTTTTTATATTCCATGCATGAACCAGTAAAATAACTGGGTTAGAATTGTTTTGGAAGGCACACGCTGCATACTGTATTCGTCTTTTTTTATTTTTATAAGAAGCCAGCGGCTAACTTTAAACATTGTCTCTGCTGGCGCTGCATGAAAGGAAATGTCATGGACATGTTTTTACTGTCAGTAGAGACGTCCCGCTGTTCCCTTTGTCTCTGGCCGCCACTGGTATCACTCTCGGACATTTGATCCATCGATGTGACTTAACAACCGAGACTAATTGATTTCGGATTAAACAGCAATGATGAGAGAACGCATAACGACAATGGTCAGTGCCACTTATAAAGCCGGCTGAACATGGAAATATGCTTATTAACCTTTCAGCTATTAAATCATTGACATGTTTCTTGAAATTACGTTGTCCTTGATCTTTGTGTCAGAGAGGAACTCTCGCTCAGGGTCCCATTCAATCATTAGCGTGATTAGCTAGAATCTGCTACAATGAAGCTGTATAGCGCTCCCACGCTGAGAGAACACACGTTTCATTCGTTATGAAGATGGGCTTGTTGGAAATGGAGGGAATCAATGAAATATTACTTTACATTTTTGCCATGACACCTTTAAGCAAAGCTTAAACAATTACAACAAATACATTTGTCTAAGTAAGTGAAGCAGGCCCAGAGGTTGTCATTAGCGAATCAAATTAAGTTATTTTCAACAACAACACAACACACGTCATCTAGCAGCGACAACATCCATGTTTACCCTAAGAAGGGCTGGTGGAGGTAGGAAGCATAACGCCTTGTAATGCATGATGGGACGGAATACGGTTCATGCTATCAAACACAAGTGGAATGTGACGCATGACTGAAACGAGACACGTGTGTTTGATACCATTCCTCATTCCGTTCCAATGCAATACAAAGAACCCGTCCTACGATTCCTACCTCTGCCAGCCTCCCCTGGTCCACCAACCCTCACGCCTCTTCTTGCGTGATAACGGATGCCCCGGAAGCTTCCACTTCATCAAATGTTGAGTCCCTCATTATGAGAATCCCCTGTTCGCCGGACAGGCCTATAAAATATGTGAGTGTGTAGAATGGATTAGCTTGTCAGGCGTTCTTCGAGGCAGAGCTATGGGACTCCTAATGCCGCTAACGCTAGGTTTGCGTGTTGAGACCCTGGGCAGAGGGACCACTGTGTGTCTCGCATGAGGCAGAATTCATTACCCCGTGGCAGTTATTGTTATGCATTGCCCGTTGTGAAAGTGAAAGCCCCCTAGAGTTTTAGTTGTGTTTGGATGGACTTGACAGGGACTGGAGATTGGAGTCGCTTTGATACTTTTGGTACTGTATGCTACTCTCACTCTCTCAAAGATGATGTATTTTTTTATTTTAAAAATCTCTCTCAAATCTCTGTCAGTTAATGGAGGCTGTGTTGCTCCTGTCCACTATGAGGCAGATAAGTCAATGATGGAAGGACGGACGGAAGGCTATAAACTCAGACATGTTATTTTGTGTCTTTGTTCTTGTAAAAGCACTATGCAATTACAGTTCCATTACTGGCAGAAGACACAGAGTGATTTGCACAGGAAGATAGACAGGCATTTTTAGCGCAAAAAAACTCAAAAAACAGCGACGTTTTGGTTGCCTATTTCCAATTATGCTGGATGACAAGGTGAGCCATTTCCTATTTGGATCTATTTTTTGGAACAGTATTTCCAGTCCACATATTAGCCTATGTCGTGGTTACTGAGTGCCAGTGATTGACAGAGAGTGCGCTTGGTGGAGAGGAGTGATGGAGGAGAGGGTCGGGGGTGTGGGGAAGAGAGGGGTGCCAATTTTGCTCACTGGGAGGAGAGGAGTGGGGGGAGGAGAGGGGTCAAAGGCCACCTGAACAGTGCCAAACTCTTCACTGGGAGGGGTGTGGTTGTGGGGAGGAGAGACATGGGAGCGTAGAGGGGTGGGTTGGGTTAGGGGACGGCGGGTCAAGGCCTTGACCCCCAGCTGCCTGGTGGATTTCCTGCTGACAACCTCTGATTGGGGTTGTCAGCCATGCAGAGTACCTTCAACATGTAGACGAAGACGGATGAGGGACAGAAGAGGGACAGCTGAGGCCTCCCGACCACAGTCAGCAAAAAAGGAAAAGAACGCCTTTGACCTGAGTTTCAACTTGTCGCATCACATTAGGTACAGAATGAATGAATTCCAGTGGACATTTTGTGTTTTGTCTGTCTCCATTCAATGAAAGAGTTATGGTTGGATAAAAGATTTTTAAAAAAAACAGGAGCAGAAGGAATTCGACATGTTCAGAGAGGCACCCTTGAGAACCTCTCACATATTTCGGGGCACTCACGTTCAGATTTTACCTTACATTCTATTGAAATTCTTAAAATGACAGAACATGGATCCATCTCATTAAAAGGACACCTGGAACATGATGTTTCAGACAGCGAGCCTCCGACATCCCCAACCCCTCACAGGAAGCCAGCCTATACTCTAGGAGCGAAACATCGATTAGCCATTCCATGCCGGGTGTTAATGACATGTAATGTGTTAGCAGCAACGTGACACGAGGAGTGGTGTTCTCTGTTGTTGCCATGGTAGCCCCTGGAGATAACGCTGTAGTTGTTGTTTGAGAAAGCGTTGTGTGTTACAGCTCATTATTGACTGTGTATTTAATTAGTTTAGTACTTAATTAAGTACTAAGTAATCATATAGTGACACTCTATAACCTTTAATAATTGCTTAATCACACTTCAGTTGAAACCGTTTTGGTAGTGCACTGGGTAAGTACTGGGACCGTGAAGCTTTGTTTGAATGAGTTTAAAGTAGAGATTCTCAGCTGTTATTTGAAGGTATTTGTGTACATATTGGTTTCACCATTCAAAAATGACAATCTTTTTTATGCATAGTCATCCTATTTCTGGGTCAGGTGTGTTCCGTCACATCATTTGTGCAGGCATTAAGTAATTGTTTGATTTAAAATCCCAACTTTTGGAGTGTAAGGCAAGGCAAGGCAAGGCAAGGCAAGGCAAGTTTATTTGTATAGCACATTTCATACAACAGGGGCAATTCAAAGTGCTTTGAGTGTGTAAGTGTACAGCCAAAAGAGGAAAACATGCCTTGCTGTCCCATTACTTACGCAGGGCACTGCATACTGTAGTTACCAACAGTGTTAACAGTGCATATTTACCTCCGTTTCTCAGTCAATACCTGATAAGAACCAGTTAAACTGGGCTGCAGAATTAAGTTCTATTGTCTCCTCTGTTGGTGCTGTTAGAGTTGTATTTACCTCCAGTTGCATTAAGATAGCTTGACCCACTTTGTTCCCACTCTGTGATTTACTGGCTCTGTGAATTGTAATTTATTTTCCAAGCCGTGAGTGGGGCTCTCTCTCTTTCACTTCATCACAAGCCGTGAGTGGGGCTCTCTCTCTTTCACTTCATCGCTTGTTATTTCGTCTGGGTGTTGTTGTCGTTGGGAAATTGCGGTCCCAGTCTCTCAGGTCATCCCAGTCCAATAATGTTAAATGAAAATTGTAATCAATACCATGCTTCTCTCGCAATTTCTCTGTGTCAATCCCGTAGACGACTGACTCTAATTAGTTTCTCCTTTTTATATGTAAATAATGGAGACAGATCTCACCAGGTAAGGATTTTTCCGTCAATACCTAGAAAGCCTCTCATAGAAATTCATGTTGCTGCGCTTCTATTAATCATAAAGCCTATGGCCTGTCTAATGATAAACTTGTGTTGTGATAGCTGATGAGAGATTGGAGAGAAGGCCTTCAACACAACTGGTGTAGTATGTTAGATGGGGGAGAGTGGGAGCTGCGAACCTGAAGTGATACAGTCTTCTTCTTCTTCTTCGGTGTATGGGTTGTTGTTTTCCTCTCCACTCCACCAGGCTCGGGGCCGAGGGGCTGCCCTTTTACCACCCCGAGACCTGGTTGAGGGGCTCACCCGGGCTATATTTCTGGACACCCCTCCAGAAGCCACGTCATCGTCTCGTCATCTAATACCGACAGACCATGCATCCCGTTGGGTGGGTGGTACACCGGGCAATCCAGGATAACATGGTCTGCGGTTTGGGGATACAGTCAACTAATCACGACATTCAGTTTATCTCTTGACTCACAATGGTGGTGGAGCTGGGGAGGCTGGTGGAGGTAGAAATCGGAGGGCTGTAATGCACGGAATGGAATGAGAATGGTATCAAACATTCTGATGATGCGTTACAATGAGCCCGTCCTCCGATTACTACCTCCACCAGCCTCCCCCGTGGTGAGGCACTACGTAATCCGCTTATGATTCAGTTATTACCCTCTCCTTAAAATAATCGTCATCTGACATGATTAGTGGGATGAAACATATCGGGCCAATTTCCTGGACCCAGAAAAACCCTAATCCCACACCAAAAAGCCTCTTCAATTGAGAGTCTCCATTGAAAGTGGCATTTAATCCTGGATTTGGCGTGTGGACGTGTGTCTGGGAAACTATCCCTATAGCGCCCAAAACTGAGGAGTGCAGTTACTCTGAAATACTGTATCCAACCCCTTTCACAAGTAGCAGCCCATTGAAATACAGTACCAATCCCTTGCACAAGAAGCTGCTCACGTTTCACCAACTAGAGAAAGTCAGTCTTGTTGAACGACAAACAATTAAAAGAACAACATTCCTGGGGTCAGTCCTGATCCTGGCATTCATCCTTCATTCTCCGCCTCCACCTCCACTTTCCCGAACCTGATGACTCACAGATGCACAGACTCTCAAGGTCGGACTGAGCCGTGAAACTTTACTTTTGTGAGATTCTTGTGAGAGTTGTACATTATGGAGGATATTGAGAATGTGGTATTTAAGCTGTAGTTGGAATTCCTGACTGCCAACAAATGTTATGAAAAAGTTGAATGTGAACTATGACCTCTGTCTGAAATGCAACTCTACAACTATGTATGGTATTATTCAGGATACACTTGGACCATGACCTCAAATACTGTTGAATTTGAGAAAGTGAAACTAACTAACTATGAATACAATAGTTTCACTTTCTCACATTCAACAGTATTTGTGACACAGTCTGATCATTTTCATCAGGCTCACAAAACAAGCTGTGTTAGTTGAATGAATGAATGAATGAATGAATGAATGAATGAATGAATGGTCTTTATTGTCATTGCTACAGTACAGGTACCAAACAACGACATTTAGGAGGGGGGGCTCCCCTGGTGTTAGGAAAGAAAAAAAAAAAACTTAAATTTTTTTTTTTTCACAAGAAGGGAAGGAGCTGGTTTACATAAATAAAGTTGACTAGCGATGTGTCATTGATTTTCAACAACGCGGACATGTATTCACATTTTGCGAAAGAAAAGTCTGATCATTACATCAGATCCCGACATGAGGACCAAAGCATTAGAATGTGTCACATTTGAGGTCATGGTCCTAGTCTTTCCAAAATAATACCATACATAGTGTAGAGTTATATTTCAAACAGAGGCCAGTTGAGCTAGACATCAGAGGACAGGCTCATTGTGATGCAGGGGTTGGAATGAGCAATGGTACATACACACAGTAATTATGAAAAGGAAGCTGTGACTACTGCACAAAACAGTTTGATGTTTTTGTTTTAGCTTTTCACACCAAGCTAAAAATAAATGCCAGTTGCGTGTCATTGATGCTGCCAGAATCAAAGTATTTAGTCTTTTGAAAACTACAGAAAAAACAAAACTTGAAGTGCTTTTGAGACCCAAAACCAAAGGGTACAGTAGAGATTTACTGATGTTGGGGGTAACCACTAAGGAGTCCTTTCAAAGCCATGTTTGTGAGGGAGCGATTGTGTCTGCGGCTCCTTAGCTCCTGGACACAGCTTTCTACTTAGCGGAGGCATGACTGACGGATCCTCTTTCTTAACTTGTTTTGTTTCCCACCGTGTCAAGAGGGCTTCAGAAGGAGGAAGTAAGAGAAAATATGGGGTTTGGGACAAAGGGGCTGTCCTTTGAAATGCACTCCTTCTGGTCGGTTTGCTCCCTTTGAGATTCTCTTTTACTGAGCTTCAGTTGAGGATCAGGTGTTTCACGGTTGTCTCTCACTTGGCTGTCTGTTGAACTGGTTTTAGTATCACGCTACATACTGCACATATACACTATAAGGACAAACGTATGTGGACACAATTATCGTCTGGGGCTGTTTTCATGGTTTGGGCTAGGCCCCTTAGTTCCAGTGAAGGGAAATCTTAAAGCTACAGCATACAATGCGATTCTAGAGAATTGTAGGCTTCCAACTTTGTGGCAACAGTTTGGGGAAGGCCCTTTCCAGGTTCAGCATGACAATGCCCCCAAAAACAAAGTGAGGTCCATAATGACATGGTTTGCCGAGTTTGGTCTGGGAGAACTTGACTGGCCTGCACACAGAGCTCTGACCTCAACCCCATAGAACACCTTTGGGATGAATTGGAACGCCGACTGCGAGCCAGTCCTTCTCTCCCAACATCAGTGGACGACCTCATTAATGCTCTTGTGGCTGAATGGGAGCAAATCACCGCAACCTTATTCTAAAATCTAATAGAAAGTCTTCCCAGAAGAGTGGAAGCTGTTATAGCAGCAAAGGTGGGACCATATTAATGCCCATGGTTTTGGAATGAGAAGTTCAACAAGCACATATGGGTGTGATGTTCGGGTGTCCCGATACTTTTGTCCATATAGTGTATGTTATAGTGTCTGAAAGCAAACGTACACCTTTCAAGACAGTTTACAGACTATTTTTGACAATGTGGGTGTTTACTGATGATGTTTTTGGAGAAATTAGCAACATAGCATCCAAATGATTACCTTCTGAGGGATCGTATTATCTGGCTATACCAGCGTTTATGAAATTGCAGACTGGGTTGGAAATTAGAAACATTTTCAGATGTTTTACACTTTTCTTAATAATTATTAAATGAAGGGAACAGCAAGGTAACCATGTCGGCTCATGGCGGCATACAACATTGATAAATCATAATTGAATCCATGAACCTGTAAGTCAGGTGCTTGTCACACTCTGCCATCCTGATCATCCGACCCTGACAAGCCTCAGGCCTTCGCTCGTCTTCGCCGACCTTGTATGTTTAAACAATCTGTATATAACTTCCGATTTCGCAACAGCAGAAGGAAGCCATATTTCAGGCCACTGCCCTAGCCTAGGATAAGGACACGGATTAAACTGAAAATGATTACCTAGATCAATATTTTGTCATGGATAACACAGATAAATTCTGGAGCGTTGCCCTCAGGGCTGGGGTGTCAGTGGGCAGCCTGCCCAGCCAGGGAGGTAATAACTCCCGGCTCTTTATGTGATGGGTGTCCAATATCTGGTCTGCTGAGGATCACTCACCCTGCAGGCGACTTAGGTTGATGCCCTGGTGTTGCATATAACTGAGGTTGATGCCCTGGTGTTGCATATAACTGAGGTTGATGCCCTGGTGTTGTATATAACTGAGGTTGATGCCCTGGTGTTGTATATAACTGAGGTTGATGCCCTGGTGTTGCATATAACTGAGGTTGATGCCCTGGTGTTGCATATAACTGAGGTTGATGCCCTGGTGTTGTATATAACTGAGGTTGATGCCCTGGTGTTAAACACAGTAACTCCTCCAAGCCTAATTTACAACCTCCTCAAACCACAGCTAACCTGTTGTCCATGGCCAACTACCTGTATACATGTTCACAATCCAACAGCTAGTCTAGACAAACACAAGTATGAAACACACATCTACATTGGTTTGTGATTTTCTGTGCTTTGAGAGAGCCCTTATACATATTCTTCGAATTCTTCTAATCTTGAATATATTATATATTTGGCATAATACAGACATTCGACAGAGCGATTCAAATCAAATTGCATCAAGCTACGATTAACACATGATAACACAAATGAACACATTACACAGTAATGTAATAACTCAATCCCTATAGTAACAACATTGTAATAACACATTTCTGAGACCCTGTACCGTAGCTCCAGGCGAAACGATCGTGGCGCCGTGTCGAGACTTTATATGACGAGGTCCTGTTACGAAATATTGCCGCCGCCTGTGAGCTCATAGCCCATGTCAGTTACAGGCCTGATCAGTGTGATGGATCCCCGGGGCTTTGAGTGGAGATTACCAGCCGATCGATTCATCCTGAATGGGATCGCCCTAGACGGCGATGTGTCGTGTACCTCGTCCACCACAGTGGTCTCATCACTTGTGTAACCATCATGAAAGTAATCTTCTCAGACAGGTCAATCTCACTTCTACTCAATACCTTAGATTTTACAACAGAGAGTGGTGCTTCCAGAAGCCTCCGTCTGCTCTGAACCAGGCGAGGTGGAGGTGGTGGAGGAGGACGCCAGCCGTGGTGTGCTGTACCGTGTAATTTATATTCATTTGACCCAGGAAGGTGTTCCTCAAGATGAATGTGTAGGGATAAAAAGATGCGAAGCAGGGCAACACACCGCATTACCGTTACCCAACAGTTCCATTATGGCCATCTGCGGTTACCTAACCGTGCTGACAGTGTACCTACGCTACATCTGGCAGGACCCCGTGTAAAGCAGCAGATTTGGCTTAGTTCATCTCTGACATTTTGAAATGCAGATGAAGGATAACAGTTAGAGAATGCCCTTTTATGTTCCAATATCCACTCTGGTAGACTACTGAGAAGGGAGCCATGTACAGTGTTTGACCATGCATTCTAATTGGAATGTTACTGTAGGAGGCTGAGGGGAGGCTGAGGCAGAGGCTTGTGGAGGCCGAAGCTGGGGGAGGTGAGACGTTGGAGGACGCCGGACTTGTTGTAATGTGTGGAGCGGAATGAGGAATAGCATCAAACACGTTTATACCGCTCCTCATTCCGTTCCATGCTTTAGTGAGTGATGCTGGGGTGCTAGTACATTTCAAGCCTGCAAACTGCGACACTTTAAATTAATGTGCAATAACACTATGTGCAATATGACAACCCTAAGGTTGCAGAGAATAGGAAATGTTAGAATAGGTATAGCATAGCATAGAGTACAGCACAGTGTTTTATCTGTACAGTATAGTATAGTGGATAGTGTACATAGCCTTTATTTATGTAAACCAGCTCTTTTCCCTTCTTGTTTTTTTTAGTTTTTTTTTTCTTTCCTAGCACCAGGGGAGCCCCCCCTCCCAAATTTCGTTGTATGGTACCTGTACTATAGCAATGACAATAAAGACCATTCATTCATTCATTCATTCATTCATTCATAGTGAGGGATGCTAGTGAGGGATGCTGGGATGGTATTGGAATGTACTGTACCCTCCTCAGATTGTCCTCTATGTTTATTCAGAGTGCTGTTTATCTGATTCCATGGGGATAGGCAGAACCGTCCCCTTCATTACTGGATCCATTAAACATGAAGTGCTCTCTCTCTCTCTCTCTCTCTCTCTCTCTCTCTCTCTCTCTCTCTCTCTCTCTCTCTCTCTCTCAATTAAATGTTTCAATTTAAAGGCATTGGCATGGGAAATATACGTTTACATTGCCAAAGCAAGTGTGAAGATAAAAAACTAACAAAAAAAGAATACGATGTACGACTAGAATAAATAAATTATTAAACAGAGCTGTTTATATACTGTATATAGTATACAGGTAATTATGGATAACTTAAAATGAAAATAGAAAAGCGACATTGCAGTTTAAAAAATAGAAATACAAATAAAGACATTTAAATAGTGCAGATACTTATTTACAGCCTTTATGGTGGTTGTGTTCGATCGGACGTCCTTTTACTGTCACAACAGCTCACAAATCTTGCTGCTGTGTTTGTACATGGTTGTACTTCACTCAGCAGATATGGCAGTTCTTTGTCATTAGTCATGTTTTCAAAATCTTTTTGGGTGTTTGTAATCTGTGGGAATGTGTATGTGTCTCTGTATGTGTGCCTTTGTACAGTTGGCAGGTAGTTAAAAGTATATCTTGTCTTGGGAGCCAGGTCTGCCTGTGGCAGCCTCAATGGCGAGGCTGAGTCTGTACATAGTCAAGGATTTCCGTAGTTTTGGATCAGTCACAGTACTCAGGCAGTATACAGTATACTCAGGACACTGAACCCCAAATTGCTCCCAATCAGCGGGCCGGCACCTTGCATGGTAGCTTGCCGCCATTGGTCTGTGAATGTGTGTGTGAATGGATGAATGAGAGGCCGTTGTAACGCGCTTTGGAACAAGGCACTATATAAGTCAGTCCATGTGTTTGTAATGCAGAACATTACAAACACATACACATGCACATTTATGGTAAAAATTAGAACAAATAAACAGTAAAAAAAAAAATCTCCCCAGAGCGGACAGACATTATCTACCACTATGGTTTCCAGTAACTACTCACTGTCGCTACGGTAACTACTCACTGTCTCTACGCTAACTACTCGCTGTCTCTGTGGTCGTGGCTTGCTCTGACGTATCGAGCTGCCAACCCTGCTGTTCTCTCTTCCTCTCCAAGAAGGAGAGGTAGAGTAGCCGTATGTGAAAGCGCAGTGATCGTTGTATTCCTGGCATGTAAACAGGAAGTGTGTCTCTGTGTCCCCTGTAGTGTACAGAACGCTGCCTTGCCTTTGTTGCCTGGGCGTCTGGTATTATCAATGTCGTCATTTTTCAATTTCAAAGGTTATGGTCTCTTTCTCTATATTTGGTGATGGGTTTTCCTCCCTTTTATATGTTCCATTTTCAGCGACTCTTAAATACTCTGTAATACTGTAATAGCCTACTTCTGTTCAAGCTCAGATAACAGTTCAGTTTATTTAGTGATTGTATTCTCTCTCTCTCTCTCTCTCTCTCTCTCTCTCTCTCTCTCTCTCTCTCGCTCGCTGTTGGAGGGAGTTTCATTCCTTTGGTTATTATTACAGCAAAAAACTCAAAAGAAAATGTCAATTTCTACATTTTCTACCCGGGCAGGTGAATATGGCAGTGTTCATGAGCAAGAAACACAAGATGGAGGGTGCACAGGGCCATGATGTAAGAATGCGTTTAAGGGGTTAGTGAAGGCAAGGATCAAACTGGATGTTGCATTTTTCTTGGCAATAGAGGATCTCCCTGTGTGTGAGGAGGAGTGGGGCAATGGGGGAACTGTTTGTTCTGTGGTATAATTTAATCCAAAACAATTTACAATTACAGAGACATTCCCCCCGGAGTAACTGTGGGCTAACTCTTACTCAAGGGCACACTAGTGGTGGTGCTTCAGGCGGGATTTGAACTCACAACCTTCCGATCAGGCGCCAGGCGAGGTGCAGAATATTTAGTTAAGGGTGGGGAAGAAAGTGGAAGCGGGGGAAGAAGAAAGGGGAGGAAAAAGAGAGGAAAAACTATTTGCACTACTGGTTAGATGCTAAACTGCATTTCGTTGAGTGGTACTTGTACTCTGCAATGACAATAATGTTGAATCTAATCTAGTAGGTATCCCTCCCCTTGCCCTGAATGTATATGGATACAATATACAGTACAGTGTAGGCTATACACTGGGACTGATCTATACCTATGCCTCTATCCCAGAGCTTTAAAGAGCAAATAATAAAGTTTGGATGAGTAGGAAAATATTTGCTTTAAATATGACTAAAATATTAGTCATCAATCAAATACCAAATGACTCATAAAGTTAGAGGCTCTACACACAACATAGCCACAGTATTTGAATGTGTACATGTGTTTGAATAGTACAGTATGCGTCATTTAACACTTACAGACTATTTATAGACAATAACCCACTACACATCAGGCAGTTCAAAATCTTTCCACATTAATATGCACTGTTAATACAATCAAATCTCTAATATCCGATCTTGTCAGCACATAAATACATATCAAGCAAGGCTCGCGCAGCTGCGCTCAATGACAGCCAAGTTATGAATATTTCGCCAGCAAACCAGTGACAACCACATATTTCATCATGAGATCTTAGTCATTCAACTAATACAAGATAGCGATGATTTAATAATTAATTATCATTGTGTTTATGCCCTGTTGCATTTTCAACAAACGTAGAACTAGCTATCTAACGGGTCACCGCGTCTGTCTCTCGTCAACAACGAGAGCTGCAAGTGTCTTGCTATGAACTCATAAGACAACACCGTATTCATTTATATTAACAATATTGATCAAATCATTATATTAAGGTAGCTGTACTTACCACAAGTGATGACAGCGCAGCCAGTCCAGTGTGATTGACAGCCGACAAGTTCCCGACGTTTCACTCATCGCGCATGCGCTTAGCGCCGACTTGCCGGTGTGTGATGACGCGCTGGCTACCACTAAAGCACCACTAAACCATTGGGCAATATGATTGGGCACCACTAAAGCATTTGGCGACATGATTGGGCAACACTAAAGCACCACTAAACCATTGGGCGATATGATTGGGCACCACTAAAGCATTTGGCGACATGATTGGATGTGCACGTTCTAATGAACACTAACGTGCTCTAGGTAGCGCCACCACTGGTACTAATATCTAGTTTGTAGATATCTATCTCTCTCTCCCTCGCTCTCTCTCTCTCTCTCTCTCTCTCTCTCTCTCTCTCTCTCTCTCTCTCTCTCTCTCTCTCTCTCTCTCTCTCTCTCTCTCTCTCTCTCTCTCTCTCTCTCTCTCTCTCTCTCTCTCTCTCTCTCTCTCTCTCTCTCTCTCCCCCCCCCCCCCCCCCCTCTATCTCACCAGGTGTTCAAGCATAAATCGGAGCCAGTAATGATGGGAAGTGCCTGGAATCCCAAACAGTTATTTCATGGAGTGCTCTATCGTTCCCGAAGGACTATACAAACAGTAATACATCAACAAGCATCTGAAGAACCAATTAAGAGGGGTTGTCTGTCAAACTAACGCTCACTCCAGTCTTGGCTACCTGGGAAATAAAACCTCTCACCTCCCATCGTTACAGAGATGAGCCATCAGCATTGTAGCGGGGAAAAATGGAGGGAGGGATGAGAAAGAAATAAAGACGAGAGAAAGCGAGACAGAGAAAGAGAGAGAGAGAGAGAGAGAGAGACAGAGAGAGAGATTCATTTATCCATGGCATAATGGTATAGGACAGAGGTCAGACAGCAACGTTTGTCAGATAGTTTGTTAACATGTTATTCCATCACTTCATTGTATAATGTGGACACTGGATGACCTTCAAGGGTAAAATCACATTCACTGTTCAGTGAAATTGAAATTCAATTCGTGGTTCCTGAATGGACTTTCAATCTAAATGGTTTCTCTGTTCCCATCAGCTTGTTCCTGTCTGATTGTCAACTGTTCAGGAACTTCGGGCATTATGTTCATTCCCATGTTCATTATGTTCATTCTCCTCTGAAAGTGGTTTCCTTAATCAGAAACAAGTTAGAGAGATGGATCTCACTCAGTAAACGCACAGTGAGGTTTTATCTCCCTGCATGAAGAACATCTCTCAAAAACCTAATTCGTAGGAATGTTATAGAATAAGTGCCTAATAGCTGATAGTTACCAGCAAGAGGAAACACAATTCCCTTGATATCACAAGTTGGAATGTAGTTTTCATGGAGGTATATTGCATGAACAATGCTTGAACAGAGAAGGTAGTGTTATGAAATAAAGTTTGTTAGCAAAAAGCCCTATCCAACGTTATGAATCTAACATCTGATTTAATGTATACTGATCAAACCATAATCTCCAGAGACCTTTAAACGGGATGAATGATTAGTTGACAGATGTCGGTGTCTTATATCCTAACAATGCCTTGTCTCGGTTGAGTGCTCTCTGAGTCTTACAGCTAATTGCACACATCGGTACAAGTGTAAGTAAGTAAGTAAAGCTTTATTTATATAGCGCCTTTCGTGCATGAAATGCAACTCAAAGCACCTCAAAGGGCCCCAGGTTTTCCCTACTGCAGCACTTAAAATAACATCTTGTTCCTTGGACTTACAATGAACTTCATAACATGACAGTGCCGTAGCTTTGTGGACACTCACCTGGTCCACCTGTGTTTTAGAACACTGCTGTGCAGCTTTCGGGGACATTCACCCCACTCCAGCTGGGTTTAGAATGGCGCTTATTGCTGACCTTGTGTTTTGCTGGGTCATTTACTGTGCCGCTGTGTAATGGAGAGGTCTGCTCAAGTTGTTTACCAGAAACACTGACCCTGACATGCCACACTCTGGCTTTCTCAAGATAAAATACGTTGGCCTTGCCATAAAACAAACGAGAGATATTTCCCCCTTCCAACTTGTGTTGTTATCTAACATTCTGGCCATACCTGTATTTACTAAAGGGTCCTACTTTTTGTTTCTGTACATAACAAACGATGAGGCCATTTTTTTCTTTTCTTCAAAGGAACAAAACAAAATTCATCGCTGTGCTAAAGTTGTACAGACGTATGACAAATATTTTCTTTCATATTTTGTGTCCGAAATCTAGGGCTGAATTCACACACTGACACAGTAATACTGTACAAGCACACAGGTGAGCTCAAGAGGCTTCATACCATACAGTCGTTGGCACAAAATCAATAGCTTGAGGGATTAATTAAAGCGGTTATCTACAGTAGGCTGTCTCTGTCTTCAGATGTTCTCTGACATGCTAGAAGGAGTTTAATTGGTCGGTTAGCACCAGCTGACAGAGCAGTGTAATCAGGTTCCTGTCCTGGCTGTGAGGTGTCACCTCAGACAAGATCTCTTCTGATAGGTCGGCTTCTCTGCAGGGTGGAACATGTCTGTCGGGATGTTATAACTCCTACAGTATGTGGATTATCCATTCTTACTTTTTAAAAACATTTTTGGTGTACAGTACAATGTTACAGTGTGAAATTATTAGTGCACACACACACAAACACACAGTGTATCTACAGTATGCACACGCACATACACACACACATACACACACTCACACACAGTGTATCTACAGAATACAGTTAGGTATATATATGGACAGTAACACAATTTCCATAACTTTGACTCTGTATGCCACCACAATGGTTTTGAAATGAAACGATTGAGATGTAATTGAAGTGCCGACTTCCAGCTTTAATCTAATGGGTTGAACAAAAGTATCATATGAAACCTTTAAGAATTGCAACCATTTTATACACCTCTGTTTTCAGGGGCTCAAATGTAATTGGACAAATTAACATAATCATAAATAAAATGATTTTTTTTTAAATATACTTTGTCGAGGATCCTTTGTAGACAATGACTGCCTGAAGTCTGGAACCCATAGACATCACCAAATGCTGGGTTTCCTCCTTTGTGATGCTTTGCCAGGCCTTTACTGCAACTGTCTTCAGTTGTTGTTTGTTCGTGGGTCTTTCTGCCTTTAGTTTTGTCTTCAGCAAGTGAAATGCATGCTCGATTGGGTTGAGATCAGATGATTGACACGGCCATTGCAGAATATTCCACTTCTTTGCCTTAACAACCTCCTAGGTTGCTTTCACAGTATGTTTTGGGACATTGTCCATCTGTGCTGTGAAATGCCGTCCAATCAACTTTGCCGAATTTGGCTGAATCTGAGCAGACAGTATATCCATAAACACTTAAGAATCCATCCGGCTGCATCTGTCTTCTGTCACATCATCAATAAACACTAGTGACATTGGAAGCCATGCATGTTTTACAGATGATGTGGTATGCTTCGGATCATGAGCTGTTCCAAACCTTCTCCATACTTTTTTCTTTCCATCAATCTGGTACAGGTTGATCTTAGTTTCATCTGTCCAAAGAATGCTGTTCCAGAACTGGGCTGGCTTTTTTAGATGTGTTTTGGCCTAAATCGAATCTGGCCTTTCTATTCTTGAGGTTTATGAACAAAGGAATTAGCCCACATCTGTCCACGAAACAGCTTTTGAGTCAGTTGTCCAATTACTTTTGGTCCCTTGAAGAGGGTGCTACATATTAAAGAGCTCTAATTGCTAAACCCTTCCTCCAATTTGAATGTGAAGACCCTCAAATTAAAGCTGAGAGTCTGCATGTTAAGCCCATATTCATTATATAACTGTAACTTCAATTTCTTGCTGAGCTAAAATAACAACATTTCTGTCAGAGTCCAAATGTATATGGACCTACTACACATACTGTTGATCAAACACAACCAGTAACCCTAACCCTAACTAATAGATACTCTAATTAGAAGATAATAGGTATTTACATAGACTTGTTATAAGCCACTTTGGATAAAAAAGCGTCTGCTAAATGTCAAGAATGTAAATGTATTATGCAAGCATTTACATTTTCTTCGCCTCAGATCTGTGGAACACAGAGTTCCCATCGGTACTGTGTGCGTCATCCACATCAAGCCAGTTGTGGTTTCTTGCTGTAGTGTTTGGTCCTGGTTCATTTCTGGTCCGGAGCTAACACAGCATGACGCTCAGTTATGAATATTCCGAGTCGTGCGTATGTACACACATAATCCTGTGGGTATTCGGAGACAGGCGCTGGATGCTGTGCTGTTGGACTCCTTCATCCAGCCAGTGTCATCACCAGGCTCACTGGGCCTTTACAGTTGTAGCGATGAGAGTGTGTTTGTAGTGTCGGTGAAAACGAATGATATTACAGCCTATGAACGTCACTGTGTTCATGTTTTCGGGTGTGTGTGTCTGCATGTTATTCACATCTCAAATGAAGCATAGACCTTCTGAGAAACGCCCTCTGGGATTTGTCTTTATATGAAATGTATTGAATTGGGGCAATGTTATTTTTTTTGCTTATGGAGTATCTCAGGTCAATGTTTTGGAGCCTGAAGTGTTTCACAAAGTTGTCTGTCCTTTGTGATGTTGTGTCTCTGTTGTGTGTGTGTGTGTGTGTGTGTGTGTGTGTGTGTGTGTGTGTGTGTGAGAGGGAGAGAGAGAGAGAGAGAGAGAGAGAGAGAGAGAGAGAGAGTGTGCATGTGTGCCAAATACAGTATAGTAGATAGTAGACTGTTTTGTTGCTTATTTCTTGTGTGTGTGTGTGTGTGTGTGTGTGTGTGTGTGTGTATGTATGTCAGAGTGAGATACAGTAGATGATGTTTGGATTGCATGAGGAAGCTCATCACCCTGGTCATGTTTCTCCAGGTGGGATCTGTATCGCCCAGTCCCTGAAGGTCCCTCATGACCACAAGCCAGGGGACTTTGACAAGATCATCCGGCTCCTCCTGGACACTCGCTACGCTCGCGCCGTCATCCTCTTCGCCTATGATGAAGACATACGGTATGACTCACTGTTTGTTTTCATACCAGAAGTCTCAACTGTTAAAAACCTCATGTGAATTTATGTTGATATACCGTACACTCACTGAACACTTTATTAGGAACATTATACTAATACTGGGTAAGGCCTCCCTTTGTTCTCAAAACAGCCTCAATTCTTTGTGGCAATGATTCCACACGATGTTGGAAACGTTCCTTTTAGATTCTGGTCCAAGATGACATGATTGCATCATGCGATTCCTTCCCGATTTTTCAGGTGCTATTTCAAGCTATGAATCTCCCGTTCTACCACATCCCAAAGATATTCTATTGGATTCAGATTCGGTAACTGGGAAGGCCACTGAAGAACACTGGACTCATTGTCATTGTTCATGAAACCAGTTTGAGACGACTTTTGCTTTGTGCCATTAGAAGATGGGTACATTGTGGCCATGAAGTGATGCACTGATTGTCAGCAACAATCATTCAAGCGATGGATTGGTATTAATAGCCCAAAGTGTGCCACACCAGTACACCAACCTCCACCAGTATGGACTGTTGACACAAGGCAGGTTGGGTCTATAAATGTCCACAGGTGTTCCTAATAAAGTTTTCAGTGAGGTCTCCCCCATAGTAATTGTTTGATTTCAAATCCAAACTGTTGGAGTGTAGAGCTAACAGACAGAATACTCTCTTTATACACACCTCTTTACGAACGGTCTCCTCCTCTTGGACACTTCACAGTGTGACTATCCTGAACAGAAAATACGATTACTCACTTCACTGCATCCAAAATAACATTTATCCTGGGACGCCAACTGTCTGATGTTCCGGAGTGTTCTGCCTACTTCAGGGACTCCAGGCAGTGTGTGTCCCTCGTGAATGTTATTATCAATGCAGACAAGTGATGCTCTTATTTGTCTCTCTCTGTCTGAGAGGATGGAGAGGACATTTATCTCTGTCTGAGAGGAGAGGACGCTGTTTCCTACTCTTATTGTCCAAGTTGAGCACCTTTTTTATCCGTTCTATAGGCCAAGCTGGGCTGTAGCGCTGTATCCTATATCCGATAGATATAGATAGATAGATAGATAGATAGATAGATAGAGAGATAGATAGGTACTTTATTGATCCCGATAGATAGATAGATAGGTAGATAGATAGATAGATAGATGGATAGACAGATAGAGAGATAGATAGGTAGATAGATAGATAGACAGGTACTTTATTGATCCCGATAGATAGATAGATAGATAGATGTATAGATAGATAGATAGATGTATAGATAGATAGATAGATAGATAGATAGATAGATAGGTAGATAGATGGATAGACAGATAGAGAGATAGATAGGTACTTTATTGATCCTGATAGATAGATAGATAGATAGATAGATGTATAGATAGATGGATAGATGTATAGATAGATAGATAGATAGATAGATGTATAGATAGATAGATAGATGTATACTAGATGTATAGATGTATAGATAGATATATAGATAGACAGGTACTTTTTTGATCCCTTGGGGATCTATCTGTCTATCTATCTATCTATCTATCTATCTATCTATCTATCTATCTATCTATCTATCTATCTATCTATCTATCTATCTATCTATCTAATAGATCCGGAGGAGTCTCAGTGTGAATGGAGCTGCGATGAACAAAGAGGATGTTTGGCTCAGAAGTGCATGTCAGCTCTGTTGAAATTCTGGTGATATTGGATGTCTGTTTGGATTAAAAGGTATTCTATTCATCGAGGAAGAACAACTCATACTTATTCTGTCTATCTGTCTGTTTCTATTTCTGTGTGCGTATGTCTGGGTGTCTGCGTGTGTATGCCTGCGTGTGTGCATACATGTCTCTGTTGTGTGTATGTCTGTCCGTGTGTGTGTGTGTGTGTGTGTGTCTGCATGTCCATCTGTGTGTGTGTGTGTGTGTGTGTGTGTGTGTGTGTGTGTCGGCATGTCCATTTGTGTGTGTGTGTGTGTGTGTGTGTCTGCCTATGTCTGCCTGTCCGTGTGTGTGTGTGTGTCTGCCTATGTCTGCCTGTCCGTGTGTGTGTGTGTGTGTGTGTGTGTGTGTGTCTGCCTGTCCGTGTGTGTGTGTGTGTGTGTGTGTGTGTGTGTGATTTGTAGGGGCATCCTCAACGCCAGTAAAAGAGCAGACCAAATCGGCCATTTCCTGTGGGTGGGCTCGGACAGCTGGGGGGCGAAGAACAGCCCCATCCACCACCTGGAGGACGCCGCGGTGGGCGCCATCACCATACTGCCTAAAAGAGCAACCATCGCCGGTAGGTTCAGCCAATAAGAGCAGCCGTAGCCTACGGGGGGGGGGGGGGGGGCCTGAGGTGGCGCGTGCTGTGACTGACGTCCTATCAGAGTGAGGCGGCGGGCGGTGTGTCGTTGCCGTGGTGACAGACTGCAGCAGCCCAGCGGTTGGGTTTATTTCAATTATTCATTTTTTTATACATTTGTAGCCTATTTCTCTTTTATTTATCGAAAAACCACAGTTTTATTTTCGACGGTTCCCTGATTACAACATATAGGACATGTCACTATTATTTACATCAAGAATCAGTTCTAACAGCAGCTCTCCTCCGCCGAGGAATCATTAATCAGGTTCCTAAAATGGCCCAGTCATGCTAAAGCAGCAAGTTTTAGACAATCCTCCAGTTCATTTAGATGTATAATACGTTTCTGCTGTATTGAGGAATTCAGTCAATCAAGGATAAAGGCAAACCCACACTGTGGCGTCCCTCCGAGTGTTGACACCTTCAGAGGGTTCTGGGTCAATGTCCGCCAGACGGCTCCGTAGTGAGAGGTGTGAGGATTAAAGGCTTTATCTGGGATGGATGGAACTGGCACTCAGTCGGGTTTAGCTGTGAGCTGAGCTGGAGGTGTGGGGGGGGGGGGGGGGGGTAGGGGGAGGGTGGGTGGGTGAGTGGCGGTTGGGGGATGGGGGATGAGGGAGAGGCAGGAAGGGCTGTCAGACTGCAGAGCAGATCACAGATCTCCGCCTCTCTGATGATGGTCTCCCGGTGACCCTGGAGGGTCACTTCCATTAACGCGTCTGCCACTGCGGCGTGCCACCCCAAATCATGCTCTTCTCGGCGCCCGGGACACATACAGTCACATCTAGGAGTGTGGCTGATGGTGTCGAAAGGGCCCTAAACTATCCCTGCAGGCAGCCAGCCAAACTCTCTGCCAGTTTTCTGGGAGTCTGTAACCTTGAGCTATAGCCTAATGGGCCTCCGAGAGCCCACAGGTGCCAGGCTAATAGATGGACCCGCTTTGATGTTTTCAGAAACACTCTTTTTTCTTTATTGGCTAATGATTTATGGAAATGGACGGTTTCCAGGGGGTGCCCCGGGGTTGAGAGGGGGGGGGGGGGGGGCGTTTGGCATAGAGCAGAGAGAGAGAGAGAGCGGGGGGAGAGAGAGGGAGAGGGAGAAAGAGAGAGAGAGAGAGGAGGGGGGGGGGGAGAGAGGAGAGAGAGAGGAGGGGGGGGGGCGGAGAGGGAGGGATAGCTGCAGGCTCTGTATGGTCTCTCTCTCTCTGTGTCTCTCTCTCTGTGTCTCTCTCTCTCTCTCTCCCTCTCTCTCTCTCTCTCTCTGTGGCCAAACAGACACCTGCTGCTGGGCCGCTCAGTTAAAGCCACATTGAGCCGCAGGGTCACTAAATCAACAAACAACGGGTCCCTTGTTTTTGGTGCTGGCTAAGACCAAAGAAACAAAGTGACACTTTCTGTACCATAATACAAAGTTATAACATATTCATACAAAGAGTCAATAAAGCATTTTTACATACTTTTTACATTTCTTTAGTCATAGGCAGTGTTGGGGAAGCTACTCTGAAAATGTCTTCAACTAGATTACCAATGACTTCAAAAGGAAATAAGTTGAACTACTTTAAAGAAACCCTTGACAGAAATAATAGTTTGTCAAAGTGAAGCTACTTTGGAAAAAAGTAGTTTACTACATCCAAACTACTGTATTTCATTCAACACGACAGTTGGTTCGTGAAACACTCTGACATCACTTAGAGAGAGAAGAGATTGGTCGGGTGGAGCAGTAGGGACACCAGAGGCAGTGAGGGAGGACATGGTAGAAATAGGGAATTGAAGTTCAAGGCCTGGAATTATAATTTAATTCCAATGTTGTTTTGTTTTGGAAAAATACAGTGAGGAGTGAGAGTAGCTTACTACTACATGTGTACATTAAATTATACATACTATTTAATCACAGTAAAAAAATACATTGAAAATAGCTTTATTCGGTAGTCTCCTGTGAAGCTTCCAACACTAACTTGCTATGTTTCTCCTCAGACTGCTTTGTTGTCATGGTATTCCTTGATTATGATGCAATCACTTTACCAGCCTATTAGTTGTCACAATGTGCACTGCCATATTTCCATATGATCCCCGCCTGCACCATACGGTATACTGAATGCACTCACTGCAATGGAAGGCACTTTGCATAAAAGCTTCAGCGAGATGATGTCTATTATTATATTACATTGGCGAAGCCGACTGGACGTCACCAACACCAACACAACAACACAAGCAGGGCCACAACTCAGAGGCTAACCAGCAGCTACTTCCCCCAGGCGATCAGGCTCATGAATCAATTGACTATCATCCCCAAGCACACCCCATGTATACGGACTACGAAAACCTTAAGCTCACAGACACTTTACTACTGAACTATCGATTATTACTAGTTGCACCACTAGTGTATCCTGTCTTACCTGTACTATTGTCACTTGTATCTTGTATTATGCCCATTGCCTTATTGTCTGCAAATTGTCCGGATACCGCTAACTCTATCCTGTCTTATTATTTTTGGTCACTTATGTCCTGTATCTTGAATAATGGCTATTGCCTTATGTCTTGTGCTGCAGTGTCAGGAACTTAAGCCTAAGAATGTTACTTTCTTACACTCATGTAATGTGACGTAACAATAATCTTGAAACTTGAAACTACTGGAGGACTCTTGTTAAATGGTAAATGGACTGACTTATATAGCGCCTTTATCCAAAGCGCTTTACAACGGCCTCTCATTCACACACACATTCACACACCAATGGCGGCAAGCTACAATGCAAGGCGCCGGCCCGCTCACTGGGAGCAATTTTTGGGGTTCAGTGTCTTGCCCAAGGACACTTCGACATGTGGCTAGCCGGGGCTCGAACCGCCGATCTGCCAACCTTGCGATGATCTTGCGATGATCCTGATCTTGTTCAGTACTGAATCCTGGTAGAGGACTCCGGGTCAGTACTGAACCTTGGGTTTACACCTGAGTGTCAAGATGAGATCTGATGAGCTGTCATTCCCTGGAAAGGCCTCTGTAGGAGGAGAACGCCAGGGGGGCGTTTGTTTGAGAGAGCGATGGGAAGTGGTTTAAGCTGCGTCAGATGGAACAGGCGACACGGCTCCGTATCCGGAACCTGACATTTGTCTCGGCCCGTATCACTCGCTCACTCTGAGGGTACCTGCGAGGATACCTGTCTGCTGAGGAAGATTAAAACACCTTGGACGGAATGGGAGATGTGTTTATGTGAGAGATGGTGGTGTAGGGGGTGTTTATATGAGAGACGGTGGTGACGGGGGGGGGGGCGTGTTTATGTGAGATATGGTGGTGGAGGGAGGCTGCATCGGGGGGGGGGGGGGGATGTGTGGTTCGGTATCTGGATCTCACATTTGTCTCATCTGCTATCACCGAAAAGACACGCAGGCTCTGATCGGGAGAGAGACACACAACACAAGCTGTATATCAGCTTTCTGTCTCTCTTTCTCTCTCTCTCTCTTTCTGGCTCCTCCTTTGTTCCAAACACTAGGTCGACACGACGGTCGTTCCGTGTGTAGAAGAGAGATAGCCAGGTGGATTTGAATCTTTAAAACACAATTCACATCCGCAGAGATGGATGTCCTCATCTCATCTGCGCCTCAGCAGAGAAGAAATGAGACTTCTTCTACATTCCAACAAGGAACTGTTAAAGGATTCATACGTTTTGGGTTTGTTTGGGTTCTTACGGAGCGGGGAGGGGGGGGGGGGGGGCGGGGGTTGGTGTAGACTCAGTAAACTACATTGTATCAGGAATGCTTGCATCATTTCTAGTCCACTTTTCCCCCCCTGCCCCAACCCACCCCTTTAATGGAGGACATGAGGGGGGTAGTGGTGGTCTAGTGGATAGTGAGTTGGACTTGGGATCGGAAGGTTGTGAGTTCAAATCCCGCCTGAAGCCACACCACTACTAGTGTGCCCTTGGGTAAGGCACTTAGCCCTCAGTTACTCCAGGGGGAATGTCCCTGTAATTCGTAATTGTAAGTCGCTTTGGATAAAAGCGTCTGCTAAATGGCAAAATTAATTAATTAAAATTAATTAATTAATTAATTAATTAACATGAAAACCAAATAACAACCACAATTATATTCTACTCAATGTACAGCTGTTCACTTGGCATGATACAGTACACGCACGCACGCACGCACGCACGCACACCCACACACACACACACACACACACACACACACACACACACACACGCGTATAAAGACATTTACAAACTCTCATCGCCACCTGTATTGGATCTGGGCCCGTCCCCCTGGGAGAGGTCAAAGCTCTGATTAAGATGGATTTTGTAATATTTATTCTGTTGTCCCTTGTAAGTAAGTAAGTAAGTAAGTCAAGTTTATTCATATAGCACCTATCACAGACCAGCGGTCACAAAGTGCTTTACATAGGCTATAAAAACATAATTAAAGAGCAAAAGTAATAGCAGGTTAAAAGAAATAAGTGAAAATAAAAACAAGAAACAAATAACAAGTGTACAACAAATAATAACAAGACACAAAAAGACAGGCTTTTGGGGCTTTTGGGGTTGTGTGCTCCTGGAGTGTTTTTGGGGTTACCAAAAAGATCAGCGGTCTCGGTCGAAGCATTTAAAAAACAGCTCAGGACTGTCCTGTACAGACAGGCTAACCCCAAAAGCCTGTCTTGTCTGTACAGGACAGTCCTGAGCTGTTTTCTAAATGCTTCGACCGAGACCGCCGATCTAAGTTCCAAGGGAAGAGCATTCCAAAGTTTGGGAGCCACGGTTTGGAATACTCGATCACCTTTGGTTTTTAATCTGGCGCGGGGGGGACAACCAACAAACCCTGGTCAGAGGACCTGAGAGACCTACTGGGGCTGTAAGGACGCAGTAGGTCACAGATGTATGCAGGTGCCTGACCATGAAGGGCTCTGTAAGTGATGACCAGAACCTTAAATTGAATTCTAAATTTGATGGGGAGCCAGTGTAGGGAACCTAAGATGGGAGTAATATGACATGACTTTCTGGACCTAGTCAACAGCCTTGCAGCTGCATGTTGGACCGTTTGTAGCCGGCCCAGGGTGGATGCGTCGAGGCAGGTCTTGTCTGTTTTTATCGTGGTCTTTTCTCCCTAATTGGTCCTTATCTGTTTTGCTCTATGCTCTATTCTATAATTGTGTAACCTCGTACTTGTACTGCTGTCCTATCTTGGCCAGGTCTCCCTCGAGAGTTTTAGTAACAAGGTCTCCCTGTTTTTTTAGTAACAGTAAAAAAAAGAGTAAATCAGCCACTATCAGGTATCTGTTCCAAATCTAAATTCCAACCTTCTGATGTCTACAGGTCAAACCACCTTCCCCACCGTCCTCCTCTTCCTCCTCTCTATACAGCCCTCGATTCTACTGCGGTATTTCACAAAGGCCCTGAACCTCTCAGTTTCTAGCAAGCATGTCGCAATTTCAGATTCTGTAGGCTCTCTTTAGCCTCTATTGGGCTGGTCTGAATCCAAATATAACGTTCTCTGAATATCCTGTGATTTGTCATCCATCATGGTACATTAAATCATTGTCGGTTAGTCTTTATTCAGGTTTTGGAGGGCTTTGTGTGCTCCTGGAGTGTTACGGTTGGATGCTTCTCAGCGCCCTGCGTTGATGCTGTGTGTATACCAGTTAGCCAGCTCACGCTGAACCTACTCTGGCAGCCTGTCACTATGGATACCTCTGGCGTTGGAGAGATAGAGAGAGAGCCTCATCTCTCCACTCCTCCTCACCACTCTCCGTCTATTCTCACGTTACTCTTTTTGTACTGTTTCTGGCCCTACTGGATTTGCATTTGGCCCCTACAGATGGTATTTGGCAGAGTAGTGTATCCGGATAGTGGCACCAATTCAACTACTGGAGGCTTCACAATGTAAAACAAAAAATCCTTCCTGACAATACCAATATAGATTTCTTATTGGACTAAGATATGTAAGTGGGCGCCGGGTCTAACAACAGTTAAGATGGGTGGGATATGGCGGACTAGTGAAGACAGTTTCAGCCTCAAATCGTCATGGCTACTCTCACGGAAAATGTGGAAGAAAAAAAACGAGACCACTATTGTAATAGATAGAAGTGCAGTATCTATTCAGTCATGTAAATCTAAGATATAGTATTTGCATAGATACAAGATACAATATTTCTCAGACTGACTAACAAACGGTTGCCTGGCAACTTCATTGGCACCACTCTTCTAATAATATATATATATATAACGTCAACTCAGAGGTTAGGTTTTGTGGATTGAACATCTATAAACCATTTCTAGCCGGACGGGCCCTTGATTGGGCCCAAATTGTGCGTTAATTTGATTATTGTTGACTTTATCTTCTTGTCATGTGTAGTATGTCATTCTGAACTATGAGCTGAGCATATCCACACAAAATATCAAGGTGTTACTTCAAATGTTGCCATCAAATGGCATCCTGCTTTTGCATCTGATCATCCAATTTCTAACGTTATAAGCAGTTTAGTTGGTTTTTAGTTTTAGTTGGGTCTGGTTTTTAGGCGGAAATTAGTCAAATAGGGCATGAAATTTAAAAGGTTACAGTGATCTCCCTCTTTCGTATCTCCGTACCAATATGTATTTGGTGTATTCTCAATATGTATTCTTTAAAAGGCACGGAACGAGATACCTCCACCCAGCCTAATCTGGTGGCATTTCATCCTCGCCATTCAATTGTAATTTGTCCATTGGAGTCTCAGCTTGTGTCTGCGGCTGGCTGCTGCTGCTGTTGTTGTTGTTGCTGTTGTTGTTGTTGTTGTTGTTGTTGTAGACGGCTGTACAGCGGGGGCTCTGAGATGGTCTCCCCAGGATCCGCCTGCGTGCGCTGTTGAAAAAAATACACTGTACGTCAACACCCCCCCACTGCCAATCACCCCCCGCTGCCACTCCTCCGACCCAACCCCCTCGACACGCACGCACGCACACACACACACACACACACACACACACACACAAAGTCACACACACACACACACACACATAGTCACACTCCAGACGCATTGGAGACGGGGAGGCAGGTGACGGTGTTTGCTCGGTGCGTGTCGAGTCCCGAGGCGTCAGAGCGGAGGCTTCGTGACCTCATTTCCTCTGTGTTCTCCAGATGACTCAGAGACTGCGTCTGTAATATCCTGCCGAGCAAAGTGCTTCTTCTCTCAGGTGGGGCGTCTTATCAGACTCAAGTCTTTCTTCTGTCGCCCCCACACTTCATAGCCTTCATAGCCCTACTTCATAGCCTACTTCTTAGCAAGGCTATCAATTAATTCCTCTCTCCATCTTTGAGTTTGTCAAGTATTCGTCTACTCGGTCAGGAAAAATCTCGTCTTTTTGTTACTCTGTCAAGTGCTGTTACAATTGAAAGCACAATCTTATTCTTTCAACTCTCGTCGTCTGAAGTCAGGGCAGGTTGGTTGGGGTAGAGGTCAAATGCATGGAACAGTATGAGGAATGGTATCTAACAAACCTCCACCAGCCTCCCCTTTCTGAAATACAGTACAGGCCAAAAGTTTGGACACACCTTCTCATTCAATGTGTTTCCTTTATTTTCATGACTATTTGGTACATTGTAGATTCTCACTGAAGGCATCAAAACTATGAATGAACACATAGGAATGATGTATTTAACAATAAAGTGTGAAATAACTCTAAATATGTCTTATATTTTAGATTCCTCAAAGTAGCCACCCTTTGCTTTTTTGTTGTTAATAAAATATATAATAATAATATTAAATATAATGTGTTAATAATAATATGTTATTATATATATATATGTAATATTATTATAATATATTTTATTAACAACAACATTTTTTTATTTTATTAACAACAAAAAAGCAAAGGGTGGCTACTTTGAGGAATCTAAAATCTAAGACATAATTTAGAGTTATTTCACACTTTTTTGTTAAGTACATCATTCCACATGTGTTCATTCATAGTTTTGATGCCTTCAGTGAGAATCTACAATGTAAATAGTCATGAAAATAAAGGAAACACATTGAATGAGAAGGTGTGTCCAAACTTTTGGCCTGTACTGTACAAAGTCCTAAACCGCGCAGTATTATTCATGAGAGACTGGCACCGTGTCCTCAGACTATTCCGTCTGACGTAATTGTCAAGGTTGAGAGTAAGTGGTGCCCATTTTTGTAAACAAAGGAGCACAAATCAAACAAGCAATCTCTCTTGACATGCGCAACTCAATTATTATCATTAGTAATAGTTGTGAGCTAGCGCTAATGGGCTAGTGCTAATGGGTTAGCGCTTGGCAACTTTCTAGTGCGTGACAGGTGACAAACTTTCCTAGCACACTCCACCTCACCTCCGCAGTCACTTAGACCTTTAATGACACTCGAGACAGGCAGGCTAAGTGGATTCAATTGGATCCCACTTGAGTAAAATGCACAGGGATTCGCCGACAGGATAAATGTAAATGTATCTCCAAATGACATGTTCGCTGAACCACTATTCAGACAAATGATTTTGCGGATTAATCAGAATGTAATTTGCGCAATATATTTCCGAGCAGAGCCTCAGATAATTGCGGGCGCATACATAATGCAGGAGGAGGAGAAGGCAGGTTTTTCTTTCCTGAGGTGCTCTATTGATTAAATGGCGCATGCAGGGAAGAGTCAAGGCTTCTCTCTCTCTCTTTCTCTTTCTCCGTCTCGCTGTCTCTTGCTCTCTCTCCTTCCTCTCTCTCACTCTCTCTTTCTCTCTTCCTATCTCTCTACAGTAGATCTCTTTCTTTCTCTCTCTGCAGATTCTCTCTCCCTCTCCCTCTCTCTCTCTCTCTCTCCCTCTCCCTCTCCCTCTCCCTCTCTCTCTCTCTCTCCCTCTCCCTCTCCCTCTCCCTCTCTCTCTCTCTCTCTCTCCCTCTCTCTCTCCCTCTCTCTCTCTCTCTCTCCCTCTCTCCCTCTCTCTCTTTTCCTTTCTCTCTCTATCTCAGCTAAAACCCCGTCCTCTGCTTCTTAAGCCATTAATCGACATCGCCTTCCCCTCACACACACACACACCTCCCTTTCACTCGAAAGTGCGATCTCCAATCATTGCTCTCTTTTCTGTTGTGAAGAGGGGGCTTTTTGTGACTAATTGGGGAATACATCAACCAACACAAACACCCGCAAACAACAATCGCCCCCCAAAAAACCGTTAGAGCTTTATTGATGCTATGAGGGCTTTTTAAATCTCTGATGTTCTGAAAACACAAACAGACCGAAAAATACCGATTACATCTTTATTGATGCTATGAGGCGTTTGCATATACCGGAGGGAGAGAGAGAGAGAGAGAGAGAGAGAGAGAGAGAGAGAGAGAGAGAGAGAGAGAGAGAGAGAGAGAAGTAGACTGCAGATCCTTCCAGATAAACGGTGTTGCTTTGACATCTCCTGGACATCCAGGGAGCGTCAGCCAAGCGTAAGCCGCTGATCAGGGCGAGGGATAGGTTGTGACATGCTGGTGTGATCAGTGATGCGTGGTGACCTGTTCCGTTAGCCTTTTCCCCCGGGGTCTCCGAGCTCCGTTTAACCGACGCACCACTACCGCTTGTCTCTGTGAGGGGAGATGCGCCGTGTCACTGGCGCCCTCTTTATCTCCCCTGTCAGTAGAGGTAGTCACCATCACCAGACGTCCACCACAGAGACGCCGACTGACGGACTACAGACGGACTACAGACAGACTACAGACTCATTACAGATAGACTACAGACTACAGACTCACTATAGACGGTCTACAGACGGACTACAGACAGACTACAGACTCATTACAGACAGACTACAGACAGACTACAGACTCACTACAGACAGACTACAGACTCACTATAGACGGACTACAGACTCACTACAGACGGACTACAGATGGACTACAGACACACTACAGACACACTACAGACACACTACAGACTCACCACAGACAGACTACAGACTACAGACTCACTACAGACACACTATTGACAGACTGCAGACAGACTACAGACACACTACAGACACACTACAGACAGACTACAGACAGACTACAGACGGACTGTAAGTGAATCATCTATACATCAGTCATCGCAAGAAAAAGTAATCTATGCTATGACATGGGGCCATTGGCAGTAGACAGGGGGGTAGAGGAGATGAAGAGGTCTTTAAGAGGGACCGTTAAGATGTAGCCTGAAGAGATGAGTCCTGGGCCAGGAGTGGGTTTTGTGTGTTGTTCACATGGCCCTGGTCTCGTCTTGGCCTGGTTGGATTAAGATATGTCTTGGCTTCCTTAGTGTAAATATAATGCCACTTCAGCAGAGTATCTTGTCTTTTCTTCTTCTTTTTTTTCTTTCTTTCTTTCTTTCTTTCTTTCTTTCTTTCTTTCTTGAGTTTGACTTGGCACCAGTGGAGGAGAATAACACTCGCTATTTGCTCACAGGGAATAAAACAACCTGACATTCAGGTTGTGTGGTTCGTTTCCTGACGAAAATACAGGAAAAGATATACATTCACGGCATTCGCAAGTCGCTTTGGATGAAAGCGTCAGCTAAATGGCATATATTATTATTATTATTATTATTATTATTATTATTATTATTATTATTATATTAACTGTGGTCAGCTGTGGTCAGTCCCCAAAGCCCTGCACAATCACTCTGTTCTTCTACCTCTGCTGGTGAAGATGTCCTTGCTACTCACGAATGTCACTATCACATAAATATTCATTTTTGAGGGTCTCAAATGATGGACCCTGACCTTAGCGTTGGGGCCTTGTTCAATAAAACAGGACATATTTCTTGGCGCCCCAGTGGTAGCATGAGCTTCCCACCACTGTCAAGATGTCAGAGTCACTTCCTGTCTTCTGTCGTAGACTAACAATGACAGCTGGGCTCCTCCTCCTATGATCTCTCTGACACCCTACACCCTCTATCCATTCTCCTCTCCTCCCCTCCTCCTCAGACCTCTCCATCCCCCTATTGGCGCTTTTCCATTGACCAGACCGGTACGGCTCAGTACGGCACGCATTTGTATCCTACCCGTACTTTCAGAAACGCTTCTCCATTATACACAACAGACCTGGAGCGAGTCGCGACAGTAGGAGGAGTTAAGTGTCATGAGAGCACTTCACTTTAATAAGTGCCGCTATAGAGCTCAACGGGGGGAAATGCGATAAGAATGATGTCAAAATGCAGCACTATCATGCACAGATCAGCCTTAAAACATGTAACGTTAGATATATATAACGTTAGACAGGGAGCGATGTATTTCTACAGAAAGGCTGTGATTGACGCTTCCATTGGACTGACGCCGGGGCTCATACAATCTCAGCGTTTGTTATAGATACGAGTGCTCCGGTGTCTTGCTGGTAGTCAAATATATTTATTTATACAGCATATGGATGTTACGTGCCTGTTACTTGCCTCTTTCAGGTCTAGTAGATCTAGTAGTTCTAGTAGATCGCGCAACCAGGGAAACGCCGACATGTGTGAAAGGGAGCAACACGGAAATCTACCATAATAGCAATTGTTTTGTTATGCTTGTTGTAAATAAAAGATAATACGATGGTTATCATTTTAAAAAGTACCTTTCACTACCCCTCTGGAACTAGAACTAAAACGGCCCGGCCCGGCCCGGCTCGGTTGGCGGTGGAGAAAGCAAAACAAACCGGGCTCACGCGGTACGGCACGGTACGGCACGCTAGTGGAAAAGCGCCATAACACCCTATGCCCTCTCTCCTCCTCCTCAGACCTCTCCACCCCCCTAAAACCCAAGTGTACATGACCTGAACTTTTGCATTCATAAAAATACCATAACAACTTATTTCATCTAGCACTGCGAGTGCTTGTGGCACAAAGGTTTCAGTTCCGATGACTGTGAAGTTGAGTTGATTCACTTACTTTAGTACAAAGTACTCATGAGATAATAAGCATACAAGTGCCCATTAAATGACTGAAAATGTAAATATAATGCTAAACCGTTCCTCCACGGATACCATAAATCCCAGGCATTATCCTCCCCAACCTGCCTTTAAAATTCCTAAATCCATGTCATGGAAATTATTCACCAAATGTATTTGGTCACAGCAGGTTCTCTTACCTTACCCAAAGGCCACTATGATACGACAATACTCATACAATATGCATGCACAAGTCAACCAGAGCCCTGAACCAGAGTGAGCAAATACAGCATTACTAAAACATGTCTCCTTTGTGTGTTTTTTAAAAATAGATAATATAATCTTGCTTCCACTGTACTCAGGGTTAAGAGCTCAATTTAACAGCGTTTGCCGACGGGGCTGCACGCACAATTCGTCAGTGACACTGCAACCTTCTTCAGCTGAGAGAGAGCTTTCCTCAAGGAAAGGGGAAGAGAGACCCTTTGGTATTTTAATATATCCAGGATATTCAATTTAATTTAATCCTTTCTTGCAATGGATCCTTTTCAAGTTTTATTCACATCACTTGTTCATATCCCCTGTTTTATTGAACAAGGCTCCAGCTAACTCTAAGGTCAGGCTCCATCATTTGAGACCCTCAAAGATTTAATATTTATGTGACATTACTGAGTGGCAAGGACATCTTCACACTGTCAATGACGGAGAGGGACTTGTGTTGCCTGTCAATTCAATACAACACCAGCCAGTGTTGCTTGACCTTCTCCGCTAAGACCCGGGGTAACAAGGTAACGTGATCTAACAGATAAAGATGCCTTTTGAAATTCATTCATTTACTAGCTTTGTCTGAATTAAAGAGAAACATAGCGCTGCCATGTATCAAAAGATGCAAAGTTTGAGCACAGAGGTACCTCATGTTGTGGGGAGCTCCGGGCATCCCAAACAAGTTTTCCATTGAACATCCTCATTAGGTTTCGCTCCTGAAACTTTCTTCCAACTGAAGGCGATGCAGGAGGCAGGAGCTACATGCACCGCCGGTTTCTATCTCAGTGAGGAAAATGAAAAAACACAAGCTTTCAACTGCGTCCCGAAGCGAATTATTCATAGGTTGTGAACCTGGGTTTGAAACGTGCCCGTGCATCTTCATCATTGTGCTTTGATTGCCAATACTTGATTGGCATACAGTCATTTATAACTTGTTGCTGAATAAAGTCATCCTTGGCACTGTAGAGTGTTGCCATTTGGGTGACTTTCTTTCACCTTTGGCACTGAATGAGCTAGAGGCTTACAGACTGTTGTTTTTCCTCTTCGCAAGGTGTGGTAGACATTGGGGAGCTCTAAAGACTTAGAGACGGTTGTTAGATGCTCTAAAGTCTTACAGACTGCTGTTATATGCTTTAAAGGCTCACAGACGTGGTGGATCGATCGAGGATTCTGGTGGATCGATCATATTGGGCTCTTAGATCGTGTATTTTCTGTGTCCTCAGTTCAGATTTGAGTGTGTATGTTTCTGCTGTGTGTCTGTTGGTAGATGCTCTAAAGCAGGGGTAGGCAACCTTTTTTATATGAAGTGCCATTTTTAAATGTTCTTGTTAGTCAGTGTGCCAACCACAATATCAACATTAATTATGACTCAACATCAAACCAAACCAAACAGACCAACAGATCTGCAATTTTATTCCACAACATGAACAACAATTTTCAGCAAAGAGCTATGTATGCAAAGCCATGTATGCTAAATAAACAGGCCTAACAGTCAACTAACTGAAACTTGAACAAAATTACCAACATAACATCTAAGACAACTAAAACGTTGTGATGCGTAGCACAACTTTAAGCAAATTGGTGCGCTCAATTTCTAACAAAGTTGCTAACTGCGCTCCCTATGGTTATCATTTTAATAAGTAGGCCTAACTGGATGGTGATTATACAAGGGTCTTACTTGTATGAATTATAATTTATATTTATATAATTATTTGGTTGTTACTTACATTTTATTCTTTTATTCCAACCACAACAACATTTTATTTTATTTTTGCAAAGAGCTATGTATGCAAAGCCATGTAAACAGTCCTAACAATCAATGTGGCCCTGTTTTCCTTTGCTCAACTCCATTATCTGGGGGTGGTACTTGGTCACTTTAAGTATCACACAAGCTTCAGAGTGGTCAGTTGTCAGACGGCTGCGTGAGAGGCTCAGCACGCTCTTCATGTGTGAGAATATCTGCTCACACAGTGTGTCAGTGCAGATCGCTTAACTATGAAGTTAACAACCTTCACCACTGTAGCCATAACCTCATTAAGATCAGACTTTGACATCTTTGCACATAAGTTTTCTTGGTGTATGATGCAGTGGAGTTTCATAATGGGGTGACCAACTCGTTCCTCAATTAATGCAACCGCTCCCCTCTGTTTCCCGACCATGGCAGGGGCACCATCTGTTGTCACCGCAAAAATCCTGCTAATGTCAATCCCTCGCTCCACAAAATGCTCGATAAGAACTTTGGCGATGTCCTCACCTTTTGTTGTTTCTGGCATTGGTTTTAGGCAGCAGAGCTCCTCCCTTACAGCAGAATCACAGTATCTTGCTATGACAGCCAGACGTGGCATGTCATTCACATCTACGCTCTCATCAAGTGCGAGGCTAAACACCGTCGCATCTTTCAAACCAGCGGTCTGCTGCGCTTTCACGTTTTCTGCCATTTCTCCTATTCTTCGTTCCACACTTCTGGCTGACACTGGGATGTCTTTTATTCTTGATTTTATTGTGTCTTTGTTTGATAAGCCTTCAAACAAAACATCTGAGCTACAGAGGAAAGCCTCCTTAACAGTAACACTTGTATCGAATCGAATTCAGAATTTTACTTTGAAAATTGGTGCCAGAATACGACTCTCGTGGAGTGGATGAGAGACTAGGGCTGCATTCGTAAATTCGCCCTGAGAGCGCCGGAGCGTCCCTGAGACTGCCTCTAGTCCAATCAAATTACTTGGTACCATTGTGACGTTGAACCCAGTGTGCGCGAATTTACGAACGCGGCCCAAAAAAATAAATAAAAAAAACATTCTACCATTCTCGCACTTATTGCTTGCGTGCCACTGTTTAAGCTGTCGCGTGCCACTGCTGGCACGCGTGCCATAGGTTGCCGACCCCTGCTCTAAAGGCTTACGGACTGTTGGTAGATGCTCTAAGGGCTTACAGACTGTTGTGAGATGCTCTAAAGGCTTACAGACTGTTGGTGGATGCTCTAAAGGCTTACATACTGTTGGTAGATGCTCTAAAGGCTTACAGACTGTTGGTAGATGCTCTAAAGGCTTACAGACTGTTGGTAGATGCTCTAAAGGCTTACAGACTGTTGTTTTTCCTACCAGGGTTCGATGCCTACTTCACCTCCCGCACGCTGGAGAACAACCGCAGGAACGTGTGGTTCGCAGAGTACTGGGAGGAGAACTTCAACTGCAAACTCATGAGCTCCTCCAAGAAGGAAGACACCAGCCGAAAGTGCACAGGTACTGTCTGTCTGTCTGGTACTGTCTGTCTGTCTGCTCTCTCTGTAGATGGAAAAAACACACACCTTTGTCTTGTGAAATATTCACAATTTTTGTCTTTCTTTCTTTTTCTTTTTCATTATTTCTTCTACCTTCTGAATCAAATGTGTTGTGGGTGGGTGTGTAGTATCTAAAACACATTGCGTTGCACTATCTACCATGCTCCCGTCCTCAACCCACACTGCAAATGTGCAGAGCAAGTACAACTTGCCTTCTCAGCGCATGCAGTCCATAGATCATAGCGAAGCGTCTCTGACTGGAGCATCGATTACTGCCTCGACGGACAGTCTGTTTTCTCCACGGTCCTCCCTGGTTCTCTCTTTCGTGGGTAGTACTTTCCCCGTAGCCTATTGGAATGCAGCACCATACAGAAGAGCTCATCTAAGTTCCCCAGAAGTGAACTGAACTGAACTAAGCTCCCCTTCAGTTACATAAGGATCTGTGTTCACCTCCACACTGATTCACTTCCATTATTCCCTTGGCACGGCCCAGCCCGGCCCGACCCGGCCCGACCCAGCTCAGCACAACGTGGGTTGAACAAGACGCATCGTCACTGCCAAACTGAATAACAACCTAAGCCTTGAAACACCCCTAATGAGAATGTCAGGGGAAAAAAATTACTATGTAAATCTCACCACAAGTAGGTGTTTGTAGGAGGTGACTGACTATATCACTTTATGTAGTGGAACAAGCCGTCACAGGTAGGATTTATTTGGCCATGAAGTAGATTAATGGATCTAGTTTGAATCCAATCACGTTGTACTTGTTTGTGACATTGTATGTGTCCCGAGAGAACCGTGTAGTCCATCGGTAAACACTCTATACCGCAATAAAAAAACGTGTCGTAATAAAACCACTTATTCCCTTGTTTAGGCGCCTTCTAACATAACACAAACATATACCGATATTTGATGTGTTGTAGTTCCTGTAGGAGATATTTTCTGCCTGCCTCAATAAGACTGTACAACTCCTCCTCCGGCTGGCTATCTATCTATGTATCTTTGTATCTTTGTATGTATCTGTCTGTCCCTCTATCTTCCTAATGACTACGAGAGATCGTGTCGCTAACCTAATACCTGGTGGCCCTAGTGTGAGAGGTCCCTGGGTGTGATCTGAGGGGGGTGGGTGACGTGGGTCTCTGGGTGTGATCTATACTTACCTTGGCCTAAACATCAGCACCACAGGTAACTTCAACAAAGCTGTGAACGACATGAGAGAAAAGGCAAGAAGAGCTTGTTATGCCATTAAAAGGAACATCAAGCTCCAAGACATTCCAGTTCAAATCTGGTTCAAATGATTGGACTCTGTTGTAGAACCCACTTCCCTCTATGGTTGCGAGGTCTGGGGTCCACTTGCTAACCATGACTTTACAAAATGGGACAAACACCAAATTGCACGCACAGTTCTGCAAATCAATCCTGAAGGCGATGCAGGAGGCAGGAGATGCTACATGAACCACCGGTTTCTATTTCAGTGAGGAAAATGAAAGAACACAAACACAAGCTTTGAACTGCGTCCCAAAGCGAATTATTCATAGGTTGTGAACCTGGGTTTGAAACGTGCCCGTGCATCTTCATTCTTGTGCTTTGATTGCCAATACTTGATTGGCATACAGTCATTTATAACTTTTTGCTGAATAAAGTCATCCATGGCACTCTAGAGTGTTGCCATTTGGGTGACTTTCTTCACCTTTGGCACTGAATGAGCTAGAGGTTTACAGACTGTTGTTTTTCCTCTTCCCAGGCTGTGATAGACATTGGGGAGCTCTAAAGACTTAGAGACGGTTGTTAGATACATTACAAACACCCAAAAATATTTTGAAAATATGACAAATTACAAAAAACTGCCCTATCTGCTGGGTGAAGTACAACCATGTACAAACACAGCAGCAAGATGTGTGAGCTGTTGTGACAGTAAAAGGACGTCCAATGGAACACAACCACCATAAAGACTGTAAATAAGTATAGTAGTATCTGCACTATTTGCACCATGCTGATCTCTGCACATAATGTTTACACAGTTACAACTCATTTATTTGGATTAATATATTTTTTTAACTCAGGGGGGTGGCTCCCTGGATATGATCTGAGGGGGGTGGCTCCCTGGATATGATCTGAGGGGGGTGGGTCCCTGGATGTGATCTGAGGGGGGTGGGTCCCTGGGTGTGATCTGAGGGGGGTGGCTCCCTGGATGTGATCTGAGGGGGCGGGTCCCTGGATGTGATCTGAGGGGGGTGGCTCCCTAGGTGTGATCTGAGGAGACCTCTGAAGGGGGGTTGGTCCTGCTGGCAGCGACAGCTGGTCGTGAACGTCACGCTAGGTAGAGCACACTCTGCTCCGCTTCACTTTGTAGCTCGTCCCCCGCTATCTGGGGACGGCATCGGTTTGAGGCCAATTTGCACACATCAAGAGACCGAGGGGATGACAAGACAGAGGGAGAGAGAGAGGGAGGAGAAGCCACGTGGCTTCTGCTGGCACACGGATAACATTATGCTGTGAGCCGGGAGGAGCCAGTGCCCTGGTCGTGAGGGGGTGGAGATTGGGAGCAGGAAAATAGGCTTTTTAAAGGGAAATAGGCGTCACCCCATCAAAGAAGCCGGCAGAGGGGGCAGGACTGTGGTAGGCAGTAGTAGTGATGAGATGAGATGAGATGAGATGAGATAACGTTTATTGCCATTATGCATACACATTAAGCATACACATATAGGAATTTGATTCAGCGTTACAGTATGAGCATTTCTACTTTTCTAAACAAATGCAATGCAAACAAAACAACAGGACAGCAGTGCAGACAGAACACAACAAACTGTAAAACCATAGCTGCCATGTGCGGCGCTATATATGTCCACAGAATACTGTAGAGAAGGGAGGGCAGTAGTAGTGGTAGGCAGTGGTAGTGGTAGTGGTAGGCAGTAGTGATAGTGGTAGGCCTGGTGAATGCCCGTTTTTTATTCCTGTCCTGACACACGGCGTGCCACCCGGCCTGCTGGGTAATTTGTCGGCTGTGTGTGTGATTAAATTAGATTAGATTCAAATTTATTGTTGAATCTGTGTGTTTGCACGTGTGTGTGTGTGTGTATGTGTGTGTGTGTGTGTGTGTGTGTGTGTGTGTGTGTGTGTGTGTGTATGTGTGTGTGTGTGTATGTGTGCGCTCGCACGTGTGTGTGTTAGTGTGCATGTGTGTGTGCGTGCTGTGTGTTTATTTTAGCAAGACATAATGAAATCAATACAAGTTTTCGTGACTCATCCTCAAACAAACAAACAAACAAACTGCTTCCATCAGGCCATGTTGCCCACACATGTGACCCCTGCTGCCCACCACTGCTGACAGCTCTGCTCTTGGCCTGTGTATGTGTGTGTGTGTGTGTGTGTGTGTGTGTGTGTGTGTGTGTGTGTGTGTGTGTATGTGTGTATGTGTGTATGTGTGTATGTGTGTGTGTGTGTGTGTGTGTGTTTGAGAACTTAATAAACCATTCTCTAGGATAAAGCAATTGCCTATTGCCTGCTGATTGCATGGCATCACTGTTTACTTGCATAGAAATAGAAATAGCATGATTTTGAATACATTAAAGTTTATTAAATTCATTATCATCACAAAGGCATTGAGGGCTTTCGCAAAACAAATGTTATTTAGACACGAGCATGACAATACATGAAATTCGGAGCTAATGTGATTGTTTCCACATTGCAGCCTTGTTTTGTGTTTAACATCAGTCAACATACACTCACGGAACACTTTATTAGGCACACCTGTACGTCAGCCAATTGTGTGGCAGCAGGGCAATGCATACAATTTCGTTCAGCCAATGAACAGAAAGCTGAGGCTGCAGTGGGCACAGGCTCACCAAAACTGGACAGTTGAAGAGAGGAAAAACTTAGCCTGGGTCTGATGAATCTCAATTTCTGCTGAGGCACACAGATGGTAGGGTCAGGATTTGGCGCCAACAGCATGAATCCGTGGACCCAACCTGCCTTGTGTCAAGAGTCCAATCTGGTGGAAGCGCTACGACTGCCAAGGGGCCGAGCTTAGATTAATTTTCCCTGCTATGACTGGTGGATAGACGATTCACTTAGTTACAAATGTATTTGTTGTAAGTCGCTTCGCCAGAAATGTTAATGTAGAATGTGGTGGGCAATGTTTTCTTGGCACACTTTGGGCCCGTTAATACCAATCCATCATCACTTGAATGCCATAGAATATTTGAGTATTGTTGCTGACCATGTGCATCCCTTCATGGCCACAATGTTCCCATCTTCTAATAGCTACTTCCAGCATGATAATGCACCATGTCACAAAGCAAAAGTCATCTCAAAGTGGTTTCATGAACATGATACAGTAATAGATCACTGTAACGTGATGGCATCACAGTATTTAATAATATTTTTCCATATTTATTTTCCATTATTATAATCCTTTTTTTCAAATGTTCAGGGGTGTTCAGATATTATACAATGAGTTCAGAGACTCAAGATAATAAAACAGCTGCGTTGATGCTGAAAACCTGTGTAGGCCTACTTTTTCCACGCAGAAAATTGGTCAGGAATCGATAAAGAGAATCGATTATGGAATAGGTATCAATAACATCTCATCAATTAGTGACCAGAGATTGTAATGTAACTCTTCATTGTGGGATGAGTTTGTTTTGGCAGAGCGCTTTGGGATGTAATCATGTAATCGTCATGTATGAATGTATAATGCACGCTATGTACATGTGCTTGGTCTGATGATGCTACGAGTCGTGATGGCCTTCCAGTGATCGGTTACAGTCATTGGAATGTGTGTTCAGCTCATTGAATGAATGAATGAATGAATGGTCTTTATTGTCATTGATATAGTACAGGTACCATACAACGAAATTTGGGGAAATGTGTTATTGTACTGTAGTATCTTCTTCTGATGAGGAACACGTGAGCTTATTCACTTCGAAAAAACACCCTGTTAGATCTTTTTGCGAGATCAAAAGACAAGCATTAAGACATCGCCATGGAGACACATGGATGTGTGCCTAGTCTTCTTCTGAACAGAACCACTGCCCGGGGCGTCCAGTTCAGCTATTCCAAATCTTTAAATTATTACTGACGTTTTTTTATTTTTTACTATTATTCACTGTTTTCACTGAGGATCATAAGAGCGTGTTTCTGTGATGATAGCTTAGTGAGCTGCGTGAACCTTCACCCTTATGAATAAACATCTCGTACTATTACAATTATTATTCACGTTTCCTACTTCAGAACTGCGGGAGCGGGGATGAAAGTAAACAAACGTAAACAGAGAAGCTTAGTTTTGAATGCCATACCGCTTCATTTTAATGTTACACAGAACAAAAGATACATAATTCATGACTCCATCTAACACATTTGCCTGACGTGTGTGATGCCTGGGTCCCGAGAGGGGACAGGAGAGGCATGACCGTTATTCATAAGCGCGTCACTGATAACACAGCGGAGACCAAAGGTCCTTCTCCAATTAATTTGTCTAACCTAAAGTTCAGTTGCCACAGGACAGTGCGTGATTCATGCAAGGGGGTTTAACCTTGCCTCTTCAGAGTCTTCGAGCAGAGGGCTGCTGCAGGACCGTGAGTCACAAACTGGCAGCTAGTCTGTCCTTGAAACCCTGAAGGGAAGACTCCGTGAAAAACACGATGAGCCGGCAAGTATGCATGAGGAAGCGGAGATCAAATCAAATCAAAAAGTTCCAGTCAAAGTTTTAAATGTATTATATGAGCACAGAGCACAGCATACAGCCGTAAACGGTACTGTTAAAGGCGTTTAATGAGCTACGTCTTGACAGTGAAATACAAGAGTAAGGAATACAATACAGGAGTCGTTAATGAGCGAAAAACTATGTTTTAAGTGAGAAGATAATGGCTTGTCAGAACTCAACAAAAGACAGAACATTTAAAAAAAAAAAGAACCAGCCCCCATAACTCAGAACACCTATGCACTAACAAGGTTACCCAGCTACACAGCTGTGATCCCTGCTGTAGTGCTGTTGGTCTAATTTAATCACTTCGTGTACTTCAAACAACATGTACTCTCCACGGGGCGGTTTTGCAGTTAGGGTTCAAAGCTTGTCAAGCAGGGGAGAAATTAGCCAAGGCGATTTGGCATTTTGAACGGTAGGCATAATGTCTCCCCGTATAACACACGACGGGACGGATTGATGATCAAACGGAACAATGTCCGTGGAGTAGGACATCCGATGCTTCGAGGAAAGGAAGGACTTATCATTATCATAACAGTGCAGTCCTCTGGGATTCCCAGAGCCGTAAAAGGGGTTATTTAATTATGCTAATAAGTGGGAATATATCTGCTAGCTACAGTACAGATACAATGTCAGATCTGTCTGTAAGGCTTGAGATTATGAGCTCATCCTCTGGAAGATCCACATAGAATAGAATGGAGACATGGTGCAGAGGATGCTGTCTTGTATGTTCTCCTCCGAATATCATCATCCTTCCCTCCAAACCATCATTTGAAATTGTTTTTAATCGTTTTTTTTAGTTAGTTAATAACTTATTTAGTAGTTCTTACTGTGTGCTTTTTTATTGATCTATCTATTTGTATTCTCTCCATGACATGTAGTGTCTTTGAGTACTGATAAAAGTGTTATACAAAATAAATGCATAATAATAATAATAATAATAATAATAATAATAATAACAATAACAACAACAATAATACTACTAATAATAATAATAACAATTATTGTTATTATTATTATTGTTATTGTTATCATTACTATCATTATTATTATTAATGTTATTATTATTATTGTTATTATTATTATTATTATTATTATTATTATTATTAGGTGGTCACCTGGTCTGCTGTCTTCTCTTCCATACATGACTATAGTGCCAACGCTGACTCCTCTCCCTGTTGGTCTCCTGGGTGTCAGTACAGTATAGGTACACACATGTCAGTACAGTATAGGTACGCACATAGTGCTTTGACCTTTGATGTAATTCACCCAAAGTACCCCAGGTGCTGAGATGAATGCAGGGGAGGCTGATCACAAATCTAAACCAGGGGGGGAGATAAGACGGGCTATTAAAGTGTCCAGATAAGACTGTGTGTGTAATTCCACTGGCCCTTCCCCATCCTGCCGGTGATAGCGGCACAGAGGCTTAATGTGACTCTCAATATACAGAACAGATTAAAGAGAGAGACTTTAATCTATAAAACCATCATAATTCACCGTAACGGCATCGTTTGCGAGGGGGAGCAATCGAGGAGGAGGGCTCCCCAATCTAGCTGTCTGCGGCAGAGTTACACCTCCACATTAAGGAAGAGCTAATTGCATATGTACGGGGCGTGCACGGCGCTTCATGTTATCCAGGGAGGAAGGGTGGTTTTCTTTCTGTCAGCGGAGGGTAAATCTCCATGACGGTTTGGATCAATACCACCGGAGCAGATTGTCTTGTTAGATCCATAACTACTTTAATGTATTCCGATATCTCCGTCTTGTTTCTTCCTTCTCCCATTTAGCTTCGCTCCGCAGGCCAAGAGTGCAATAATACGACTACTGTACTATTATCTTTGCGCATACCGTATTTTTGCACATATTTGTACATAACAAATTGTTGATATCAGTCTCTAAATGATACATCTGTATACACCATACTGTACATATGTTAACTGTACAAGCTTATTGTTATCCATCTCTTAGTAGTATATACTACTACCTACTGTACTTATCATACTGTACTTAACATTTCATAACTGTACATATCCTATTTTTTCTGTACATATCTGTACATATCAGGTTTTGCAATATATCACTATTTGCACTTCTGGTTAGTTGCTAAACTGCATTTTGTTGTACAGCTTCTTGTACTCTGCAATGACAATAAAGTTGAATCTAATCTAATCTAATCTATACTGTACTATACTAGACAGGGGAGGCTGGTGGAGGTAGAAATCGGAGGACAGGCTCATTGTAATGCATGGAATGGAATGAGTGTTTCTCATGTGTCTTTCTGCCTCCCCTAGCCTCCCTTATACTATAATATCCTCCTATTCATAGCTTTCATGTGACGTCACAGCATAGTGGAAACGCCCACCTGACGGGCAAAAGGCACTTTTTGCGGGCAAAACCCACGGGCAAAACCCACTTTTTGCGGGTTAATAACTTTGATTTCCCGTGGGTTAGTCTTCAAGTTTAATTTGCATGTCATTACATTGAATTACAAGTAACAACGCAACCAAACGCCTTGGGCAGAGCAGGGGGGTATTCCATCAACGTCGTTAAATGAAAATCCAGGCTTATTTTGGATGAATCTCGCGAGACTTATCAAAAGAAGCCCTTAAGTGACGTTGATGGAATACCCCCCAGCTCTCAACACCACCACCACCAGCAACAACGACAGAATGTAATAAGCTGATTAAAAAACAAGTAAAAAAAAAAAAAAGGAAAAGAAAGTGCAGTGTCAATCGTGACCGTGACCATGACCAGATCATGTCCCTCCCTCCCTCCCTCCGCAGGCCAGGAGCGTATAGGAACAGACTCCAAGTACGAGCAGGAGGGGAAGGTGCAGTTTGTGATCGACGCGGTGTACGCCATGGCCTACGCCCTCCACAACATGCAGAGAGACCTCTGTCCCGACATGTCCGGCCTCTGCCCAGAGATGGACCTCGCTGGGGGCAAGAAACTGCTCAAGTACATCCGCAGTGTCACCTTTAATGGTGAGTAGATCCACAGTGTCACCTTTAATGGTGAGTTAAGATGTAGTACTAATAGTTATTATTACTGTATAATACCTAAATATTACCATGTAATAACTACATGGTGCTATGTAATAACTATGTATTACTGTGCAATAACTTGCATGTGCAGCATAAGATATATTGTTGTTACTCATTGCTACCCACACTATTTGTTATGCTGTATTTGCAGTGGCAATGTTGTAAACAGTGTGCAGTGTGCACCACTTAATTGTTAAATATGCAAAAAAAAACTGTTTTGTTCACTCCATTATTGTTCTTGTGATGCTCATATCAGTAGATATGTAGATAAACCACTCATTGTGTCACCCCAATAAATGTTTACATTGTTGTTAGCGAGGGAGGGCGTCTGAAAACCCACGCTAACCCATGCTAATTGACAAGACCTCAAGAACGTTTTGTTTACAATTATTGAAGCAGTGATTGAATTTGATCTGATAGGAACATGATATGATAAGGACGCAGCTTGTTTCTCATTCCCGCTACCTTCTGGCTGGAGAAGGAACATGAATACTAGT